>NC_092752.1:7114514-7448264 GCF_047496795.1 Chiloscyllium punctatum
CTGGGATGCCAGGGAGGAGATTACAGAGCCATTGGCTTTGATCTTTATGCAGTCATTGTCTACAGAAGAGGATAGTGGATGTTGCCCCCTTGTTCAAGAAGGGGAGTAGAGACAACTCTGGTATTTATAGACCAGTGAGCCTTACCTCGGTTTTGGATAAAGTGTTGGAAAGGATTATAAGAAGTAGGATTTAGAATCATCCAGAAAGAAATAATTTGGTTAGGGATAGTCAACATGGTTTTGTGAAGGGTAGGTCATGTCTCACAAACCTGATTGAGTTCTTTGAGAAGATGACCAAACAGATGGATGAGGGTAAAGTGCTTGATGTTGTGTATATGGGTTTCAATAAAGTGTTTGATAAGGTTCCCCACGGTAGGCTATTGAAGAAAATATGGAGGTATGGGATTGAGGATAATTTAGCGGTTTGAATCAGAAATTGGCTAGCTGAAAGAAGACAGAGGGTATAGGTTGATGGGAAATCTTCATCCTGGAGTTCAGTTATTACTGGTGAACGGCAAGGATCTGTTTTGGGTCCACTGCTGTTTGTCATTTTTACAAATGACCTGGATGAGTATGTAGAAGGATGGGTTAGTAAATTTGCAGACTTCACTAAGGTCGGTACAGTTGTGGTAATGCTGAAGGATGTTACAGGTTACAGAGAGACAAAAATAAGCTGCAGAGCTGGGATGAGAGGTGGCAAATGGAGCTTAATGCGGAAAACTATGAGGTGATTCACTTTGAAAGGAGCAACAGGAATACAGAGTACTGGGCTAATGGTAAGATTCTTGGTAGTGTAGATGAGCAGAGAGATCTCAGTGTCCATGTGCGTAGATCCCTGGAAGTTGCCACCCAGGTTGATGGGATTCTTAAGAAGGCATATGGTGTGTTAGCTTATATTGGTAGAGGGATTGAGTTTTGGAGCCATGAGGTCAAGCTGCAGCTGTACAAAATCCTGGTGCGGCTGCACTTGGAGTACTGCGTACAGTCTGGTCACCATTTTATAGCAAGGATGTGGTAGCATTGGAAAGGGTGCAGAGGAGATTTACCAGATGTTGTCCAGTATGGAGGGAAGGTTTTATGAGGAAAGGCAAGGGACTTGAGGCTGTTTTCATTGGAGAGTAGGTCGAGAGGTAACTTAATAGAGACATACAAGATGATAAGAGGATTAGATAGGGTGGACAGTGAGAACCTTTTCCCTTGGATGGTGATGGCTAGCATACGGGGACATACCTTTAAATTGAGGGGTGATCGATATTGGACAGATATCAGAGGTAGTTTCTTTACTGAGAGAGTATTAAGAGCATGGAACACCCTGCCTGCAGATGTAGTACACTTGCCAACTTTAAAGGCATTTAAATGGTAATTGGATAAACATATAGATGATAATGGAATAGTGTAGATTAGATGGACTTCAGATTGGTTTCACAGATTGGTGCACCATTGAAGGGCCGAAGGGCCTGTACTGTGCATTAATGTTCTATGTTCTATGTTCTATCACTTTGTAGCAAGTACAGTTCACATCTCCCTCACAAATACAGCAACTGTTTAATGCATTTCAAGAGTCAAGACTCACCTCTGATGGCAGTGCCAAGTTCATTATCCTACGTGTGACAAACCCTGGCGTAAATGATTTTAAAAATTATGTGAACTGAATCAGGATGTTGGGCTAGGAGGAGGCCATTCGGGCCCCTGAATCTGTTACACCATTCAATGATGTTGTGGCTGATCTGCATCTTAACTCGGCCATCTACCTTTACATTTCCCCCTCACCCTCACCCATTCTCCCTCACACCCCCTACAGATGTTAAACTTGTAACAGAGAGGGAAGTTTTCAAATTCAATAAATCCTGTAAATTGTGATCAAACATGAAGAAAAAACAATAAAGTCTTTTGGAGTGTTGGAAATCCCAACTGGTTCGCCTGTATCCTCCCAGGAGCGGAACCTGGCTCAGCTGTGACTCCAGTCCTACCCGGTGTGGAGATCACAGTGAGCTCTGAAATAGCATTCCCGCTAACACCAAGATAAGGGCACTGTCATCTCATGGACTTTAGGGACTCACTGGCATGAACAGTGGTGTGGTGATGAATCAATCAATCATAGAATGCCTATAGTGTGGAAACAGGCCCTTCAGCCTAGCAAGTCCACACCGACCCTCTGAACGGTAACCCATCCGATCCAGACACCCTATTGCTCTACACTTACCCCAACTAGTGCAACTAACCTGGACACATCCCTGGACACTATGGGCAATTTAGCATGGCCAATTCACCTAAGCTGCACATCTTTGGTTTGTGGAAGGAAACCCACACAGACATGGGAGAATGTGTAAACTCTACACAAACAGTCACCCGAGTCTGGAATCGAACCCAGGTCCCTGGCGCTGCGAGGCAGCAGTGCTAACCACTGAGCCACCGTGCCACCCCCATGATGGTTGACCATTGCTGGGAAAATACTCAGGGATATGGGATAATGCAGGAAGATGGGACAGCCATTGTCTTGTTGAAGTGCAGAGCAGCTTCAAAGGCCTGATTGATCCTCAAATATTTTTCATTCTTTATTTTCTCACGGGATGGGGCTATCACAGGCATGACCAGCATTTGTTGCCCATCCCTAATTGCCCTTGAACTGAGTGCAAAGGACTGTTATGAGTCTACCACATTGTTGTGCTTCTGGTGTCACAGACAAATCAGACTGGGTAAAGGTTTCCTCCCTGAAAGAGAGTAGTGGACCGGATGGATTTTTACAGCAGTTGCTGAGATTAGGTTTGTTACACAGATTTATGAATTGAAAGACTACCAGCTATGAGGGTGGGATTAGAACCAGGGCAGAACATTAGTCTGGGTTTTGAATTGCTCATCCAGTAATAATCCTATTATACAATCACTGAATTGAACAAGGCCATTCAACCCATCTCACCTGTACTGGCTCTTAAAGGGAGCATTATTCTCTAGTGCCAATCTCCTGCCTTTTCCCCATACCCTCGTCAACTATTTCCATCCAAAACCCTCATTTGTGCATGCATTTGTTTTCACACTGATCTGCCAACGAGCATCCCATTTCAGTCCCACCCTATCCTGATAACCCTGCATTTCCCATGCCTAATCCACAATTCTCTGGACACTATCAGCAATTTAGCACGGCCAATCCACCTAACCTTTAGATTGTTGGAGGAAACCCAAGCATTCACCTGAGGCTGGAATTGAACCCGTGTCCCTGGAGCTGTGAAGCAGAAGTGCTAACCATTGAGCCACCACTTTTGCTCCTATGTCCTACATTCTTTTGACAACTTATGGAATGTTGGGGGCGGGGGCTGTGTCTGTTTTCGGATTGAGGTCACCTCTCAGTTTATCCCTGAAAATCGCCATGTGGATGATTAACTTGCCTACGGTGGTATTCTGTGTTTCTCACCACGGGGGCACGTTCCTTATACTGTGATACCATTCGCATGTGACTGTGTGGTAAGCAGCACAGGGGACTAATGACCTGAATGAATTCTTGTGCCTGGCAGGCCTCATTGTCAGAGAGGTGAGCATCGAGATATCCCGGCAACAGGTAGAAGAACTCTTTGGACCAGAGGACTACTGGTGCCAGTGTGTTGCCTGGAGTTCCGCAGGAACAACCAAGAGTCACAAATCCTACGTCCGGATTGCTTGTGAGTATTGGAAACAGCCAACAAGAGAGATTGCTGATGTTGACATTGCTGCACCATTTTAGCTAGTGGTTTAACAATAATGAATAACTAGAATTACTGATGTGGTCGGAAATAAACCTGGCCGTTTTATCATCTGACCTTCCAACTCTAAGCACAATCTTGTGAAATAATCTTGCCCTCCTTCCAATATTGTTAAAAAATGTTCAATGAAAATATTCAAAGAAAATGCAAAAAAACAAGCCCACTTTATTTAAATCTCCTTGCGGTTTTCCTCCTGAATCTTGCTTGATTGATCTTAAGTTCCTGGAGATTCCAGTGCAACCTGGAGAATTGGCGACCTTAACAATAAATCCAAGATTGCAACTGAGCTGCCCCTGTAATTGTGAGTATGGCATAAATGAGGCTGTCTCAGAAGTGATTTATTTTGTGTTTGCCTAAATATTCTATCGGCACAAGGTTTCAGTCATGTGCAATTCAATCTGCTTTCACCCTTCATTTTGAGTCAATGGCTTGCATTTATGTAGCGCCTTCTGCTGTGTAAAATGTCCCACTGTAATTTGCAGGATGGTCACAGGACAACATTTGGTTATGAGCCATACAAGGATAGCAAGCTGACTGAAAGCCTGGTCAAAATGTCAGTTTTAAGGGAAGAGTCCAGCGAGGTAGAGACATTTGTTGGGGGGGTGGGGTGGGGTCTGTTGGTTGGAGGTTAGGGGGCTTGTTGAGGGCAAACTCCTGACTTCAGGGTCCCAGGCCGCTGAACGCAAGGCAACTATTTGAGGATGTTGAAGAAGCTGCACATGGAATGAATATTTCAGAGGGCTATGGTTAAGCAGAGGATGTGGAATTGAGAGAACATGAAAGAATTTGCAATTAAGAGTAAAAATTGTAGGATTAGGGCATTATCAGGTGTGATTCCATTATACATCATTAACATACTCTGAGTTAAAATCTAGGTTTTCAATGAACAGAGAGTTGTCAGAGTTAAGATACAGGTTTTTTAATGAATTGGTTGGGTTGTCTTGTGACACAGTGGTAGTAACACTACCCCTAGGCAAGTAGGTGCAGGTTCAAGTCCCACTTGTTCCTGACATGTGTAATAACCTATTTAAATAGGCTGATCAGAAAAATAGGTTAAATGAACTGACTAGAACCTATCTCACAGGGTCAAGGACAGCGCTTCATGTAAATTTTCCCAAATTATTCCTTAATCACACATCAACATGCTCCTGCTCAGAACAAGGACATGTTCATGGAGCTCCCCTTAAGGCATTCCCATGTATCCTCATTTAAAACTGAGGGAATTATGACATCCACCATTGATGTGACTGTTAAAGTTTTCTTAATTGATTTCTTTTGATTGCCTATTGACTGGAAGCTTTGGGGTTGCAAGGAAAAGGCAGTCATTGCTTTGTGTTACCAGATGATGACCCAGTAGAGCTGTGAAAATCATATCTCAGACATTTTGTTGCATACTCAACAATGCTGCTTAAAACATTGAGACAATTCACCGCAACTCAATTAATCTGGACTCCAATTGGATAGGCCAGTGTTGAGAGTCTCCCACAACACATTGAGTGGCCACTGTCCCTCTTGTATTTTTTTATTCTTGTATGGGACATTGGCAGCATTGGCATTTATTGCTCCTCCCTAGTTGTCCTTGAGATGTCTTAGTGGGCCTATAAAAGATCCAACCACATTGCTCTGGATCTGGATTCACACATCAGCCTGATCAAGGAAGGACAGAGTGTTCCTTCCCTAAAGAACACTCCTGAACCTGTTGGGTTTGACAACAATTGACATCATTGGATTAGTTTTTCATTTTAGATTATGTTCTCTTTATTGAATTCAAATTTCACCATCTCTCATGGAGCGATTTAAACCCATGTCCCCACGTGTTATTCTGGTGCTCTGGATTACTCACCCAGTCGCGTTGACACGACACCACTGCCTCCTCCACAAGGGATTACTTGCCTGTGGGCAGCTGAAAGTCTCAATCTCTAACGAGAACATGTTTCCAGGAAGAGCTGCTTCTTGTTTATTTCTCGATGGGATGTGGGCAAGACCAGAATTTATTGCCCATCCTGAATTACCCAGAGGGCAGTTGAAAGTCAACCACATTGCAGGGGTCTGGATCACATGTAGGCCAAACCAGGTAAGGATGGCAGTTTCCTTCACTAAAGGAGATTAGGAACCAGATGGGATTTTACAACAATTGACAATGGTCACATGGCCTCCATTAGGTTAGCTTTTTATTCAAGATTTTTATGGAATACAAATGTCACTATCTGCTGTGGTGGGATATGACTCCATGTTCATAGAGAATTACTCTGGGGTTCTGGATTGCAATGACTCCTTCTAACTAACAAAGGAGTCAAAGGTTGAGGCCAAAACATTGAAGATTTTCAAGAAAGATGTAGATACAGTTCCTCGGACTAAAGGGATCAAAGAGTATGGGGGAGAGAAAGGAACAGATTTAGGGTGGCACGGTGGCTCAGTGGTTAGCACTGCTGCCTCACAGTGCCAGGGAACCAGGTTTGATTCCAGCCTCGGGTAGAGTCTGTGTGGAGTTTGCACATTCCCTTCATGTCTGCGTGGGTTTCCTCCAGGTGCTCCGGTTTCCTCCCACTGTCCAAAGATGTGCAGGTTTGGTGAATTGGCCATGCTAAATTGCCCAAGGTGTTCAGGGATGTGTAGGTTAGAGGTTAGGTGCATTAGTCAGGGGTAAATATGGGGTAGGGGGAATGGATGTGTTTGGGATACTCTTTGGAGGGTCGGTGTGGACTTGTTGGGCCTAATGGCCTGTTTCAACACTGTGGGGATTCTACAAACAGTTGGGGATTCTACAAACAGTTGGATGATTAGCCATGATCATAGTAAATGGCAGAGCAGGCTTGATGGACTGAATGGCCTACTGCTACTCCTATTTCTGTGTTTCAGTGATTCTCCTGTGTGTTTGATTTGTATTCATGTTTATGTGGATAAGCATCTTCCTCCCAGATTGTCAGTGCTTTAGTTCTGCTTTCAAGCCACCCCTCACCAGGTCATTCGGACATCCCACAGGATAACCTGAGCTATCTAAAAGCAGCAATCCCTTCATCTCAACCAGGCTGTTGCTGTTACCAGTTTAAAAGGCAGTAGTGTGCCAGGGTGAAAGGGCATTTCATTACAATTCTCAGTTATACTTGAAGGAAAAGATTTGCTCACACTCAGCTAATTAATAATGCTCTCATTATATTAAAGAACCCACATGCCAAAAATGCAATCAGTTAATACATGAACCCTGCATCAATGATCTGTATGATTGGAAAAGTTCCTTTGTAACAATACACTGAGACCTTCGTTAAAACTGAGCTCCCAGCTGGGCTGTCCTTTGGTCATCCAATTTTAAAAATTAAATTAGTTTACAAAGCTGCTTGAAATCAATCCTGTGGCAATGAAATATTAACCTTTAATTGGAATAGAAGGTATGAACAACCATTTCCCATCATACTACAGTGTTACGGTTCCATCTCAATGTTTGTGTTGCTTCATTCCAAAACAAGTAAGAACAGGGTGTGGTCCTTTTTGCTCTAGATTAGAAGGGTCATGACTTTAATGGAGGTCTTGAAAATTATGAACAGGATTAGTTCGGGTAGATATGAAGAACTGCTTCCAATAGTGAGACGATCTAAAACTTGAGACAATAAGGTCATTACTAATAAAGCCAATTAGAAATTCAGGAGAAATCTTTGACCTGGGGAAACAATGTGAGAGGTGAGCAATGCAGGATATATTTAAGGTGAAACTAAAAGAGTACATGAGAAAGATGATTTTACCACATTCAGATGAACAATGGCCATATACTCGAAGACCTCTGCATGGTGCCCTAGCCACAGTCACAACCTTTTGGACATGGGAGAGAGATCTGGCGATGGTGGACCTTGGCACTGGCACATTACTCAGTGATGGTTATGGCCTCTGGCAACAAACTGCTTGGAAGTCTATCAGAAGAGGCAAGCAGTGCAGGGAGCACAGTTGGCCAAGAAGGCGGCTTAGAGAAACCAGAGGCCAGACAAGACACATCTTCTCAGCACACTGTTGTCCTCTGCAGCAGAGACTCCCATGACCAAGCAAGGACCTTGAGCCGGGTGAGAGTCAGAACAGAGTTGCCCCCCCCAACATGGCACAAACCATTTGAGATGGGAGGCTGCCGCTGCTACATGAAGGAGTTTGATCTAGAAAGTGAATGGTGATGAGGAGATGAAGAAGTGGGGGAGAGTCCCATGTAGTCCAGTTGGGCCCGAATGGCCAGTTTCTATGTCTCGTGATATTATCACTTGACTATTAACCCAGGAACCCAGGCAACCTTCTGGGGGCGTGGGCTCAAATTCCACCATGGCAGTTGGTGAAATTTGAATTCAATAAGTTCCCTTTAGGGCAGAGAACTGCCATGCTTACCTGGTCTGGTGTACATGTGACTCCAGACCCACAGCAATGTGGGTGACTCTTAACTGCCCTCTGGACAATTAGGGATGGGCAATAAATGCTGGTCTATCCAGCAACACCCACATCCCATGAATACATAATAAAAGTATTTGCTGCATTGACCATTTTTAAAGAAACTTTAATGAAAGTGAAAACGCAGCCAAGCTACAAGTGTGGGAGAGGGTCTGATGGCTGGTCCTGTGATAGGGTAGACCTCACCCACCCAAGGCCACCAGGGGAGGGGTCTCAGGCCTGCTACTGACTACCTGCCTTCACTTACTTGATCTGGCACTCCTCTCCCACTCACAATTCCAATCTAATCAAGAAACTAGAAATCGACTGGGAAAATCTGATCAACTTCTATGACCTATCTCTAAAGGATGCATTTATAGAGCCAAATTCCCACTGTCACCATATCCCTGAAATAACTCTACAAAGGCCAATATCCTGTCACCCTTTATTTACATGACCCTGATGCAACTAGCACATTACCAGTTCCCAGGAGCAGACCCCCGACACTCCTGTTTTTTTTTCTTCTCTTTTTTTATTTAATTTTTTAAACTCCCCCCCACTACCGCCTAACTGCGGTAGTACTTATTTTTTCCTCAGCACCCATGGTGTGTGTGTGCAGGTGTGAGACACAGTGAGAGACACGAGGTGCACTAATCTTTATTCAGTTTCCACCACCAGGAAGATAGGAAACACCCGAGTGGCCAGTGACAAACACTGCCCTTCACATCAAAGGGCAATGCTGTATGATCAAACAGTGAAGGGGAGGGCAGGGATTAAATCGAAGTAGAGTAGGAGGGGGAAATAATGCACTCCACTTCCTGCGTTGCCCACCTCTCCCCGAACAGCTCCAGGGTGTTGGTGAACACTCCTGTTTATTTTTTTATTATTATTCTCAAAAGGGAAAACACCCGAGTGGCCAGTGACAAGCACTGCCCTTCACATCAAAGGGCAATGCTGTGTGACCCTCCTGCTTTTTTTTTCTTTTTCTTTTTTTTTTCTTTTTTTTTGAATCCTAACCTCTGACCTACTGTTGTAGGCTCTGAATTTACATTAAATTAATTCCACAGGTGCCAGTAACACTCCTGTATATATCTGTCAGCCTGGACTCCCTGATTGGACCAGGTTAACAGCCTCAGTCAGGGAACTTGTATTCGATGATTCCCAGCTGACGGACCTTGTTACAATCAATATAGCCCCAAACCTACAGCAGCTGATAGTGCTGATACAGGGAACAGGATCAGGAGAAAACTGGCTCATTGGCATGCCTTGCAATGTTAGGGCTGTATGTTCCAGACATCTGCTGGAACCAGAATGGGGCTCCATGTATGTTTTTTTTCAACAATGACACATCATGTCACTGATTGAAGCAGTTGTCAAATATTGGTAATGGGACTACTGGAAGACAAAAAAAATTTGATTTTTCCCATAGAAACTGATAAATCATTGCAAGATTGACGGTCCAACAAATAGTACTTTGTTCACTTTCGAAGGTGCAATGAATCAAAGCACATCGTTGCTGTCCAATCTCTCACAAGGTAAAAGCTTTCTGCAGCTTACAAAGAGCCATTGCACAGTCTGCACTAATACAGTGCTAACAACATGCACACTGCTGCAGCCTCACTTGCTGTGGGCATTCAGGAAATCACACCCTCAGCTGACCCCTGAAATAACAACAACAGTACCCCGCACTTAAGTAGCCCCCACTTAGCGTACCAGAATAATGTCCTAAAGAAGGGTTACTGGACTCAAAGTGTTAACTTTATTTTTTTTCTCTGCACAGATGCAGCCAGACCTGTTGAGTTTCTCCAACGCTTTCTGTTTTGTGTTTCAGATTTTCACCATCCACAGTTCTTTGTTTTATATCAAAACAATGCATGGCCTCTTTCTGTGCATTAAGTTGTCTAATGATTCTATTCCACTTTGCATCAGAGAAAGAAGCAAAATTTGATACAAAGTCAGAAAGAGCAGATGACCCAGTTAGTGAAAGGGGTAAATATACGAGAGCATCTTTAAGGAAGAGGACAGCCAGAGAGGATGGAGACACTAAGGGGAGCAATTTAAGGAGCATGTCACTCATCCAAAGACCGTTTATAGCCTCCTTTAATAACCCAGCCCAGTTCTGTAAAACTAAAACCACTCTGGGAAAAAGGAGAGTGCCTGTTTTACAGGATGTTTGTTGAAGAGACACAAGTTTTGATTCAGAGTTACAAAATGAACTGCGCTGCAAGCTATTGGCAGAATCAGGAGCTAGACGTCCAGTCAGGTGCCACCCATACATTTCCTGCTCACCACCTGTGCCAAGGAGAAAATCAAAACATTATGTTACACCTTTGGCAACCCTCAAGTTTTGGCTGGCATGTCAAGGGTGGGCCATTTGCTAATTCTTTGGGGACTAAGATAAAAGCACTGTGCTGCACATGCTGGAGATTTGACATATAAACTGAAAGTGCTGGAGAAACTCAGCAGGTCTGGCAGCATCTGCAGTGAGAGAAACAAAATCAACATTTCAAGTCTAACATGAATCTTCTTTCAGTTCTGAAGAAATGTTATACCTGGCTTGAAACATTGACTCTGTCTCCACAGATGCTGTCAGACCTGCTGAGTTTCTCCAATACCTTCTTTGTTTGTTAAGTTTGAAGATTTAACTCAGATAATGTTTTAATTTTTTTTGTCCCCCGAGTTCTCTTCTTTTTACACAGGTTGTCTGTAGATTGTCGTGATGTAGGCTGCTTTCAGCTCAGCCAACCCATTGTCAGCTACTCATTGTCTCCGTTATTAGCTTTCCTACTTCCCTGGCTTACAATCAATAATCACTTTTTTTGTGTAACTTGCTTTCTGTCTCTCAGGTCTCTGTCCATCTATCTGCTCGCTCCTTCTCCCCATTCCCTCCTATCATCAGCATATATACTATCTTTTCCGAGCTACTATCAGTTCTGAAGTAGGGCCATTGGACTCGAAACGTTAACTCTACTTTCCCTTTGCTGAGAGACCTGCTGCGTTTCTCCATCAATTTCTGTTTTTCTTTCAGGTTTCCAGCATCTGTAGTTCTTTGTTTTATTTTCTGCCTATAGATTGTGTTCCTGTCCCTAGTTCATATCTTCTATTCTATGATCACTACACAAGATTTCAACATGTTCCGATTCTGCATTAATCTACTGGGACATTATTTCAATTGGTAGACAAATATATTTATTAAAATGTGAGCTTTTATTATTTCTACATGTTCTCATTATTTCAAAATAATTTCATTCATTTAGTGCCTTTCACATACTCCAAATGACAATAAACTTTGTGAAGACTTGTCATTATTGTAATGTAGGTAAAAACTATGACTGCAGATGCTGGAAACCAGATTCTGGATTAGAGTGATGCTGGAAAAGTGCAGCAGTTCAGGCAGCATCCGAGGAGCAGTAAAATCGACGTTTCGGGCAAAAGCCCTTCATCAGGAATACAGCTGTAATGTAGGAAATACAATGGCCATTAATGTAATATTGGCCCAATAATCTGTTTATGGGATGTTGGTTAAGGGAGAAGTATTCGTCAGGATATCAAGGAAGAGCTCTCTGTTGAAATGGCTTGATGGTATTTCTTACATCCTTTTAAGAGGGTCTTGTTTTAATGTTCCTTCTGAAACACAGCACCTCCAACCATTCAACAGCACCTTAACGCTGCACTGAAGTCTCAGGCTCAGTTATGTGTTCAGGACTCTTAGTTTAAATCCATAACCCATTGTCTCAGAGACTAATTGATTGATTCATTCATTTATTGTTGTCATGTGTACCGATATACAGTGAAAAGTGTTGTTTTGTGTGCTCTACAGGCAGATTGTACCACACAAAGTGCATCAGGGTAGCAGAACAGAGAAGGTGCAGAGAGAGAGAGAGAGACAGAGAGATATCAGAATTAACGGGAGCTAAACTAAACTCATTGTGTGTTGTAAGGAAATCTATAATGTAAGTTTTATAACTGACAGATGATGTTGTCTTATTTGATTTATTGTTGTCATATGTACCTGGGTACAGTGAAAAGTGTTGTTTTGTGTGAAGTACAGGCAGATCATGCCACACCACGACCATAAAGTGATGGAATAGAGTGAGGAATGCAAAATTCCGGCTCCAAAGAAGGTGCACAGAAAGCCAGATCAATGTTAGATTTGAAGTTAGAGAGGTCCATTCAGCAGTCTAATAGCAGTGGGGAAGAAGCTGTTCATGAATCTGCTGGTACATGGGTTAAGTTTTTGTATCTTCTGCCTGACGGAAAATGGTGAAAGAGATTGTAACTGGGATTAGAGTGGTGCTGGAGAGGTCTTTGATGGTGTTGGCTGCCTTCCCAAGGCATGAGAAGTGCAGATGGAGTCAGTGGATGGAAGGTGGAATTTGATTATTAGCATCATCCCTATCTTTTTATCCATTTATGGGATTTAGCTCTCACTGTAGGGTCTAACTACCTTGTGAAAGTGGTGACAATCCACCTTCCTGTATCACTGCAATCATGTGGTGACCTATTTATTTATGACTAAGTGGGTGCTGTGCTGTTACAGTATGTAGCAGTTAAGACAGTATAGTTACTGCAGTCTCGATCAGATAAAGTTTGAGTTTTTCTGTCTCAAAATCAACTTGTTGCATTTTTAACAACAATCCAGTGGCTTCAGTTATGTTGATTGATGTAGGAAGCTGGGGTTGTTCTGCTTAGATGGAGAAGAGGTGTCTGAAGCTATGTGATATCGAGACAGAGTAGACAGAGAGCAGCTCTTCCCATTGGCAGAAGATGCAGAGTTGAAGTAGATTGCAAAAAGCCACAAAGGACAACACAAAGAAAAACATTTGCTTTTTGGAATTGGACAAGCATGCAAACATTTCCAAGCTTGCAGTGTCCAGGGCAATGGCGGAGGGGAGAGGCACCAGTTTCTGGGCACCATGGGGCAAATATCCTCTTTCTCTGCTAAAACCATTCTTTGTTGGCCATCTCCAATTGAGTTGAGTTGAGTGAAATCAAACACTCAGACTGAGGTTTAGACTCCAACCGCCCACATTGTTAACTGATACAACACGGGGTAGACCCCTCTGCTAATTTAAACCAGCAACACAGATAAGATTCATCCCGAGTAATAATCTGTTAAAATTCGAGAGCCAAAGAACTATCCCAAAAGTCACTATTTTAAGTAAACATTAACTTTTTATGTCTAACAGAGAATATTAACTAACAACTATTTACAACTCTTTTCTCTTAAACCTATATTTTACATCCTCCCTACAATATTTGTCCAATTAAATAAATCCCGATTATGATTTACAGAAAAATAATCATGTTTCAAAACCAGTTAGCTTTCCTGCATTTCCTCTGCAGATTTTCTGTCCAGGTCGGTGTTAGTTCTTTTTTCCTCTGTGTAAACTCCTTCTCCAGACAGGTACCTCTCAGAGAGCTCTCACTCACAGCCTACATCTGTTGGTCTTTTGACAGCTCTCCTTGCCGCTCTGGCTAACTGTTCAAAATGTCTGATATTTATGCCCCAAAACATCAGATCATTTCATTGGTTTTAATACTGTCAAAATACTAAATTCAAACTTAATTGGAGTTTGATATCTTGGGACATAATTTAAACTGATTGGCTGAATTTGAATTTGTTTTTGTCTCATGACAACCCATCTACTCTAGCTGTTTTTACCAAATGTTACATAGTTACCTTGTCCTAGACTCTCTGTTCTTCTCTCAGTCCTTGCTAGATTTTTCAACTCTCTTAAACGTACAGTACCCCTACACCTTCATACCATTATGAATTGTCTTGCATTACCATTCTAGTACCAGTAGACTGTGGCACTGGTCACATCATAAGGGCAACAGAGTCAGTGCAAGACAGCTTCTCTGCTGATGGTTACCTTTCCCACCTGTAAGAATTTACAGCTGTAAGTTGGAGGTTAATGACCTGTCTCATCTGTTGTTCAGATCTACGGAAGACCTTTGAACAGGAACCACTGGGGAAAGAGGTATCAATCGAGCAGGAAGTTCTGCTTCAGTGTCGTCCCCCTGAAGGAATCCCATTGGCTGAGGTGAGTTTCTGCAAGACGTGCCTCCAAATGCAATTGCCCCACTGAGCCACCCTGGCAGGATTTGCTCAGAGGTTAATATGAAGCCATACTTTTAAATAAATAGAACCTAATATGATTAATGAGTTGTAATAAAGTAGTTACTATGTGCTTCTGGCTGAAAAGCTTGATCGGTAAAGATTAATGGATTTGAATCTAGTTAAAACATGCACTGCAGACAAATTCTCTTGATTTACTGGACTCAAGTGGAGACATTTGCAAACTGTTCCCTTTCCTGGTCCTGAGTGGACTCAGTGGTTCACTTCAATGGCTTTGACATCCCCTGTTTTCAAAGGTTGGGCTGCCTTCCACGGAATCTGGAGTTGCCAACACCGTTTGGGAATACTCCAGGAGGGTTAGTTACATATACATTAGATTTTTAGATTAGATTAGATGACTTACAGTGTG
Organism: Chiloscyllium punctatum; assembly: GCF_047496795.1. Classification (NCBI taxonomy): domain Eukaryota; kingdom Metazoa; phylum Chordata; class Chondrichthyes; order Orectolobiformes; family Hemiscylliidae; genus Chiloscyllium; species Chiloscyllium punctatum. Next base: position 7,129,138 of record NC_092752.1, read on the forward strand.
GTAACAGGCCCTTCAGCCCAACAAGTCCGCACCGACCCTCTGAAGAGCAACCCACCCAGACCCATTCTCCTACATTTACCCCTTCACATAACACTATGGGCAATTTAGCATGGCCAATTCACCTAACCTGCACATTTTTGGACTGTGGGAGGAAACCGGAGCACCCAGAGGAAACTCATGCAGACAAGGGGGAATGTGCAAACTCCATACAGGCAGTTGCCTGGGGCAGGAATTGAACCCAGGTCTCTGGCACTGTGAGGCAGTAGTGCTAACACTGTGCCACCTTGTGAGGCCAACCACCGACAGCATCTCTGTCCCCAGTCGCCCCACACCAACCCCCACCCCCCACCCCCCCACCTCCCCACCATCCAACTCCGACTCTCTGGCCAATGGCTACCCAACACCGCTTTCTTTGCAGGGAGCATTTGGAAAATGAGTGAACTTTCCGTTATCCAATAGCACTAAACCAGCCGGTTACTTTACACTCTCCACTGTTGCTTTAAGGCAAAAGGATGTTACTTCAACACACTCCCCAACATTTTCTCTGAGAATCTTGTTATTCCAGGAGGCTGCAGGGTGACACTGGAAGTTTCCCACTCCAAATCAAATACAATCCAGTTGTGGTTCTGCATTGCAGAATATTGCACTCATATCCACATGGGCCAGGGCAGATCTGCCCCTCAAAGATATGTAATGAACTTGGAACATTCGGTCACTAGGTGTGCAATCAGAACCATCTCCCCGCCCATACCATACTGTCAGGATTCTGTGATTCACACTTTAGATTAGATTAGATTCCCTATAGTGTGGAAACAGGCCCTTCAGCCCAACAAGTCCACACCAACCCTCCGAAGATTAACCCACCCAGACCCATTTCCCTCTGACTAATGCACTTAATACTATGGTAATTTAACATGGCCAATTCACCTGATCTGCACATCTTTGTGACTGTGGAAGGAAGCGTGCAAACTCCACATGGACAGTTGCCTGAGGCTGGAATCGAACCTGGGGCCCTGGGGCTGTGAGACAGCAGTGCTAACCACTGAGCCACCATGGCACTCCCAGGGCCCATCAGAACTGCAAGGAACTGTACGTCAGATCAGAGGCACACCCTGTCTTGTGCTTGCTGCTGATGGGTTGATAAGGCTTCTCAGATGGGAGCGGGGATGGGATAATAGGGACTGAAGGAAGCAGCCAACCAAGCAGGATATCCAAGAATTCCACCAGGTTCCAGCCTTTTCTCCTCCTCCCTATCATCAGGCCTCAGAGATTCAGACCCATCACAAAGGCGTCAGACATTTCAAAGCTATTGTCATTCCGTCCTGTCCATTATGTGAGATATGTATTGATCAGTAAACCTCTGGAATCCAATTTTTCCTCAATTGCCAATAGTAGGAATGCCCAGCCTTCAGTTGGATCAGCCATGATCTTATTGAATGGTGGAAGAGACATGAAGGGCCAAATGGCCGAGTTCCTTACCTCACCTGTATGTTCATAGCTTTCCATTCGATCATTGATGCTGAGCATTAAGTGTCTAAGACCTTTTACAGGAATGTGGTAGAGTCCAACAATTTGGAAAATGCTCTGAGACTACTCAACAAGCCAGCTCATACATTCCAAAGGTATTCTTTCAGCATAAAATTTTGATAAAAAGTCTGAAGGATAACTTAGCTCGACATTTTAAACAAATGCTTGTCGGGCTGTGAGTGTGGATGGCTTGCCCAGCATTTACCTCACTGCTCCTTCAGAAGGTGGTGATGAACTGCTGCACAGTGGGAGGCAGTGGCATGGTGGTAATGTCGCAGGACTAACATTCCAGAATCTCAGAGCAATATTCCCGCAAAGTGGGTTCAAGCCTCACTATGGCATGTGATGGAATTTTAATTGAATAAGGATCTGGAGTAAAGAGCTGCTGACCATATAAACACTGTTCATTGTCAGGAAAACACCATGTTGTTTGTGTGGGAAGGAAATCTGTCATCCTTACTTGGTCTGGCCTACTTGTGACTCTGGACCCATAGCTATGGGATTAATTCTTAACTGTCCTCTGGGCAATTTGGGATGGGCAATAAATGCCATGATGCCAAAATCCTATGAATTAGCTTTTTTTTAAAGAAGGTCCGTGTGGTGCAGGTATACCCACAGTGCTGTTGGGGAGGGAGACTCAGTTTATTGACCCTGGAACAGTGATATAATTCTGAGTCAGGGGATTGTGTAACATGGAAGAGAACTTGGACAGTGTTAGTGTGCACCTACTACCCTTGTCTTCTTGGAGTTCATGGGCTTAGCAGGACACTAATCCTTGCTTGATCGTGGATACGAGACTAAACTGAATTTGTAGGAACAGGCAACAGAGAGGAACTTTTACTTGACATTCTCTTACCCATTAGTTTCTTCTTTGCGTTGTTTAATGACTCACAATTGTCATTTGATTATGCCGTCTTTATTGATTTAGTAGATCCTTGTGCCTTTGTGAACTCTAACGTTAACTATTCCAGCACACACATGGCTGACCTCGCACACACTCTGTAAACTGGAAGCTATCCAAAAACTCTTCTGCCTGTGTCTAATTCATACCAAGTACATCCATCTATTTCTCCTGTTTTGTGTTGACCTGCAGTGATTCTCTGTCAAGAATATAAAATTCTCACCCTTATTTTCAAATCCTTCCATGGCCTTACCCCCTCCCTATCTCTGCAATCCCCTCCAACTGCTCTGGAGATATCTGGACTCTCTCTCATTCTGACCTCGATCATCCCGTGCTTTTAATCTCTCTGTTACTGGCACCCATACCTTCTGCTGCCCAGCTCCCAAACTTTGAAATCTCTTCTAAATCTCTCCACCTTTCTTTCCTTTTTAAAGCCTTGGACCAAGTTTGGAGGCCATTTTACCTATTTCTGCCTTCTGCAGCTAATCATCATCATCGATTGTTTTACCCTGCATCCATGTGGGGACGTGGGAGGTCTCATTATGGGAGAGGCGCCCAGGAAATATAAGTTGTTGTTGGAGTGATGACAGTGGGAAGATACTGCAAGGCATATGCAAGTTAATACTCGTGTGTAAGTGTTACAAAAAACAGTTTGTAACATTGAGATACAACATGGTTTTTAGCTGTTAGCTGTGTCCTGTGTTCTCTCAGTTAACGGCATGAATTGTTCCAAACTTCTGTGAAGACTCAGACTATTTAATTATTAAATACTATTTGTGCCTTAACGTCAGACATGCTTTCCCATTTTCTTGTGCAGATCTGCATATTACTTAAATATTGAAGAGCATTATCTTTTCTCCATTGAATAAATAAACAATGTTTGTTCATCACCCAGGTGTTCCCACTTAAGCAATGCAGCATGATGCCAAGGTTAAATTATTAATAACTTCTAATGCCACTTTTCCTTCATATTCAAATTGGAGACACTGGTGTACAGCGTTCTTCACTGATTCCGAATGGGAATGTGTCTGGGGAATGTTTATGGTTAACCTTTGAAGATAATCAGGGGATTTACTACAGAGTGCTGGCTGCTGCTGTCTCATACAACACACCCTCTCTGTGTGTTGGTAGAATAAAACACTGGGAGGTGTGCTCCAGTAGCGGCCCAGTTTTATGGTGGGTGAAATCGCATCTCCAACCTGGGTCAGCAATGATTGCAAGCCACAGACAGCAGGCCGACTGTGCTTGGTGGCTGCTCTGTTCCTTTTGAGAGCGTGCTGAATCGAAAGCTGTTACAAGGAATTCTTCTCAACTCACTCTTAAAAGGGTCACCCCTCTATTCTTAGACAATACCCTCTGGCCCTTGACTCTCCCATGAGGGGACTCATCCTCTTGTTATTTACCACAGATTATGTGTTGTTGGGAAGGAGGAGGGGGGACATTGGAGATGTGAGGATGGAGGGGAGAGACAGGGACTCCTAATATCAGGTCTGCCCAGTTTCTCTGTGACCCATTCAGTCCAGAGTAGAATGACCCTGAGCTGCCTGAACAGCAGTCACAGGCCCCGCCTTATGGTCAGAGTTGGAATTGCGGTTAGACCGCCCAAATCATAAAGGAGAAAGTGAGGTCTGCAGATGCTGGAGATCAGAGTCGAGAGTGTGTTGCTGGAAAAGCGCATCCGGATCCCCAAACATCGACTTTCCTGTTCCTCGGATGCTGCCTGACCTGTGCTTTTCCAGCACCGCACTCTCAGCCTCAATCATAAAGTCATACAGCACAGAAACAGACCCAGGTAAAAACAATGACTGCAGATGCTGGAAACCAGATTCTGGATTCGTGGTGCTGGAAGAGCACAGCAGTTCAGGCAGCATCCAAGTAGTTTCGAAATCGACGTTTCGGGCAAAAACCCTTCATCAGGAATAAAGGCAGTGAGCCTGAAGCGTGGAGAGACAAGCTTGAGGAGGGTGGGGGTGGGGAGAAAGTACCATAGAGTACAATGGGTGAGTGGGGGAGGGGATAAAGGTGATAGGTCAAGGAGGAGAGGGTGGAGTGGATAGGTGGAAAAGAAGATAGGCAGGTAGGACAAGTCCGGTCAAGTCAAGGGGACAGTTACTGAGCTGGAAGTTTAGACCTAGAGTGAGGTGGGGGAAGGGGAAATGAGGAAACTGTTGAAGTCCACATTGATGCCCTGGGGTTGAAGTGTTCCGAGGCGGAAGATGAGGCGTTCTTCCTCTAGGCGTCTGGTGGTGAGGGATCGGCGGTGAAGGAGGCCCAGGACCTCCATGTCCTCGGCAGAGTGGGAGGGGGAGTTGAAATGTTGGGCCACGGGGCGGTGTGGTTGATTGGTGTGGGTGTACCGGAGATGTTCCCTAAAGCGCTCTGCTAGGAGGCGCCCAGTCTCCCCAATGTAGAGGAGACCGCATAGGGAGCAACGGATACAATAAATGATATTAGTGGATGTGCAAGTAAAACTTTGATGGATGTGGAAGGCTCCTTTAGGGCCTTGGATAGAGGTGCAGGAGGAGGTGTGGGTGCAGGTTTTGCAGTTCCTGCGGTGGCAGGGGAAAGTGCCAGGATTGGAGGGTGGGTTGTTTGGGGGCATGGACCTGACCAGGTAGTCACGGAGAGAACAGTCTTTGCGAAAGGCGGAAAGGGGTGGGGAGGGAAATATATCCCTGGTAGTGGGGTCTGTTTGGAGGTGGCGGAAATGTCAGCGGATGATTTGGTTTATGCGAAGGTTGGTAGGGTGGAAGGTGAGCACCAGGGGCGTTCGGTCTGAGGGTGGAGGTGCGGGATGTGGACGAGATGCGTTGGAGGGCATCTTTAACCACGTGGGAAGGGAAATTGCGGTCTCTAAAGAAGGAGACCAGATGTCCTTTTATAAATCTCTCTCCCCTCACGTTAAATATGTGCCCCCTAGCCTTGAAATCCCCCAGCCTGGGGAAAAGGCAACCACCACTACTTGATCTGTAACCCTCACGTCGAAAATTTTTTCCAAACTGAATAGAACTGCAGAGATGCTGGAAATCAGAAATACAAACTGGGCTTGCTAGCAAAGCTCAGCGGGTCTGGCAGCATCTGTGGAGAGAAAGCAGAGGTAACGTTTCCAGTCTGGTGACCTTTACTTGGAATCTCTCAATGTCACGTGATTATAAATGAGGTCACTGGAGGTTCAGCGACTTGACCTCCTGCCCAACTGACTCCAGGGTTGGCAAGGTATTCCTGCATTAAATATCCGCCAGGGTCCCACACAGCCCCTATCCCCACCCCTCCAGTAAATGGATTTTGAAACCCAATTTATGCCTTTCAAGTAAAGAATATTCATTTCTCACAGTCAACAGAAAAATAAAGTTACGAACTCAGCATGTCACAAAACAGATGCCTTGAAAGCTGAAACAGTTACTTTCAAAACACAACCCCTTCATTTTACCCCGAGAAAGAAATAATCTGACCCCACCAAAAAAAAACAAACATTGTCAAAATAAATCAGCAATAAATCACGTAAATAACATTCCTCATATGACTAGTAAAATTTTTACATTATAGAGCAATCCCTTAGGTTGGGATCCATCTCTTGAGAAAGGGAGTGGTCAAAAATGAGATGGGCAGGAGCGAGACTGTGATTAAGGGGAGTGAGACTGTGATTAAGGGGAGTGAGACTGTGATTAAGGGGAGCGAGACTGTGATTAAGGGGAGTGAGACTGTGCTAATGAGGTGTGAGACTGTGACAAGGGAGTGAGACTGTGATGGGGGAGTGAGACTGTGATGGGGGAGTGAGATTGTGATAGGGAGGAGTGAGACTGTGATTAGGGGGAGTGAGACTGTGATTAGGGGGAGTAAGACTGTGCTAATGAGGTGTGAGACTGTGACAAGGGAGTGAGACTGTGATGGGGGAGTGAGACTGTGATGGGGGAGTGTGACTCTGATGGGGGAATGTGACTGTGATAGGGGAGTGAGACTGTGATGGGGAGTGAGACTGTGATGGGGGAGTGAGACTCTGATGGGGGAGTGAGACTGTGTTGGGAGAATGATACTGTGATGGGGGAGTGTGACTGTGATGGGGGAGTGTGACTGTGATGGGGGAGTGTGACTGTGATGGGGGAGTGTGACTCTGATGGGGGAATGTGACTGTGATAGGGGAGTGAGACTGTGATGGGGGAGTGTGACTGTGATGGGGAGTGTGACTGTGATGGGGGGAGTGAGACTGTGATGGGGGAGTGAGACTGTGATGGGGGAATGTGACTGTGATGGGGGAGTGTGACTGTGATGGGGGAGTGAGGCTGTGATGGGAGAATGATACTGTGATGGGGGAGTGAGACTGTGATGGGGGAGTGAGACTGTGATGGGGGAGTGTGACTGTGATGGGGAAATGTGACTGTGATGGGGGAGTGAGACTGTGATGGGGGAGTGTGACTGTGATGGGGAAATGTGACGGTGATGGGGGAGTGTGACTGTGATGGGGGAGTGTGACTGTGATGGGGGAGTGAGACTGTGATGGGACAATGATACCGTGATGGGGGAGTGAGACCGTGATGGGGGGGAGTGAGACTGTGATGGGGGGAGTGTATCTGTGATGGGGGAGTGAGACTGTGATGGGGGAATGTGACTGTGATGGGGAGTGTGTCTGTGATGGGGGAATGTGACTGTGATGGGGGAGTGTGACTGTGATGGGGGAGTGTGACTGTGATGGGGAGTGTGTCTGTGATGGGGGAGTGTGACTGTGATGGGGAGTGTGTCTGTGATGGGGGAATGTGACTGTGATGGGGGAGTGTGACTGTGATGGGGGAGTGAGACTGTGATGGGACAATGATACCGTGATGGGGGAGTGAGACCGTGATGGGGGGGAGTGAGACTGTGATGGGGGGAGTGTATCTGTGATGGGGGAGTGAGACTGTGATGGGGGAATGTGACTGTGATGGGGGAGTGAGACTGTGATGGGGAGTGTGTCTGTGATGGGGGTGTGAGAATGTGATGGAGGAGTGTGACTATGATAGGGGCTGTGACTGTGATGGGGGACTGTCACTGTGATACGGGAGTGTGACTGTGATGGGGGACTGTGACTGTGATGGGGGACTGTGACTGTGATGGGGGAGTGTGACTGTGATGGAGGACTGTGACTGTGATGGAGGACTGTGACTGTGATGGAGAGTGTGACTGTGATGGGGGAGTGTGACTGTGATGGGGGAATGTGACTGTGATGGGGGAGTGTGACTGTGATGGGGGAGTGTGACTGTGATGGGGGAGTGTGTCTGTGATGGGGGAGTGTGACTGTGATAGAGGAATCAGACTGTGACAAGCGAGGATTGAGACTGTATTGTCGGCGTGTGACAGTGACGTGATGGAGGGAATGAGACTGATGGGATGAGTAACTGCTGTAACAGCGATTCAAATCAATCATCCAAAGAGGAAGAAAAGAAATATGCAATAGCTTTGAATGATATCCTTTTTTCAACCTGTTATTCTAGATAATTCAAACAACACAGAAATTACTAACAGTTCTGTGGCTATGCAGAATTATACTTGTTAAAAAAAGGTTTTGAATTCCAACTATTTCAAAACTTGAAACCCAAATGAGGATGTGTTTGTGTGGAAGTTTGAGTTGGGTACAGCCTGGCTTGACCTAGTGGGTGAGATGGACAGGCAAATGGCTGCCCAAGCAAGGGACAGCAGAGTTAGTGATCAGAGACTCCTGTCCTAACAAGGAGATCACTGAGTGTGACTATGAACAGAGAAATAGATCCAGAGATCAATCCATCTCATTTATTGTTATCCCCCATTTCCCATTCCACAAAGTGATGAACCAGGAAATTTGGAGTGGTGCCAATTCAGCAGTATGGCTCTCTGCTTCAGGGGAGGGAGCATGCTGCCGTGGTACTGGATGGGGAGGCATATTGGATACTTGTCTTTATTAGGTAAGCTATTGAATATAAGAGCAATGAGGTTATGATGGATATAACATTAATTAGGCCAGAGCACTGTGTGGAGTTTTGCCCACCACACTATAGGAAGGATGTGATTGCACTAGAGAGGTTACAGAGGAGATTCATCAGGATAATGCCTGGGCTTCAATGTTTCAGCTATGTAAAGAGACTAGATAGACTGCTGTTGCTTTCCTAAGTGCAAAGGAGACTGAGGAGGAATCTGACTGAGTTTTTTTTTTAATTCACTCATGAAACGTAGCCATCTCAGAGAGCAATTAAGAGTCAACCTCCAGTTAGAGAGTCACATGTAGTTCAGACCAAGTAAAGATTTCCTTCCCTAAAGAACATTAGCCGCCAGATGGGTTTCTCTGACAATCATTTCACGGTCATTACAAGACTCTTAATTCAAGATTCTCTTGATTGAATTACAAATTCCACCATAGTAGGATTTGAACCAGGATGCCCAGAACTTTAGCTGAACTATTGTCTAGCGATAATACCACTAGGCCATTACCTCCCCAATGCACAAAGTTTGGAGGAGAGGAGAGAGGATAGATCGGGAGAAGCTTTCCCCTTAGCAGAGAGGCCAATAACTGGGGGGACTCACTGTCAAGGAAAAGAGGTTAAAGAGCAGTTGAGGGAAAATAAACTATTAATCCAGACAGCTGTGGGTATTGTGAACTCACTAACAATAGGGTGATAGAACAAGGAACCCTCAAGATAGTTAAGAACTATATAGAGAAACAGTTGAAATGCCATAACATACAAGGCTATGGACCAAGTACTGGAAGATGAAATTAGAATGGATGGATGTTGAAGACTGATTGGCACAGATAGGCCGAAGGGTTGTTTCCTGTGCTGTAAAATTTCTATGACTCTAAAACTTCTAAGGATCCCTTCTCCATGGAAACATCTTCTTGTTTTGCTTCCATTGGAGTCAGGCCACTGACAACTCTTCTTCTTTAACCCAAATTCATTGGCGGTTCAGGAGAATGAGAGATTCTCTATTGAAGAATAATCACTTCACAAGGTCTGAGCAGGGTAGTTGCTGGGAGAATATTACCCCTCATTAGGGCAACCTTGCCCACTCCCCAGGGAACGCAGTTTAAACATAAAGAGTCATCCATTTAAGATAGAGTTCAAGGCCAGCTTAATCTCTCTGAGGATCATTAATGTTTGAAATTCCCTTACCCAGAGAGCTTTGGAGGTTGGGTGATTGAATATATTCAGGGCCTGGTTAAACAGATATTTCTGGTAAGGAAGCTACTATCAGTTCTGAGGAAGTGTCACTGGACTTGAATCATTAACTCTGACTTCTCTGCACAGACGTTGCCTGACTTGCTGAACTTTTCCAGCATTTCTGATTTTTGTTTCTAATTTCCAGCATCCACAGTTATTTCGGGTTTTGTTTATAGATAGATATTTGATTGATGATGGAGTCAATAGTTTTGAAGAACAGGCATAAAATGGACTTAAAGCCTCATCAGACCAGCCATGATCTTATTGACTGACGAAGCAGGCTCAAAGGGCTGAATGGTCTACTCTGGTTTCTTATGTTCGTCCGCGCTGGTAACATCTATTTCACAATTTTGGAACAGATCAAAGAACCGAGCTAGGCAATAAAACACAATAGATCTCCATTATGGACCATAATCATTAGATATGATAGCAGAGAAACCCACATCTTAATCATTATAACCACTTTCACGTGGCAATTAATGTCTGGATTTATGCCAAACACTGAATCGAAGACCCAGATTGTACAGGAGTAACAAGGACTTTATAAAACAAAAGTCTCCACATATAAATTAACAAGCTTCAAAAGCTGGTGTAAGTAATGCACTGACTCATAGAGAAATCGTATTCCTCTGGTGAGGGAAAGCACAGAGCACTGTTTGAGCTACTCCCTTCAGAAATCTTGTCAGGAAATATTTTAAGACCATAAGACATAGGAGCGGAAGTAAGGCCATTCGGCCCATCGAGTCCACTCTGCCATTCAATCATGGCTGATGGGCATTTCAACTCCACTTACCCGCATTCTCCCCGTATCCCTTAATTCCTTGTGACATCAAGAATCTATCAATTTCTGCCTTGAAGACATTTAGCGTCCCGGCTCCACTGCACTCTGCGGTAATGAATTCCACAGGCCCACCACTCTCTGGCTGAAGAAATGTCTCTGCATTTCTGTTCTGAATTTACCCCCTCTAATTCTAAGGCTGTGTCCACGGGTCCTAGTCTCCTCGCCTAACGGAAACAATTTCCTAGCATCCACCCTTTCCAAGCCATGTATTATTTTGTACGTCTCTATTAAGTCTCCCCTTAATCTTCTAAACTCCAATGAATACAATCCCAGGATCCTCAGCCGTTCCTCATATGTTAGACCAACCATTCCAGGGATCATCCGTGTGAATCTCCGCTGGACACATTCCAGTGCCAGTATGTCCTTCCTGAGGTGTGGGGACCAAAACTGGACACAGTACTCCAAATGGGGCCTAACCAGAGCTTTATAAAGTCTCAGTAGCACATTGCTGCTTTTACATTCCAACCCTCTTGAGATAAATGACAACATTGTATTCGCTTTCTTAATCACGGACTCAACCTGCATGTTGACCTTTAGAGAATCCTCAACTAGCACTCCCAGATCCCTTTGTACTTTGGCTTTTCGAATTTTCTCACCGTTTAGAAAGTAATCTATGCTTTTATTCTTTTTTCCAAAGTGCAAGACCTTGCATTTGTTCACGTTGAATTCCATCAGCCATTTCCTGGACCACTCTCCCAAACTGTCTAGATCCTTCTGCAGCCTCTCCACTTCCTCAGTACGACCTGCCTGTCCACCTAACTTTGTATCATCTGCAAACTTCGCTAGAATACCCCTAGTCCCTTCATCCAGATCATTAATATATAATGCGAAAAGCTGTGGCCCCAACACTGAACCCTGCGGGACACCGCTTGTCACCGGCTGCCATTCCGAAAAAGAACCTTTTATCCCAACTCTCTGCCTTCTGTCAGACAGCCAATCCTCAATCCATACCAGTAGCTCACCTCGAACACATTGGCCCTCACCTTGCTCAGCAGCCTCCCATGTGGCACCTTATCAAAGGCCTTTTGGAAGTCTAGATAGACCACATCCACTGGGTTTCCCTGGTCTAACCTACTTGTCACCTCTTCAAAAAATTCCAACAGGTTTGTCAGGCACGACCTCCCCTTACTAAATCCATGTTGTTTTGTTCTAATCCGACCCTGCTCTTCTAAGAATTTAGAAACCTCATCCTTAATGATGGATTCTAGAATTTTACCAACAACTGAGGTTAGGCTAATTGGCCTATAATTTTCCATCTTTTGTCTTGATCCTTTCTTGAACAAGGGGGTTACAACAGCGATCTTCCAATCATCCGGGACTTTCCCTGACTCCAGTGACTCTTGAAAGATCTCAACCAATGCCTCCGTATTTCCTCAGCCACCTCTCTCAGAACTCTAGGATGTATCCCATCGGGGCCAGGAGATTTATCAATTTTAAGACTTTTTAGCTTTTCTAGAACTATCTCTTTTGTAATGGCAACCATACTCAACTCAGCCCCCTGACTCCCTTTAATTGTTGGGATATTACTCATGTCTTCCACTGTGAAGACTGATGCAAAGTACTTGTTAAGTTCTCCTGCTATTTCCTTATCTCCCATCACTAGGCTTCCAGCATCAGTTTGAAGTGGCCCAATGTCTACTTTTGCCTGTCGTTTGTTTCTTATGTATTGAAAGAAACTTTTACTCTCCTTTCTAATATTACTGGCTAGCCTACCTTCATATTTGATCCTCTCCTTTCTTATTACTCTCTTTGTTATCCTCTGTTTGTCTTTGTAGCCTTCCCAATCTTCTGATTTCCCACTGCTCTTGGCCACTTTATAGGATCTCTCTTTTTCTTTAATACATTTCCTGACTTCCTTTGTCAGCCATGGCTGTCTAATCCCTCCCCGGATAATCTTTCTTTTCTTGGGGATGAACCTCTGTACAGTGTCCTCAATTATACCCACAAACTCCTGCCATTTTTGCTCTACTGTCTTCCCCGCTAGCCTCTGCTTCCAGTCTATTTTTGTCAGTTCCTCTCTCATGCCCTCATAATTACCTTTATTTAACTGTAACACCATTACATCCGATTTTGCCTTCTCTCTTTCGAACTCCAGACTGAACTCTACCATATTATGATCACTGCTTCCTAAGGGTTCCCTTACTTTAAGATCTTTTATAAAGTCTGGTTAATTGCAAAGCACTAGGTCCAGAATAGCCTGCTCCCTTGTGGGCTCCATGACAAGCTGTTCCAAAAAGCCATCCTGTAAGCATTCCATGAATTCCCTTTCTTTGGATCCACTGGCAACATTATTTACCCAGTCCACCTGCATATTGAAGTCCCCCATGATCACTGTGACCTTGCCTTTCTGACATGCCTTCTCTATTTCCCGGTACATGTGCGTCCCTGGTCCTGACCACTGTTAGGAGATCTGTACACAACTCCAATTATTGTTTTTTTGCCTTTGTGGTTCCTCAATTCCACCCACACAGACTCCACATCATCTGACGCTATGCCATTCAGTGCCATAGATTTAATTTTGTTCTTAACTAACAAGGCAACCCCACCCCCTCTGCCGACCTCCCTGTCTTTTCGATAAGTTGAAAATCCTTAGATGTTTAACTGCCAGTCCTGACCCCCCTGTAACCACGTCTCTGTGATGCCTACCACATCATAATAATTCACTATGATCTGTGCCATTAGTTCATCTGCTTTGTTATGAATGCTACGAACATTCAGGTAAAGTGCCTTAATGCTAACTTTCTTATCATTAGAGATATTGGAAGTCATATGATGTCCTAAGTTATCCTTGCTTTTTTCTGCATTCCCAGTCTGCCTCAATTTTAAATCCGCCTGGAAACATGCTATCCTGCTGCTTATCTTTCCATTTAACTCCATACTCCCTGTCGCTTTCACTTTCCCTTTCCCCCAACTCAGAAGTTTAAAGTCCTACTGACCACCCGATTTATCCTCTTTGCTAGAACATTGGTACCTGATCGGTTCAGGTGGAGACCGTCCCAATGGTACAGATCCCCCCCCTGTTCCAAAACTGATGCCAATGCCCCATGAAGTGGAATCCCTCTTTCCCACACCAATCCCTTAGTCACGTATTTACTTGCCTAATTTTCTTGTCCCTATGCCAATTGGCACATGGCTCGGGCAGTAATCCGGAGATTATGACCCTTGAGGACCTGTGCTTCAATTTCCTGCCTAGTGCTTCGTAATCCCCAAACAGGTCCTCCACCCTAGTCTTGCCTATGTTGTTAGTACCAACGTGGACCATAACAACTGGATCCTCCCCCTCCCGCTCCAAAATCCTTTCAAGCCGGTCGGAGATGTCCCACACCCTGGCACCGGGCAGGCAACACACCATGCGAGACTCCCGATCCGGCTTGCATAGGATACTATCTGTCCCCCATTTCACATGGTTATGGAATTCTGGACCTCTTCCCCCTTCCAAAACAGTTGTAGTTTTGGGACAAATAGAGTGAGGAGAGGGGAGTCTGTGAATCAGGCCGTGGATGTGGTTGGGATCAAGTGAAAAATTCAATGCTGAGATGATTAGAATTTTTCTCCCTTAAGGTTTAGAAACCAAAGTGAGTAGCTAAGATGAGTGGCACCGTGGTTAGCACTGCTGCCTCACAGCACCAGCGACCTGGGTTCAGTTCCCGCCTCAGGCAACTGTCTGTGTGGAGTTTGCACATTCTCCTCGTGTCTGCGTGGGTTTCCTCCAGGTGCTTTGGTTTCCTCCCACAGTCCAAAGATGTGCAGGTCAGGTGAATAGGCCATGCTAAATTACCCGTAGTGTTAGGTGCATTAGTTAGAAATGGGTCTGGGTGGGTTGCTCTTCAAGGGTCAGTGTGGACCTATTGGGCCGAAGGGCCTGTTTCCACACTGTAAGTAATCTAGACTTAAGGGACATGTCCTAATTGAACAGAGGAAGATATTCAAGGGGCTGAATGGCCTTCTTTGAATCAACTGTGTTTCATTTGTTTTATTCGTTCATGGGATGTGGGCATCACTGGCTAGGCCTGCATTTATAGAAATAGGAGGAGGCCATTCAGCCCTTTGAGCCTGTTCTACCATTCAATGAGATCATGGCTGATCTGTGGTCCATAAACCTTTGCTTAACAAAAAGAAAGGTCGATCTCGGATTTAAAATTAACACCTGATCCAGCATTCATTGTGGTTTGTGTAAGAGAGTTCCAAACTTCTCCCACCCTTTGTGTGTAGAATTGCTTCCGAACATCTCTTCTGAGCAGTCTGGCCATTCTGAGACTACGCACCATTTTTCTCGAATCCCCAACCAGTGGAAATAGTTTATCTTTATCGACGCAGTTTTTTTCCTGTTAATGTCTTGAAGGCTTTGATGAGACTATTCCTTAACCTTCTACATTCGACAGAAAACTGGCCTAATTTGGGTAATCTTTCCTGATAACCTCACCCCTGAAATCCAGGTATCATTATTGTAAATCTACGTTATACTCCCTCCAAGGCCAATCCATCCTTCCTAAGATGTGGTCCCCTGATCACTCAGTACTCCAAGTGGGGTGTAACCAGGGTTTTGTGCAATTGCAGCATAACTTCTGCATCCTTGTGCTCCAGATGCATTTATTGCCCATCCCCAATTGCCCCAAGGGTGATGAGGAGTCAGTCACATTGCTGTGGGTGTGGAGTCACTTGTAGGCCAGACCAGATGAGGATGGCAGATGCAACAATGAACAAAGAATACATGGTGACCATTAGATCAGAGTTAGATATAGTTCTTTGGGCTAAAGAGGTCAACAAGGAAGCAGAATCAGGGACTGAGATGGGTGATCAGCCATGATAATAACAGATGGGGGCAGCAGGTTTGAAGGGCCAAATGGCCTACTCCCCCTACATTTTTAAATAATCTTTGTGAGAATGGCGCTATAAACTGTATATATCTAAGTCACTCGTAAGCCATTTACAATCTTCTGACTGGCTCTCAGTGAAGTCCTCTACTGGATTCTCTCAACAAGTGCAGCAAGAATACATTCTAATTAATGACAAATCACAACAGTACAAGCTTAACAAACGCACTGTTTAAAATACGGTGTCCCAGGAGACTGCACCTAAACAACGACACGTTTCCTTTCATATCCCCCCAGTGAGGGGACAGATGTGTTTCGTCTAATTATCTGCTGATCAGCAACATGAGATGTATTTACATAATTGGTGCACTTGTTCCAATTAACTGAATGAAATTGTTGCACGCCTTTCCAAGTTAAAGGGTAAAAATACCATAGCAAGGTGAGAGAGGTAGGAGTGAGAATCAACAAATAAACAATAAACTTACCTATAAATACATTCTTAAGTAAGCCTTGTGCAGCCTTAACTTTGAAGGGAAAGCTACAGAGAGAAGAAATCCGAAGAAATGAGTCATGTTTTGGAGGATTTGATCAATTCAATAGTTATTGAAATAGGGAAATTTATCACAAGTTAACTATTGACAGCTTCTCAACCAAGGGAAAATCAAAAACTGATTTTTTAGGTGAATGAAAGGGTATAACTTTGGGGATTTTTGGGAGAGCTTACAGGGGTGTGGGAATACAGAGAGATGTGGAGTTGCCATGCGATTTGCAGTTAATAGGTTCAAAGCCCAGCTAGAAAAAGCTGCATTCTCTTTGTTGATGGTCTGGTTTGCAGCATCCTGGGTGACCAATTGATAAACCCAACCACCATAATTCGATCAATGTCCACAAACACCAGCCTAAGGCCTGAACTAATTCACTCACCAGACACTTTTGAAGCCTCTGATGGACTTCTTAACGGCCACACACTCTCACCTGCTCTGATGCCTTGGAGAGCAGCTGCAGCCTGTGGACGTGTTTCGGTGAAAATGCTATGTATGGTGGTGACGGTAAATGCTGACTGCTGTCAGTCTGTTTCCACACTGTAGGGAATTTTAAAATACTTACAGTGTGGAAATAGACCCTTCAGCCCAACAAGGATTCTGGATTAGAGTAGTGCTGGAAAAGCACAGCAGTTCAGGCAGCATCCAAGGAGCAGGAAAGTCGACGTTTCGGGCAAAGGCCCTTCATCAGGACTACAGGCAGAGTGCCTGAAGAGATAAATAAGCTCACCCTTCAGCCCAACAAGTCCACACCGACCCTCCGAAGAGCAACCCAGACCCATTCCCCTATATTTACCCCTTCATCTAACACTAGGAGCAATTTAGCATGGCCAATTCACCTAACCTGCACATTTTTGGACTGTGGGAGGAAACCAGAGCACCCGGCAGAAACCCACACACAGAATGTGCAAACTCCACACAGAGAGTCATCTGAGGTGGGAATTGAACCTGGGTCTCTGGTACTGTGAGGTAGCAGTGCTAACCACTGTGCCACCGTGCCGCACTAATCTAGTCTAATCAATTCTAAAACTGTGACTTTAGCAAGACATCCTGAAAAAAAGAGTATGATTTAAATTAGGATCACCTTTTAAAAAATAAGTTCATTCAGGAGATGTGGGCATTGTTGACTGAGCCCATGTTCCTTATCCTTCCTCAATTGCCCATGGTAATGAATCAGGTTTTGAATTGTTGAGGCCCATATGGTGCAGGGGTGCCTAGAGTGCTGTTAAGATGGGAGATATAACCAAACGTGTTATAGTCATGATGGTATGAATTCAGTAAATATGAAACTTAAAGTCTGCATTTACATAGCTCTTTCTATCAGGTCAGGATTTCCACAAAATGCCTTCTAGCCAATATTGCTGTTACAGCTGCAAAAACAGAGAAGGCTGGAGATACCTGACAGGTCTGACATTACCTGTGGAGAGAGCAACAGGGTTAACACTTTGAATCATGCAGTATGGAAAAGACCCTTCAGCCCATTGAGTCTGTACCACAAACATATACTGCTACCTCCACTAGTCCCAGTTTCCAGCACTAGGACAACAGCCTAGAATGTTATGACACTGAAAATGTCCATCCAAGTACTTTTTAAAGGTTGTAGGATTTCTGACCTTGATCAGCCTCCCAGGCAGTGCATTCCAGACCACACTTCCCTCTGCACGAAAACATCTTTCCTCAAGCCCCCTCCAAACCTCCTGCCTTTCACATTAAAATTTTTCTTGACTTTTCGACTGAGGGAACAATTGCTTTCCAGCCACTCTGTCTATGCTCTTCATCATCATATACACCTCTATCGGGATCCCTTCTCAGCTTCCTCTGCTCCAACGAAAACAACCTGAGCATATCCAGCCTCGTCATTGCTGAACTGTTGCATTCTGGTGAATCTCCTTTGCACCCCCCTCCAGTGCAATCACCCCCTTCCTATAGTGTGGGGACCAGAACTGCACACAGCGCTCTAGTGTAGCCTGACCAAAGTCCTGTACACCTCCAATGTGAGACCTTTCTTCAAAGCTTCAAGATAAAGGTTCCTGACGACCTTCCAGTGCACCACCCAAGTGGCCAGGTCTTACTGTAAATGTGGAATAGAATAGAATCTCACCATCCAGAAGGAGGCCATTCAACCCATTGTGTTTATACTGGCTCCCGAAAGAGCTAAGCAGCCAGTCCCATTCTCCAGCCCTATCTCCGTAGCCCTCCAAATTAATCGAATATATTTATATCCAGCTTTGTTTTGAAACCTCCTATGGAATCCACCTCCACCACAGTCCCAGGCAGCACATTCCAAATCCGAACAACTTCCTGAGTTAAAGGAGCTTTTCATCTCACTCCTCATTGTCTGGCTGACAATCTTGAAATTGTGACCCCTAGTTACTGACATTCCAGTGAATGGAAACAGTCTATCCATCTTCACCCTGTCAAAATTGTTCATCATTTTGAACACCTCAATAAGGTCACCTCTTAATCTTTTCTGCTCGAGGAGAATAAACCCAGTCTCCCTAATCTTTCCTTGTATCTAAAATCCCTCAATCCTGGTATCATTCTCATAAATCTCCTTTGCACTCTCTCTGGGGCTATAACATCCTTCCTTAAATGAGGTAGCCAAAATTAAACATAACACTTCAAATGTAATCTGACCAATGATTTGTAGAGGTGCAGCATCACTTCCTTGCTTTTATAGTCTATGCCTCAATTTATAAACCCAAGAATCCTGTCAGCCTTCTTAACAACTGTTTCAACTTGGTTGGCCACCTTCAGAGAGTGGTGCTCGTGAACCCCGAGGTCCCTCTGCTCCTGT
The DNA here is from genome assembly GCF_047496795.1 of Chiloscyllium punctatum. Classification (NCBI taxonomy): domain Eukaryota; kingdom Metazoa; phylum Chordata; class Chondrichthyes; order Orectolobiformes; family Hemiscylliidae; genus Chiloscyllium; species Chiloscyllium punctatum. The sequence goes on from NC_092752.1 coordinate 7,147,720, forward strand.
ACTCCCCTCACTGTTGTACCACTGAGCTTATATTGTCTCTCATTGTTTCCTCAACCAAAATTCTTCACTTCACATTTCTTTGCATTGAACTTCATCTGCCAGATGCCTGTCCATTTGGCCCTCTGAAACCACTCAGCATCATCCTCACAATTCACTGTGCTTTCTAGCTTAATATTATCTGCAGATTTAGAGGTTTTGCCTTCAACGCATTTCCAATCATCCATGTAAATCAGAAAAAGAAAGGGTTCCAACACTAAACTTTGGGGAACACCACTTTCAACTTGTCTCCAATCTGAGAAATGCCCATCTATACCTGACCTCTGTTTCTTATCTTTTGGCCAACAAAACACTTTTGCTGTAGCAAACTTGGGGTCCAAATCTCGTGCTCACAAAGAGTTCATGCTCTTTCTACTGCCTCATAAACAGGATTAGAAATTCTGAATAAATTTTTTCCTTGCCCATTGTCTTAAGCTAGAAATGCTGAGGTTTACAGAATCACCCTTACTCCTCATTAAACCGACATGAACCAACTCCAGTCTATGTAGGATTCATCCTTGCAAATCCTTTCCATTGAATGATCCTGTTCTGCATCTCCTCACTAATACCAGACTTGGATTAAGGCAGCAGTTGTGGATGACGCTGTGAGTATGTTTGGATTAATCCAGTCGTGCTGTGCCTGATTAGATTGGTTCTCGAAGGGGGTGGGTGATTCATGGTTTACAAGTTGTCAAAGTGCAATCTCATCTCTTCAATTCAAGGTGGAATGGCTGAAGAACGATGAGGTTATCGATCCAATCCAGGACCGGAACTTTTACCTGACAATCGACCATAACCTCATCATCAAACAGGCTCGGCTGTCTGACACCGCAAACTACACCTGTGTTGCCAAAAACATTGTGGCCAGACGGAGAAGCACCACAGCGACCGTGATTGTCTATGGTAAGTGTTTGCATTTTACACTGATCCACGGCTGCAGGTTTGTTCATTTTTGTGGCTTCCAGTTGGAGGATTGTGGAGATAGGTAGGTTAGCTGTTAAAACGTTTGTGAAAAGACATTATTACATTTCTTTTACCAAATTCACCCTTGGAAGCCACATGATTCTAGATCATTGCTGGGCTGGGGCCTGAGTTCTTGAATTTAAACTTACTTCAGGGAAGACACCTGACTGTTATTGTGAGCTGAGTGTTATGGATGTTCTGTTTGAGCAGTGTGTTGCTGGCTTGTATATAGAAAACATAGAACAGTACAGCACAGGAACAGGCCCTTCGACCCATCATGTCTGTGCAGACCATGATGCCATTCTGAACTAATCCCATCTGCCTGCAATGGTCTGTGTCTCTCTGTTCCCTGCCTGTTCATGTGTCTGTCCAGATGTCTCTTCAGTATTGCTATTGTATCTGCTTCGACCAGCTCCCTTGACAGTGCTTTCCAGGCACATAGCATCCTCTGTGTGGAAAAAAAAAATTATCTTGCACATCTCCTTTAAACTTTACCTCTCTCACCTAAAACCTATGTCCCAAGTATTTAGCATTTCCACCCTGGGAAACAAACTTTGACTATCCACCCTATCCACACCTCCCATAATTTTATATGCTTCTATTAGGTCACCCCTCAGCCTCGGATACTCTCGCAAAAATAATCCAAGTTTGTCCAACCTCTCCTTATAATGAATACACTCAATCCTGGCAATACCCTCTCCAAAGCCTCCACATCCTTCCAATAGTGTGGTGACCAAAACTGTGCACAATATTCCAAATATGTTCCAACTCAGGTCCTTACAATTGCAACGCGATTTGCCAAATTTTATACTCAATGCCCCGACCAATGAAGGCAAGCATGATATATGCTTTCTTTCCCAACTTATCCATTGGTGTTGCCACTTTCACTGAACTATGGACTTGAACTCCAAGATCCCTCTCAACATCAATGTTCTGAAGGGTCCTACCATTTGCTATGTACTTTCCTCTTACATTTGACCTCCCAAAATGCATCACCTCATGCTTGCCTGGATTAAACTCCATCTACCATTTCTCTATCCAACTTTCCAACTGGTCTCTATCCTGCTATATCCTTTGATAACCTGCCTACTTCACCACAGCTCCCCCAATTGTTGTGTTATCTGCAAATTTACTGATCAGACCATCTACATTTACATCCAAATAATTTATGTAATAAACAGCAGAGGTGCCAGTAGTGATTCTTGCAGAACACCTATGGTCACAGACCTCTAGTCAGAAAAACACCCCACCTCAACTACCCTTCAATCTTGATCAATGACCAAGCCAATTTTGAATCCAACTTGTCGACTCATCATTGATCCCATGTGACTTAGTCTTCAGGACCAGCCTATCATGAAGGACCTTGTCAAATGCTTTGGTAAAGTCCATGTAGACAACATCCACTGCCCCATCCTCATCAATTGTCTTCATCACTTCCTCAAAAAACTGTGACATGTTTCATTTAGGGAGAGACCCTGCTACAGAACAAGCTGCCCAGCTTATGCCACCTGTTTCTGAAGTTCTGTTGGTGAATGCAATGTGAAATCTGATTGTCCAGTTGAAACATGACTGGAAAACCTTACAACCCTGTACTGCCTGAGCAAGTTGCATCTGCCAAGATGCCAGAGACAACTGCTTATGTTCGGTGCCATGCGTCTACAGTTGTCAAAACCTCAGACCAATAGCCATCTGAAGATCTCAAGTGTTACCCTTTTAAGCTTCCAGAATTAAGACTTATTGACCTGAAATGTTTCTTTTCTGAAATTGAATTGCTGCAGAGAGAAATCCATTTTATTTTCCCTTACTCGAAGTGTGTGTTTGAGTATGTGCTTTGGGTTCTTTAGAGGGACAAACCAGTTATCATTTTACATGACTGACCATGTCCATTTTCCAGTTCTTGCACTTTTAGTGAATATATTTTAATAGGATTGGATTTGTAAAAAAATTGATTAATGGATCTTTTCGTTGTAAATCTAATATAGAGAAAGGATATGATTGGCAATATTGGAAATGGGGTAAAGCAATTAAATTGATGCTGTGACCTGCACAGTTGTGGAATTAGACCGAGAGAGAGAGAGAGAGTGAGAGTGCAGTCTTCCCATTTTGGTGACCATTGACAGATATGCGATTTTACATTATCATATGCAGCACATTGAATGAAGAGTAAAATGGGAGTAAAAAGGCAGACTAATGAAAATTATGGCAATCTTCTATCTCCCAAGATGATGGTTTACATAAGAGTATATGAACTTGGAGTAAGCCATTCAGCCCCTTGACCTGCTCCGCCCTTTAATACAATCATGACTGATCAAATCTCCACTTTCCTGCTCGCTCTCCAATACCCTTCAACTCATTACTAATTAAAAATCCCCTCCTTAAATTTATTCAGTGTTCCAACATCCATCGCATTCTGGGGAGGTGTGAATTACACAGATTCATTCCTTCCTTTAGGAGAAGTAATTCCTCGTCATCTCTGGTTTAATTTTGCCATCCCTTATTCTGAAACTATGGTGTCTCATTCTAACTTCCCTCACAAAGAGAACCTGAAGTGGACAATTCTGTGTCAAAATTGCTGCCTGTGTTGAGCTAACGTCAAAAACCACACAGCACCAAGTTATAGTCCAACAGGTTTATTTGAAAACACTGGCTTTCAGAGCACTGCTCCTTCGTCAGCTGCTAGTGAGGAGGAACAGCACTCCAAAAGTCAGTGTTTTCAAATAAACCTGTTGGACTATAACCTGATATCAGGTGATTTTTGACCTTGGCTAAAGTGAAAACTGCAGATGCTGAAGATTACAGTTGAGAGTGCCGTGCTGGAAAAGCATAGCAGGTCAGGCAGCATCCGAGGAGCAGGAGAATCGATGTTTCAGGCAAAAGCTCCCTGATGAAGGGCTTTTGTCTGAAATATTGATTTTTGACATTGTCCAACCCAGTCCAGTCCAACATTGGCACCTCCACATCATGTATTGTGCTAATTATTTTCACCTGGATACACTCTGCAGAGAACCCAAATCTCACTCTTGAGGAAGGGCTTTTGCCCAAAACGTCGATTTTCCTGCTCCTCGGATGCTGCCTGACCGGCTGTGCTTTTCCAGCACCACTCTAATCTTGACTCTAATCTCCAGCATCTGCAGTGCTCACCTCCGCCTAGAGAACCCAACTCTCCCTGCCCTTCATCTGCTCTGATACAAAGCAGTACATTTGACACTGGCTTGCTTACAGGAGTTGTTGCAAAGATGACACATTCAGACACAAGTCTGCCTTTGAGCTCCACTCCAGAATTTGGTTTGTGATTTGGTCAATGAACCTTCAGCTCCTCTGACGTATCTGTAAAGCAGTAAAGCTACCTGCCTGGTGCTTGGAGCTTGGTTCATGGGGAGCAGGGACAGAGGGATTTGTGGTTAAGTCTGAATGCTGCATGTCAAATGGCCAAACCTCATCTGAGACACTCTGAAACCATGGCAGTGACAACATTCAAGGCTGATGAGTACAAGACAGTGAGGCAGTAGATAATGAGGAGGTGAGGAATTAGCCATTATGTCAGAAGGCTTTAATAAGAAAATGGATCTTGGGGGACGTTACTGAAATTGTGCGCCCTGTTCAAAACATCTTAAGTGCGTTATAAAGGAAGATGTTTTTACTTTGGAATCTGTGTGATTAAATTTCACTTAATTATACTGTCTTCAATCCTTCAATTAAATGATCGTCTCAATTTCATTGAGCTAATCAGTTGCAAATTAAATTGTCTCAGTCCTGCCATGTCTCGTCACAAATCTAATCCTTCACTGAAGATATATTCATCAGAGTTTGGTGAATTTTCACATAGAAAATTTCACCAGTTGACAGTTTAGTCTGGAGATAATTTAGTGTCATAGACCAAAAGCAGCTGACGGTTGGAGACATTTTATTGCGCCAAATTGAAGTTATTTAGAAAATGGATTAAAAGGTCTTCTAAACTTGTAATTTATGACACTTGCTCCTATTTTACAGAGCTGTGTTTGCTGATTTCCATAGGTTCCTCAGTTTTGAAGAGACAGCTGTGAAAGTAGTAAAACGTTACATGTTGTCTTGTTAAAATAATCCGGTTACTGGTAGTGTATGATTTGAGTTTAATCTCTTAGGAGCAATAACTACTCGAAGAACACTTTATGTGTAATGACTTCATGAGCTGAGAACTGAAAAGCAGACTATAAATAACAGTGACACACAGATTCCACTTTTCAATTCACCCTACTGGTTCAACAGATAATTTCCCATGCCTTCAGTATTCTGCACGTCATCATACCTCTGCTTTATTTATTGCAGGTGATACTCCTATACATGTATTACCCAGTGTGTGAATGCCTCCATGAATGTCCCTTCAATGGGGAAACGACCCTCTCAACCCTGCTCTTGTAATTAATTTATGCCCACCCCTGCCAAAGTAGCAAGCACAAACTGAGAGTTACCACAAATCTCCCCTGCAGTGACCTGGATAAACCTGGAAGTGGAAAATTGAAGATGTCAGCTTCTTCTTTGGGTAGCGTTAGAGAATCATAGAAATTACTGACACGGCCACCATTTGGTCATTTCTGTCTATGCTATCTCTTTGATAGAATGTGCATGATTAGTCCCACGTCTTTATTTACTGGCCACAACCATGTACGATCCTCATCCCAGAATCACTGTTCAACTCCTGCTGTTGGAAAACAACAACTGAATAATCCCAAATAAAATCCACAAGAACTGCAGATGCTGAAAATCAGAAACAAAAAAAAAACAAAATTACTGGAAAAGTTCAGCAAGTCCGGCAGCATCTGTGGAGAGAAATCAAGAGTTAACAGTTTGGGCGCAGTGACCCTTCCTCATAACTGGAAGGGTTATGTTAGCATGCGAAATGTCAACACCAAACAATCCTGCTAATGATTATGCTGGTAAGCAATCCATGACCATTACTTTGTCAGAAGCTGCATTTATTGATACTGGGTCCTATTCTTTGTAGGAGAAAGTGAGGACTGCAGATGCTGGGGATCAGAGTCAAGAGTGTGTTGCTGGAAAAGCACAGCAGGTCAGGCAGCATTCAAGGAGCAGAAGAATCGATGTTTCAGGCATAAGCTCTTCACCACACTCTCGACCATGTTCTTTGTAGGTAGATAGAGTATATCCACACAGTGAGCCTTTGTCACTGAGGAGAGGTATGCAGTACTGTTAATGTCTTTTATTTCCCTTGGCAATGCTCTGACCATTCAGAATCAACTGGCCTGGTCAGAATTTAATCAGTTAACTAAGATGGTTACAGTCCCTGCTGCATCCCTACACCAAAATTGTTCAACCAATCAGCACCCTCTTCTCCATCAGACCATAAGACATAGGAGTAGCCCATTCAGCCCATTAATTCTACTTCATCATTTAATGATAATCCTCAACTCCACTTTCCTGCCTGGTCCCCATAATCCTTGATTCCCTTACTGATTAAAAATCTATCTCAGCCTTGAACACACTTAATGACTCAGCCTCATCAGCCATTTGCTGCAAAGAATTCCACAGATTCACTACTCTCTGAGAGAAGAAATTCCTCCTCATCTCCCTCATAAATGGGTGACCCTTTATTCTGAGATGATGCCATTGGTCGCTAGACTCTCCCACAAGAGGAAGCCTCCTCCCAGCATCTACCCTGACAAGTCCCCCTAGGAATCTTGTATGTTTCAAATGCTGCATAAATTGTTGCTTCCTTTCCAAATTTGGTTTTTCTTACATTTCTGTCCTGTTGAGAGCAAGATGAAGAGCTTCAACTTGATATCTCTTTTGCTCACATTGTTTAACTTCTTTTTAGAACTGTTTAAGACATCAATTTAAATAATCTTTTCAACTACAGCATTCCAGACCCAGCATGTGATTAACAAAAAACTCCTCATCTCCTTTCTCAATTTTGTTCCATGGGTTTATTAATTTATGACCTCCATATTTTTGACCCACTTATCCAATGAACATTTTTACTCTTTGATCTTGAAAACATTATTGACAGTGGCATCTCTTCATATTCCCTGCGCCAGACTTTTATCATCTGTCTCTGTGAGTTAAATCCCTCAGTCATATCCTGGTAGACTCCTCAGGATTCCCTATTACATCTTTCTGGTCTGGGTCCACCATCTTCCCTGCCTGAGACTGAAACATTGATTTGAAAATTGTTTTACATTTTCATTCAGTTCCCCCATGAACAAGGTTGGTTCAAGATATTCTGAAGCCGATGGCACAGTCTTTCACCTCCTGCTCTGGAGGCAAGACCTGGGGAGCTGGGATTGTTCGCTGGTTTTTCATTCAGTCATGGAGTATGGGCTAAACCAGCATTTATTGACTGTTCCTGATTGCCCTGGAGGAAATTGTCAAGGGCAACACTTGAGGTCAAGAGCAGTCACCATCATTGCCCTGTTCATTTTTACAATAAAGATTCTAAGAGATTTAACCAAAATGCCTGAAATTAGGAAAGGTTCTGATAGGGTTGATCAGGTGGAGCTGTTTCCAGAGGCAGGAGGGTCAGTAAAAGTAAAGGGGCAGATTTACGATTTATATCCAAAAGAATCAGGAGTAGACCAGGGGAGAGATCTGGGAAGGACTCCCTGAAAGAGTGTTTGCAATAGGTTCAATTGTAACTTTCAAAGGAGATTGGATCTGTGTTTAGGACTATGCCATGGATAGCCCAATTGGGAAAGAGCACGTGAGATTGATTGATTGATTGAAATGTTCTGAAGATCCAGACTGGGAATATTGGCCTGAATGGCCTTTTGTGTTGTAAGATTAGATGGAAGAGAGATCAGACAGACAAAGGGTGGCACGTTGGCACAGTGGTTAGCACTGCTGCCTCACAGCGCCAGAGACCCAGATTCAATTCCTGCCTCAGGCGACTCTCTGTGTGGAGTTTGCACATTCTCCCCGTGTCTGCGTGGGTTTCCTCCGGGTGCTCTGGTTTCCTCCCACAATCCAAAAATATGCAGGTCAGGTGTATTGACTATGCTAAATTGCCCGTAGTGTTAGGTGAAGGGGTAAATATAGGAGTATGGGTCTGGGTGGTATACGCTTTGGCGGGTTGGTGTGGACTTGTTGGGCCGAAGGGCCTGTTTCCACACTGTAAGTAATCTAATCTAAAGGGTTGTTTACCTTAGACCAGTGAAGACTGAGAGTTATGAAGTGCATATACAAGGTGGACAGGAAGAAATGTCGGCAGGATCAATGACTAGGAGAGGGAGGGGGGAGGGGAGCAAAGATTTAGGGTAAGGGGCAGAAGATACAGAGAAAGTGTAAGGAAAAGCTTTTGAACCCAGAAGGTGGTGGGATTTGGAACTTGCTGCCTGTATGGATGATAGAATCAGAAATCCTCGTTATGTTTAAGAGGTGCTTCGATGCGCACTTGCAATGCCAAGGCTATGGGCCAAGTCTGGAAAACAGGATTAGAATGGTTAAATAGTTGTTTTTAATTGACATAGACTCAATGGGTCAAAGGTCCTTTTTCTGTGCTGTAGATATCTATAATTCTAAGATTCTATAATTATCCATTGCCGAGTATTTTTTGTCTGGCGCAGTGACATTGTGAAAACATGCTAAGAGGCAGGGGACAAAACACCTTGAATGTAATTCAATATCCATGGCATTACATCAAATTTTCAAATGTTGAGAAACTAGGAGTGTGGAGCTTTGGGAGTCTGCATGCATTAGTCATTTAACAGAGCAGACAGGTACAAAAAAGCAATTAAGCAGGCTAATAGAACATTGGCCTTTCTCTCGAGAGAACTGAAATTCAAAATTGAATGGAGACTTGATCAGGACCCATCAAGTTCAGTTCTCAACTCAGGAGAGATACTTTAATCTTGGAGGGAGTGCAATAAGCATTCACCAGAATGATACAGGGGTTCAAGTGTCAAATTACAAGGGCAGTTTATATAAACCCGGCTTCTAATCCCAGGAGTACACAAGATTGAGAGGTGATAAGATTGAGGTCTACCACATTAAACTGATTTGAAAAGGCAGCTCCAGAGAAATTTATGTTAAATAGTGAAATTAGTCACAAGCAAGGGGACATAATATGAAAATTAGAACTGGGATGTTCAGGAGCTAAATCAGGAGGGTCAGATTTACGATTTATATCCAAAAGAATCAGAAGTAGGCTGGGGGAGAGAGATCTGAGACACACTCCCTGGAAGGGTGGTTGCAATGGATTCAGTTGTAATCTTCAAAAGAGATTGGATCTGTGTTTAGGCAGATGCCAGGGATAGCCCAATTGGGAAAGATCACTTCAGATTGATTGATTGATGAAGTGTTACCAGACAAATGAGAGAAGAAATCTGGGAATTCTCACCCCTAAAACACCATAGATTCTGGGGTTAATTAGACCTTTACGATTAAGATGGATACATGTTATTTAGTAACTATAGACTGTAAAAAAACCATATAAAATAGGGCAGAAACAGGATGTTTGACCCCTGAAGCCTACTGTACTATTCAATATGATCTTGGCTGATCTGATCTTCCTCATGTCCATTTTCCTGCCCTTTCTTGTAACACTTGCTTCCCAACTGATGAAGAATCTATCTACCCCAGCCTTAAATATACACAGAGATTCTGCCCCCGTCAGCTGCCTGTGGCAAGGAGTTCCAAAGACTCTCCATCCTCAGAGAAGAAATTCTTCCTCATTTCAGTCTTGAATTGGCGCCCCTTTATTCTTTATTGATTATTATTCTGAACCATGTGAAAGTGTCCATTGCAAAAGTGGGGAACTGAGTACACACCCAACATAATTTAATTGAGAGATAAGGGAGACCTCAAGAGGAATGATTGGCTTTCTCCTTGTTCTAACTCTGAAGTGCTTGATCAGGCTCATGTTCAGCGTCAACTTTTCGGGTCCAGTGACCCTGCTCTGAATAAGGGTCACGGAACCTTAAACATTAACTTTGTTTCTCTCTCCACAGATCCTGCCAGACCTGCTGAGTTTCTCCAGCAATTTCCATTTATGTTTCAGATTTCCAGCCTCCACAGTTCTTTCTCTTAGGTATGGGATGTTATTGTTCCCAAGTGGCTTCCAAAGATGGCATGGCATCAGTTTAAAGTACATCAGGGCAGGCCTCTCTGTTATCCTGCTCCAATATTTATCTCTCAAATAACCTCAATAACAAAGACGTTATCTGGCCTGTTACCTTCATTGTTTGTGGGAACTAGCTGTATGCAAAGTAGCTACCACATTGCACACATTGTAACAGCGTCTACTCTTAAAGCAAAATAAATTCTGAGCAGTGTCTTGGGATGCCGAGAGGTCAAAGAAGGTGTTATTCTTTTTCTTCTTAAATATTTTAGTATGTGTTCCTGACAAAATTAAGTCACTCAAATGATTATAGTCAGCACTGTTTGAAAAATGTGATTTAGAACATTGAACAGTCCAGCACAGTACAGGCCCTTCGGCCCTCAATGTTGTGCTGGCCTTTTATCCTACTCTTAAGATCAGGCTAACCTACATACCCTTCTTTGTACTAACTTCCATGTGCCATAAATTTATTAATAACATTATAATGTCCATCATGCGAACTGTAATTGAGTTTGGATGTTGTAGTGTGGGATCAAGTTGGGTCAGTGTGCGTTGAATTGGTGTTCTGGGAGCAGGTTTCCTGGTCTGTGCAGGGCACTGCCTGTATGATGTCTCACCCTATTGCTTTCTCTCCTGCCCCCAGTTAACGGTGGGTGGTCAGTGTGGACAGAGTGGTCTGTCTGCAACAGTCGCTGTGGAAGGGGTTACCAGAAACGCACACGGACCTGCACCAACCCTGCGCCACTCAACGGAGGAGCATTCTGCGAGGGACAGAGCGTCCAGAAAATTGCCTGCACCACACTATGCCCGGGTAAATGTTGACTTCACTAATCTCACAGTGGCTCTTCGCTCCCTGAAATATTATTTTCGCATGCCCATGGCCCTGATTCGACCCTTTTCAGTATTCATTTGCAGAACAGAGAGATACTTTCGTAGTGAACTCCTTTTGCCTTCCATTTCAACACAGATATTGTCCCATTTAAATTCACCAGGGCAGCTTCTCCATCAAAATAGCAAACAAATTTCATATCAATTATCATCCAAATGCAAAAGTCTTCTATCTGTCTCACAGTATCTTAAGATTCTTCCGTCATTGTCTACACTAGACTATTGATTAGTGCTCAGTCTAGATTGTTGTCATACAAAACTACAGTAGACAATTGACTTGCTGCACTGATATGAAATATTGACTTGTAATTCTGGACTCAGTTATTGATTTATACCACTTATTGTCTATATCACTTAATGCTAAGCCCTTGAATTGCTGTGCCCATAAAAGGCTTCAGAGGAGATTTCTGTTATCACTGTCTGGGCAGTAATCTGATAAATTGCAAGTCCTTAGCAGACCCTGCCTACTGTTCATTGCACTGAATATTGAAGAGAGGGGAAGTTGTACAAAGGGCTGGTGATCTACGATCAGAACAGGCTGTGCAGCTGCACTGTCACTGTCTAAGTCCCGTGCGGTGTTCATTAGGTGTCCACATTCTTCCAAACCTGGGAACAGTGGATCAGCCCATTGTTACGGTTCGAGTAAAAGTCAATCTTTAATGTTGTTGAAAGAAAACAGAAGCGACTGCTGAAACACAGCAGGTCTGGCTGCCTTTGTGGAGAGAAAGCAGAGTTAACGTTTTGAATCCAGTGACGCTTCAACAGGACTCTAGTATCAGCAGTTCTTTGTTTCATTTTCACGTTTAACTCACTGCCACATCTCTTCCAGTTCTGCCCACCTTGAAGACATTCTGCTCCTCTCTCTAACAGGATTTCCCTTCCAACCTTTTTGCTCGCTATCATTACTTCTGTTTTATCTCCTAGAATTTCAGCAAGATCTTTGCAAAAAATAGTTTCCACAGCCACATCTCCTTCCTCAGTGATTGCTTCCAGCTCAGACTCACCTCGCACAGATTCTGACCATAGTTTTATCCTTTGTGTTTTTGTGTTTTCAGGATCACAGGTATCTCCATGATTTACAATTGTCCTGAGACAGCTGCATTCCGAGATCCAAACTCTGTGCATGTGGTGATGCACAGCACTTTCTCCATCTCTCTCTCTCTCTCTCTCTCCCTCTCTCTCTCTCTCCATCTCACTAGCTCAGAGCTATCCTGCCCTCCAGTTCCACCTCAACCCCCTGGCTCATTCAAGAAACTCTTTCTCTTCCATTCAGGCATCTAGGAACAGTTCTGGTGAAGAGATTCTGGACTTGAAACGCTAACTCTGCTTTAGATGCTACCAGACCTGCTGAGTATTGCCAGCAATTTCTGTTTTTGTTTAAAGTTGTTGAGCTGCCTCTGTAACTGTCAGCGTCAATCCTTCCGGTAAGAAATAGGCTCCAATCTTCCTGCATGTCTAACGTATTCGAGGATCTCCATGTGATATGAGTTATGAGTTCTTTTTTTCAAAATGTACTCTTTTATTGTGTGTGGGCATTGCTGGCTAGGCCAGCATTTGCTGCAGTCAGTAACTTTCTTGGGGAAGGTGGTGTTGAAGTGCCTTTTGGATATCTGCAGTCCCTGGGATGTAGGGACACCCACAGCATTGAACGGGAGAGAGATCTAGAGATTCAATGCAGTGACCCTGAAGGGATGCGGATACAGGGTGGTGAGTGGCTTGGGGGGGCAGCATGCAGAGGGGTGGTTTACTCATGGATCTGCTGCTCTTGACCTTCTGGAAGTTATACATTTGGAATGTGCTGTTCAAGGAGCCTTGGTGAGTTGTTATAGTGCAACATGTAGATGGTACACCCTGCTGTCACTGAACATCAGGTGCTGGAAGGAGTAAATGTTGAAGATGGTGGATAATACACTGATCCAGCAGATTGCTTTGTCCGAGGTGCTATCAAGCTTCTTGAGTGTTGTTGGAGCTGCACTCATCTGGGGAAGTATAAGCTCCTGACTTGTGCCATGTAGATGCTCTTCAGGTTTTGGAGAGACAGGAGGTGAGTTACTCGCTGCAGGGTTCCTAAGCCTCTGACCTGCTCTTATAGTCACAAGATTTATACATCTGGTTTATTTCAGTTTCGAATGAATGCCTCAGGATGTTGATAGCAGGATTTTCAGAGATGTGAACGCTATCAAATGTCAAGTGGAGATTGTCAGATTTCCCCTTGTTGGAGGTGCTCATTGCTTGGTTCAGATGTTACTGGATATTGTCCAGGTCTTGCTGCACTTGGACATGGACTGCTTCAGTATCTGAGGAGTCACAAAAGTTGCAATCAACAGCAAACATCCCCACTTCTGACCTTATGATGAAGGTCATTGATGAAGGAAATGAAGTTGTTTGACCTTGGTCATTACCCTGTGAATCTCCTGCAGAGATGTTCTGGAGATGAGGTGACAATCACAACCATCCTCCTTTATATAAGCCATGACTCCAACCAGCAGAGTGAGTTCCCTGATTCACATTGACTCCAATTTTGTTAGGGCTCCTTGATGCCACACTCAATCAAATATGGCCTTGATGTCAAGGACCTTTGATTCACCTTTGGAATTCAGCTGCTTAGTCCACGTTTAGATAAAGTCTTTAACAAGCGGGGTAGGCCTGACAAAACCTTAACTGATTGTCAGTGAGCAGGTTATTGTTGAGCAAGTGTACCTTGATACTTTGTTGGGTTTACAAATGACCCTTGGGGGCAAGATGGGTGGGGGGGGGGGGGGTGGGGGGAGGGGTGGGGGGGGTGGGGGGGGGGGTGGGGGGGGGGGGGGGGGAGGTATTCATCACCAGCAAAGAATGATGATGAGGAGAACAGCATCAGGAAGTGAGGCGGTAGAGGCAAGGGCTGGCAGAGAGAATCATCCAGTTGCCCTTATCTCCGATTGGCCTGCCACCACCAATTAGGGTTTCCCTCCCCACCCTCTGACCCATCCAATACTTGCTGAATTTTAGCGCTGGTCCCTCAGTGACCCTGGGACCCTCGTGGGTACATTACCAACAGCAGCCATCACTTTCAATGGCAGTAATGAGCAATTGGGAATGGCTGATTCTGATAGGTTCAGCAACTCTTGATGGGGTGAGACTTCTGTCACTCCTGTCCTGAATCCTGAGGAGGGCCTTCTATTGGCTACGTGGGCACTTACAGCAGGAAATGTATCTTCCTTCTCACTTCTCCAAACACCATCTTATGGCAAGAGCTTTCAAAAGCTGATTGGGGGCAGATGTTCACAGGTAAAGGGACGGCTGGAAAATGGGAAGCCTTCAGAAATGAGATAACAAGAATCCAGAGAAAGTATATTCCTGTTAGGGTGAAAGGAAAGGCTGGTAGGTATAGGGAATGCTGGATGATGGAAGAAACTGAGGGTTTGGTTTAGGAGAAGAAGGAAGCATATGTCAGGATAGATCGAGTGAATCCTTAGAAGAGTATAAAGGCAGTAGGAGTATAGATTTAGATTTAGATTTTAGATTTAGATTTAGATTGCTTACAGTGCGGAAACAGGCCCTTTGGCCCAACAAGTCCACACCGACCCACCAAAGCGCAACCCACCCAGACCCATTACCCTACATTTACCCCTGCCCCTAACACTACGGGCAATTTAGCGTGGTCAATTCACCTAACCTGCACATTTTTGGACTGTGGAAGGAAACCAGAGTACCTGGAGGAAACCCACGCAGACACGGGGAGAACGTGTAAACTCCACACAGTCAGTCACCTGAGGCGGAGTATACTTAAGAGGGAAATCAGGAGGGCAAAAGGGAGCATGAAATAGCTTTGGCAAATAGAGTTAAAGGAGAATCCAAAGGGTTTTTACATTAAGCACAAAAGGGTAATCTGGGAGAGAATAGGGCCCCTCAAAGATCAGCAAGGTGGCCTTTGTGTGGAGCCACAGGAGATGGGGGAGATACTAAACGAGTATTTTGCATCAGTATTTACTGTGGAGAAGGATATGGAAGATAAAGAATGTGGGGAAATAGATGGTGACATCTTGAAAAATGTCCATATTAGAAGAGGTTTTAATTAGTAACATTAAATGCATCCCCCTTCTGGATTAGTGGTGCTGGAAGAGCACAGCGGTTCAGCCAGCATCCAAGGAGCAGTAAAATCGAAGTTTCGGGCAACCTGTATGTCTTGAAACACATTAAAATGGATAAATCCCCAGGACCTGATCAGGTCGTAGAGTTGTAGAGTCTATGGATGAGTTGGACTGAAGGCTCCGTTTCCATGCTGTACGTCTCTATGACTCTATGACCATCTGCCCCCATCTGTGGTAAGGCGCTTTGATCCAATGTTGGACCATTTCCTCTCCTCAAGACTCACAGCTCCTCCTTGGTCAGCCATTACCCTCAGTTTCAAGGGACAGAAGAAGAGGATACAAGCCCACCAGAGGCACAGGATTACGGACCAAGATGAGAGGAGGGTGGCACCTAGACCAGTGGAAATAGCAGAAGGGTGACTCCTCTATAGAAATAATGCTGGCTCCCCATCAATCATCTCACCAATTGGTGAGACCCTAATTAGTAACATTAAATGCAGCCCCCTTCTGGATTAGTGGTGCTGGAAGAGCACAGTGGTTCAGGCAGCATCCAAGGAGCAGTAAAATCGATGTTTCGGGCAACCTGTATTCCTGATGAACGGCTTTTGCCCGAAACATCAATTTTACTGCTCCTCGGATCCTGCCTGAACTGCTGTGCTCTTCCAGCACCACTAATCCAGAATCTGGTTTCCAGCATCTGCAGTCATTGTTTTTACCTAAATGCAGCCCCCTGCCTCTTAATCACCCTTTCTGAAATTCCGTCACAAGGAGAGATTGAAGAATTGAGATGTTCTCCTTGGAGAGACAATGGCAGAGGGGAGAATGGTTTGATGTTTTCAGAATAATACGTGGGCTGGATTGAGGAGATAGGGAGAAGCTGCTCCCGCTTGTGAAAATAACGAAAACATGAGGATAGAGCTTTAAAATGATGTGTGAACAAAGCAAGGGTGAGTGTGAGAAAACGTTTTTACACAGCATGTAAGCAGGGAATGGGCTGCACTGTCTGGAAATATGATGGAAGCAGTTTCAATTGAGCATTTGAGAGGGTTTTGGATGACTATTTGGATTGTAACGATTAGATTACTTACAGTGTGGAAACAGGCCCTTCGGCCCAACAAGTCCACGCCAAAGCGCACCCACCCAGACCCATTCCCCTATACCTAACACTACGGGAAATTTAGCGTGGCCAATTCACCTAACCTGAACATTTTTGGACTGTGGGATGAAACCGGAGCACTCTTAGGAAACCCACGCAGACACGGGGAGAACGTGCAAACTCCACACAGTCAATCGCCTGAGGTGGGAATTGAACCCGGGTCTCTGGCGCTGTGAGGCAGCAGTGCTAACCACTGTGCCACCGTGCCACCCACGATGTGAAGGGAAATAAGGTAAAGACTGAAGATTGACACTAAACAATAGAGCTGGTGCAGGGAGGTGATGGCCTAGTGGTCTTCTCACTGCATTGTTAATCTAGGAATCTAGATGACATTCTGGGGAGCGGGTTCGAGTCCCACCACAGCAGATGACCATGAATCCATTATGATTGTCAGGGATAAATCCCATCTGGTTCATTGATGTCCTTTAGGGAAGGAAACTGCCATCCTTATCTGGTCTATGTGTGACTCCAGACCTGCAGCAATGGGGTTGACTTTTACCTGGCCTCTGGGCAATAAATGCTAGCCCAGCCAGTGAGATTGTCGTCCTGTGAATGAAGGAAACAAGGTGCAAATAGCTGAATGGCCTCCTCCTATACCATAACAATTCCAAGATCTGATCCACCAGGTTGGGGAGATACATTTCCCTGAAATGCATTGTAAACATTGGATCATTAATTGGACCCTGTAAATATCATGGATGTTCCACAGGGCTCTGTTCTTGGGCCCCTACTCTTTGTAATTTTTATTAATGACTTGGATGAGGAGATTGAAGGATGGGTCAGCAAGTTTGCAGATGACACAAAGGTTGGAGGTGTTGTTGACAGTATAGAGGACTGTTGTAGGCTGCGGCATGACATTGACAGGATGCAGAGATGGGCTGAGAGGTGGCAGATGGAGTTCAACCTGGATAAATGCAAGGTGATGCATTTTGGAAGGTCGAATTTAACGTTGAGTACAGGATTAAAGACAGGATTCTTGGCAGTGTGGAGGAACAGAGGGATCTTGGTGTGCAGGTACATAGATCCCTTAAAATTGCTACCCAGGTGGACAGGGTTGTTAAGAAAGCATATGGTGGTTTGGCTTTCATTAACAGGGGGATTGAGTTTAAGAGTCGTGAGATCTTGTTGCAGCTCTATAAAACTTTAGTTAGACCGCACTTGGAATACTGCGTCCAGTTCTGGTCGCCCTATTATAGGAAAGATGTGGATGCTTTGGAGAGGGTTCAGAGGAGGTTTACTAGGATGCTGCCTGGAATGAAGGGCTTATCTTACAAAGAGAGGTTGACTGAGCTCGGACTTTTTTCATTGGAAAAAAGAAGGAAGAGATGGGACCTAATTGATAATGAGAGGCATAGATAGAGTTGATAGCCAGAGACTTTTTCCCAGGGCAGAAATTGTTAACACGAGGGGTCATAGTTTTAAGCTGTTTGGCGGAAAGTATAGAGGGGACGTCAGAGGCGGGTTCTTTACGCAGAGAGTTGTGAGAGCCTGGAATGCGTTGCCAGCAGCAGTTGTGGAAGCGAGGTCATTGGGGGTATTTAAGAGACTGCTGGACATGCATATGGTCACAGAAAGTTGAGGGTTCGTACATGAGGATCAATGGTCGGCACAACATCGTGGGCTGAAGGGCCTGTTCTGTGCTGTACTGTTCTATGTTCTATGTTCTATTTCAGAATGTGTTCTGCTACATCTCTGCACCTGAGAAGGTGGCTGTCATTTAGTCATAGAGTCATATGGCACTGAAACAGACCTTTCAGTCCAACCCGTCCATGCCGACCAGATATCCCAACCCAATCTAGTCCCACCTGCCAGCACCCAGCCCATATCCCTCCAAACCCTTCCTATTCATATACCCATCCAAATGCCTCTTAAATGTTGCAATTGTACCAGCTTCCACCACTTCCTCTAGCAGCTCATTCCATGCACGTACCACCCTCTGCGTGAAAAGGTTGCCCCTTAGGTTTCTTTTATATCTTTCCCCTCTCACCCTCTAGTTCTGGACTCCCTGACCCTAGGGAAAAGACTTTACCTATTCACCCTATCTGTGCCCTTCATACTTTTTTAAACCTCTATAAGGTCACCACTCCGACACTCCAGGGAAAACAGCCCCAGCCTGTTCAGCCTCTCCCTGTAGCTCAGATCCTCCAACCCTGGCAACATCCTTGTAAATCTTTTCTGAACCCTTTCAAGTGTCACACCATCTTTCCGATAGGAAGGAGACCAGAATTGCCCACAATATTCTAACAGTGGCCTAACCAACATTCAGTACAGCTGCAACATGACCTCCCAACTCCTGTACTCAATACTCTGACCAATAAAGGAAAGCATACCAAACGCCTTCTTCACTTTCCTACTTATCGACACTCCACTTTCAAGGAGCTATGAACCTGCATTCCAAGGTCTCTTTTTCAGCAACACTCCCTAGGGCCTTACCATTAAATGTATAAGTCCTTCTAAGATTTGCTTTCCCAAAACTAACTGAATCCCACCTGCCTGCTCCAGGCCCATATCCCTCCAAACCTTTCCTATTCATGGATCCATCCAAATGTCTTTTAAATGTTGTAACTGTAACCGCATCCACTGCTTCCTCAGAAAGTTCATTCCACCCTCGAACATGAGAGTTAAGGAAAAATGATAAAATCTAATGCCAAAAACTTGAGATCATAGCTCAAGTTACTTGTTCATCGTGATGATGTTACTGGACTGTATACAGACCCCAGTAATGTTTGAATGTTTAAATGTTTTATACCACTTGCCCAGTGCACAGCCTACAGCAGTCTGACACCTCACGCTTTGGAATCTTGCCAGGCTGCCACAGGAAACATTAGCAACATCATCACTCAGCCACACAAGTATGATGCAGGCAACCGATGTGTTGTTTGCCTGGCAAGTGAGACCACTTTTACAATTTCCCAAAGACCACAGTAATTTAGTTGGCTGGACGGCTAACTTACAATGAAAAGTGACGTCCACAGTATGAGTTCAATTCCTGCACTGGCTGTGGTCACCATCAATTTTCCCACCTTCTCAACTTCTTCCCTCGCCTGAGGGATGGAGAACCTCAGGTTAAACCATCACCAGTCATCTCCCTCTAATGAGAGAGTAGCCCTCCAGTCCAGTGGGACTATGCTGACTTTACCTTTCTCATCAATAAAATCAGCTTCAAAATGACACACGGCAAGCTTGGCTCGGAATGCTATGCTATAAAGTTGCTCTCCTAGACGGCTGAGCCACGACATTTCTACTGCTCTATTCAGTTGTAACGGTTCAGTGATTCGTAACACTACTGTCATCATTCCTGTAGTCATTTCATCCATAGCTATCCCCTTGAACATTCGCAGTATTTACAAAAGCATTGGCCGTCTTTGTTTTCCCTTCGGACAGATCGATCACACATCGACAAGGCCTCGCCATTCATTCCCGGACGGCAGATTATTTCACCCACATCTTGGCTTTGACTCAAGCTTGGCAGCCTGGTGATAACACCTCACCGAGTCCCTTCTGTCTGGCTGTCTCTTTAACCAAATCACCTTGGTTACGGTGCACCATACTCTAACTGCTTCCCTCACTCCTCTGGTATCCTTTCCTCTTTTCAGTGCCTCACCTTGGTCAACCCCCTCGCCTACTAACGGAAATTTTCAGAATGCCCTGCCCAAACTTCCCTCCCTATGCCTCATCCCAGATTTCTCCCTTCCTCCTCCAAATCCTTGATGATTTCAATCAGCATGCTCTGCATTCATTGGCCCCCTGATCTCTTTAAAAACATACTTCCCCACTCCCCGGTGCAAAACTCTCTGTCATAGATACTAGTTTAAGAGTCCCCCTCTCTTACAGTCTTGATCACTGATGATACGGTGTAATGTCTAGAACATAGAACATAGAACAGTACAGTACAGAACAGGCCCTTCAGCCCACAATGTTGTGCCGACCATTGATCCTCATGTACGAACCCTCAAATTTCTGTGACCATATGCATGTCCAGTAGTCTCTTAAATATCCCCAATGACCTCGCTTCCACAACTGCTGCTGGCAACCCATTCCATGCTCTCACAACTCTCTGTGTCAAGAACCCGCCTCTGACATCCCCTCTATACTTTCCGCCAACCAGCTTAAAACTATGACCCCTCGTGTTAGCCGTTTCTGCCCTGGGAAAAAGTCTCTGGCTATCGACGCTATCTATGCCTCTCATTATCTTGTACACCTCAATTAGGTCCCCTCTCCTCCTCCTTTTCTCCAATGAGAAAAGTCCGAGCTCAGTCAACCTCTCTTCATAAGATAAGCCCTCCAGTCCAGGCAGCATCCTGGTAAACCTCCTCTGAACCCTCTCCAAAGCATCCACATCTTTCCTATAATAGGGCGACCAGAACTGGACGCAGTATTCCAAGTGCAGTCTAACCAAAGGTTTATAGAACTGCAACAAGATCTCACGACTCTTAATCCCCTGTTAATGAAAGCCAAAACACCATATGCTTTCTTAACAACCCTGTCCACCTGGGTGGCCATTTTAAGGGATCTATGTACCTGCACACCAAGATCCCTCTGTTCCTCCACACTGCCAAGAATCCTGTCTTTAATCCTGTACTCAGCTTTCAAATTCAACCTCCAAAATGCATCACCTCGCATTTATCCAGGTTGACCTCCATCTGCCACTTCTCAGCCCATCTCTGCATCCTGTCAATGTCCCGCTTCAGCCTACAACAGCCCTCTATACTGTCAACGACACCTCCAACCTTTGTGTCGTCTGCAAACTTGCTGACCCATCCTTCAATCCCCTCATCCAAGTCATTAATAAAAATTACAAAGAGTAGAGTCCCAAGGACAGAGTCCTATGGGACACCACTCACCACTGACATCCAGGCAGAATATTTTCCTTCTACTACCACTCGCTGTCTTCTGTTGGCCAGCGAATTCTGTATCAAGACAGCTAAATTCCCCTGTATCCCATTCCTCCTGACCTTCTGAATGAGCCTACCATGGGGAACCTTATCAAATGCCTTGCTGAAGTCCATATACACCACATCCACAGCTCGGCCCTCATCAAGTTTTCTTGTCACATCCTCAAAGAACTCGATAAGATTTGTGAGGCATGGCCTGTCTTTCACAAAGCCATGTTGACTGCATTTAATCAAGCCATGCTCTTCCAGATGGCCATAAATCCTATCCCTCAGAATCCTTTCTAACACCTTGCAGATGACAGACGTGAGACTTACTGGTCTGTAATTGCCGGGGTTTTCCCTATTTCCTTTCTTGAAGAGAGGAATTACATTTGCCTCTCTCCAGTCCTCAGGTACAACTCCAGTGGAGAGTGAGGATACAAAGATCTTCACAAGTGGCGAAGCAATTGCATTTCTTGTTTTTCAAAGCAGCCGAGGACAAATCTGATCTGGGCCTGGTGACTTGTCAATCTTAATGTTTGACAAAAGTTTCAGCACATCAGCTTCCTCGATCTCTATCCATTCCAGCATGCACACCCACTCTTCAAAGATTTCATTCACTACAAAGTTCATTTCTTTCATAAAGACAGAAGCAAAAAACTCATTTAGGGCTTCCCCTACCTCCTCAAACTCCACACACAAGTTCCCTATGCTATCCCTGATCGGCCCTACTCTTTCTTTGACCATTCTCTTATACCTCATATAAGTGCAAAATACCTCTGTGTTCTCCCTAATCCGTTCTGCCAAGCCTTTCTCGTGCCCCCTCCTGGCTCTCCTCAGACCATTTTTGAGCTCCTTCCTCACCTGCCTGTAACCCTGTAGAGCTGAGCTTGACCCTAGTTCCCTCCACCTTATGTAAGCTACCTTTTTCCTTTTGACGCGAAGCTCCACTGCTCTCGTCATCCAAGGTTCCTTTATCTTACCACTTCTTGCCTGTCTCAGAGGGACATATTTATTCATCACTCGCAACAACTCTTCCTTAAACAGTCTCCACATGTCTATAGTGCCTTTACCATGGAACAATTGCTCCCAGTCCATGCTTCCTAACTCATGTCTAATCGCATCATAGTTTCCTCTTCCCCAATTAAATATCCTCCCATTTTGCCTAATCCTCTCCTTCTCCATAGCTATGTAGAATGTGAGGCAGTTGTGGTCACTATCACTAAAATGCTCTCCCACCACAAGATCTGATACCTGCCCCCGCTCGTTTCCGAGCACTAAGTCTAGAATGGCCTCTCCCCTTGTCGGCCTGTCAACGTTCTGAGTTTGGAAACCCTCCTGAACACACCTTACAAAAACAGCTCCATTCAAATCTTCTGCTCAAAGGAGGTTCCAATCAATATTGGGAAAGTTAAAGCCCCCATTACAAGAACCCCACTATGTCCACACTTTTCCAAAATCTGCCAACCTATGCTTTCTTCCATCTCCCTGCTGCTATTGGGGGGGCTGTAGTAAACCCCTAATGAGGTGACTGCTCCCTTACTGTTCCTAATTTCCACCCATTCTGACTCAGTAGGCAGACCCTCCTCGACAATGGTAACTTCTGTAGCTGTGAAACCCTCTCTGATTAGTAGTGCTACACCCCCTCCTCTTTTTTCCCCCCTCCCTATTCTTTTTAAATGCTCTAAACCCTGGAATATCCAGCAACCATCTCTGCCCCTGAGAAACCCATGTCTCTGTTATGGCCACAACATCATTGCACCAGGTACTGATCCATGCTCTAAGTTCATCACTTTTATTCCTGATACTCCTTGCGTTAAAGCAAACATACTTTAACTGATCCCTTGGTTCCTTCCCAGGAAAGTCCTTCCCACTAGCTGGTCTACCTCTTGCTATTGCCTCATCTGCATCAACTCTCACTTCCAGTATGCAGCTCAGGTTCCCACCCCCCTGCCATACTAGTTTAAACCCTCTCGAACTACTCGAGCAAACCTCTCACCCAGGACATTGGTCCCCTTCCGGTTCAGATGCAACCCGTCCTTCTTGTACAGCTCCCACCTTCCCCAGAAGGCATCCCAATTATCTACATATCTGAAGCCCTCCCTCCTACACCAGCTGCGCAGCCATGTGTTAAGCTGCGCCCTCTCCCTGTTCCTCACCTCGCTATCTCATGGCACCGGTAGTAAACTAGAGAACACTAATCTGTTCGTCCTGCTTTGCAGCTTCCATCCTAATTGTAAAATGTTTGAAACTTTTATTTTGATCATCTAATTTTCACTTACTCTGGGAAAGAAAGGTGTGAGAAAAGGTTTCTGAATGAACTTTTGCACAAGTTACAGGGAAATATTCTCTAATGAGAAAGTTATAGGCTAACCAGTTCACATGGGAATAGGATAACTAGTTGGATTCGTGGACAGCAGACAAAGATATTCACTTTTGTTCACAAACAAAATTTTAACAATTTTCTGTGAAGGTTCTTTCACACATTAACCTGAGTGTTTGCAGTTATATTTATTTAATTATACATTTTGAGTTATTTTGAGGCTATTGAGAATACAATTTTCAATCACAAGTGGTTTCCATTAAATGTTTTAAAGATCCGAGAAACCAAAGTTCACCTTCGAATCTTTTTAAAAAGAGTCAATGACACCTGACTGAAAAGGTTCATTTTCCAACTTGTGTTATCCTCAGACTCCAATCCAGAAACAGAGAGCCTTCATGGACCCTCACACTCGAGGCTCCAACCTCCAGTTTGTGGACACCTATTTAAGACCAATTGCTTTGTGCGTGTATGTTGTTATTTTATGTAAGACATCAATCTGTGTAATATAAGCCCATGCACATCTCTGGATGGAGGGTGATACAGAGGGTAAACCCAAGGGAGCTCCAGTTTCGATGGTGTTCCTGTGAAGCTTTTCAGGGAAATTCCTGGGCTGTGAGTTCAGGGCTTCCCAGGTTGTATTCCGTATGGCTATCGAATATTGCTGGGAGCCTTGGAGTATCAAATCACTCTGAGAGAGCTATGTGTGTTGCAAAAACCTTACTGAAGAAAAATTTCTATCCTTCTGCCCTATAATAGTTTTTTTTAATATGAAAATGTTTCAGGATGTCAGGAATTATGAATGGATGGCTTTCGAGCATAATATTTCAGTTATCTGTACGAGAGGGCTTCTGATCGGTCTCCTCAAAGCAGGACAGGTTAAGGAGATATTTAATAGAGCTGTTCAAGTTTATGGAAGGATTTTGCAGAGTAAGGATGAAACCGAAGGGTCAGTAAGAAAACAAAGCAGATTTAAAGTAAAGGCCAAAAGTGTCAGAAGGCAGTTGAGGAGAAATGTTTGTAGTGAGTTCCAATTTGCTGCCCAAATATATGGAGCAGATCCAATTGTGTCCTTTTGGAGGGAGTTGGATACATGATTAACATTTGCTGGGCTGTGCAAAGGAGCAAAGTGAATGTGAACAACTGTACAGGTCGTTCTGATAGCTGGCACTGGTTACAGTGGGGTGAATGGACGTCCCACATGGTGTAAGGTACTCTGATTTCACAGGATGGTGCAAAATGGAATGAATGCTGCACAGCATAACTGAATAGGACGCCATGTTTGAAATCACAAGATAGACTGTCTGTGAGAGGTTCTGCAATGAGGGAAAAAGACATTTCAACAACTTTAGATTTACTTCTTGTATCTATTTTAAAAATGGGTGGCCTCTGGAAACTGTGCCATTTATGTCAAAACTCATGTGACCTAATGAGACAAATGACGGTTTCTCGTTCCAGTTTTGTGTTGCAAACTCTCAATCTCTTGCTCTGAAGGAATTTCCAAGATGGCCTCCAAGGATGTGCTAAGAGTGATCAGGGTTGCCAACACTTCCAGGGTTGTCCTGGAGTCTCCAGGAGTTAAAGGGCCGATCTCCAGGAGAAAAATGATGGGGGCATTTATTACTTTTTTAAAATGATTTACATTTTGCTGTTGTATGCCAGCATAAAACATGTCAACAAACAGTCAAGAGTCCTCCAATTGGGTAATAATTGGTTTTGAGAAGGCAGGGACCATGAGGATGGACCAGTGGGTCATATACTCAATCCCTGTTGGCAACTCTCACAGTGAGGAGAATGTGAGGACTGCAGATGCTGGAGACCAGAGTTGAAAAGTGTGGTGCTGGAAAAGCGCAGCAGGCCAGGGTTCCTGAAGCAGGGCTCATGCCCGAAACGTTGATTCTCCTGCTCCTCGGATGCTGCCTGGCCTGCTGCGCTTTTCCAGCACCTCACTTTGCAACTCTCACAGTCACAGGAGAATAGAGAACCATTTACTTACATTAATTAGATCAAGTACCTACATGAGGAGTTTTTGCTGATCAGTGATTCCAGGCTAATCTGCATGCCTCGGTGGCTCATAACAGGTGCAGGCTTCTGCAATTTATCATCGAATCCCTACAGTGCAGACAGAGCCCATTTGGTCTGCATTTTCGAGCAATCCACCCCTCCACTTCGCCAGGCACTATCGGCAATTTAGCATCGCCAATTCACCTAACCAGCGCAGCTTTCGATTGGGGGAGGAAACCCACGCAGACACAGGGTGAATGTGCAAACTCCACACGGACAGTCACATGAGGATGCAATCGATCCCGGGTCCCTGGTGCTGTGAGGCAGCAGTGCTAACCACTGAGCCGACGTGCTGCTCAAAGTTTATCTTCCTATTTCTTTGGGAGCAGTTTGATTTGACAATGAGACTGCTGAGCGAACACATCTGATGGCTAGCACCAATTGGGAACCCCTGTCTTCTCATATCTGGGTAATTCCCTCACATGGGTACCATGGGAAAGAGACGTTCATAATTAGCCTAAGTACTCATAGCCGTTACTTTACAATGACATAGGGACCGTTCTGACAAGTTGATGGGTAGCCTCTGTTGTGTTTCTGTGATATTAAAGGCATTGGATCATATAGGAAGTTATCTTTCATGCTATGACTCCAGAGTGGAATGGGTGAGATTGGATCAGATTCTAAACGGGGATCAGGCGAGGTATAGAACAAGGAGCTGACTGATTATGAAAATATCAACACCACAGGCAACAGTCATAAATTCGTTCTAGCCTCAGACTGTCCCCAGCCTACTCCCATTCCTCTTGCCCTGCTCCCATCTCCCCTCACCCAGCTTCATATCCTCACCCACCCTCATCCCCTCACCTCACCCCACCCTCATCCCTCATCCCTCATCCCTCACCCCACCCTCATCCCTCATCCCTCACCCACCCTTATCCCTCACCCATCCTCATCCCCTCACCTTACCTCACCTTCATCCCTCACCCACTCTCACCCACCCTCATCCCTTCATCTCACCCACCCTCATCCCTCACCCACCCTCACCCCTTCATCTCACCCCACCCTCATCCCTCACCTACCCTCATCCCTCATCCCTCACCCATTCTAATGTCTCACCCCATCCCACCCTCATCCCCTCACCCACCCTCATCCCTCATCCCTCACCCACCCTAATACCTCACCCCACCCCAGCCTCATCCCCACACCTTGCCCTGTTCTTATTCACCATTCTGCCCCACCCATTCTCCAATCCCCACCTTGCCCCCATTCTCCCCGGCCTTCCCCCATCACTCATTTCTCCACCCATACCCCCCACACTCAACCCCGCCCAACTCCATTCCTAATCCCCAGTCCCCACAAGCCTGTCTCAAAAATTCTTTATCATCTTTTGAATAAAGCAAATATACAAATTAAGTAGTTAACCATGTAACTACGCCTTAAGAGTGAACTACACTCATTTGAAATCTAAATTTAAGCAAACCAATAAATAACATTTTAAATTGCCCCCCTTAAAGTGGCACTGTAACAAATTCAGAAGTTTAAATGTAACTTTAAAGATCAAAGTAAAGAGTTATTGTCAGTGAAGCCCTTGTGGAAACTGTCTGTTCAATCACTCAACGTTTTCCCCCTGCATCCCTGTCCTTAGAAATTCACACAGCATTAACACCAGAATGGGGTCATTCACCATCCCCAAAGGAAGAAGCAGCTTAGGTTTGTTAATGTGGGTCCTCCACCAGACACACACACACACGCGCGCGAGCGTGTGCACACACAAACAGACGCACACACAAACGCAGACAGACATACAAACACACAAGTGCACAGACAGACACAGACACACACAGATGCACAAAAGCACAGACACACATACACAGATAAAGAAACACACACACACACACACACACACACACAGACAAAGAAACACACACACAGACAAAGAAACACACACACACACACACACACACACAGACAAAGAAACACACACACACACACACACACACACACGTCCTCCTTCCCGACGATACTTACTGATGTTTTTCTCTTGTCGAACTGTAGTTGATGGTGGGTGGACGGCATGGAGCAAATGGTCACCCTGTGGGACGGAATGCATGCATTGGCGGAGGAGGGAGTGCATCGCCCCTGCCCCTAAAACCGGCGGCAAGGATTGTCCAGGACCAGTGTTAGACTCCAAAAACTGCACCGATGGTCTGTGCATGCAAAGTAAGTGAGGAGCCAGGGGCGTGCCCACCTGGTCCGCAGTCACGCGTTTAACTCTTTACGCTCTGACTTTCTGCCCTGCACCTCTCTCGCCTTAAACCCTATTCTAATACTGTGAGCTTCTTACACATTCCCATCCTCTCCTCAATCTAAACAAGGGGAATGACTAGCATTTATATAGCACCTTTTACATTGTCAAGAGAACTTGAGAAGGTGACAGGAAGAGATGGGATTGATGGGGGCAATGCTGTCCTCACTGGGGAAGGATTAAATGCCAGAAGGCACTGATTTTTTGGCAACACGTGCAATATGAGAAAAACCAACTTGCTGCAGCAGATGGTGAGAATCTAGGCCACACTGCTGGAGGGTGGGGTGGAGCCAGGACCAACTGAGGTCTTTGCAAAAGAATTGGATAATTCACTAAAGAAAAGCTATTGGCACAGGTACACAGAAAAGACGGGGTGTGGGACTAGCTGAATTGCTCTGTCAGAGGGGCAGTGTGTAAGTACAGCAGACTGAATGGTTTAACCATTCTATGGTTCATGACATCTCCAAGCTCTTTGCAGCCAATCACTTAGGGGTGTGTGTGTCTGTGTAAGTAAAATGGTCTGAGGGTGTATGTGTGGTGTGAGGGTGTGTGTGTCTGATTATGTGTGTGCGTATGAGGGTGTGTGTGTGTGTGTATGAAGGTGTGTGTGTATATTTCTGTGAGGGAGTGTATGTGTGCTGTGAGGTTGTGTGGTGGAGGGTGTTTGTGTATAATGGTCTGTGTATGTGTGTGTGAGGGTGTGTGTGTGTGTGAGGGTGTGTGTGTGTTTATGATAGTGTGTGAAGGAGGGTGTGTGTAAGGGTGTGTGTGTGTGAATGTGCATATTTCTGTGAGGATATATAAGGGTGTGTGTGGTGTGAAGGAAGGTGTGTGTAAGGGTGTGTGTGTGGTGTGGGGATGTGTGAAGGAGGGTGTATGTGTATGTGTGTGTGCATGAGTGTTTGTGTGTGTGAGGGTGTCTGTGTGTATTTCTATGAGGGATGTGCGGATATGTATGAGTGTGTGAAGGGGGTCTGTGGATATGAGGGTATGTGTTTGGTGTGAGGGTGTATAAAGGAGGATGTGTGTGTGTGTTTATGATGGTGTGTGTGGCGTGAGGGGGTGTCTGTGTGTGTGTGTCTATGAGGGTGTCTGTGTGTCTGTGTGTGTGTGTGTGTGTGTGTGTGTGTGTGTGTGAATTGATTCAGCAAATGAAGAATTATCTCCAAGCCAGCTGTCTGCCCATTTCTGTACCAGTCCCATGTTGTATGGAGTACCACTCTCCTTTAGCAACATTGGGTTGAAGGAGTATATCCCAAAGAGGAGCCAGGCAGAAAGGGCTCACAATCCCTCCAGATTCTCACCCTGCGAGAGGCCATGAAACTGACAGGTTGTAAACTGCACACATATTCATGACAGACACTGAATTGCAGGAGAACACAATTAAAGTTTCAGGATCACACTGTTTGGAATATGTTGCCATTGAGCACTGACTGCACTGCATGGTTTCAGAGGAGACGTTCAGTTCAGGCTCTATCTTGTCTCTCTCAGATGGATGGCCATGCTATGGAGGAGCCGGTGATGGACTGGGGTAGACAAAATTAAAAATCACACAACACCAGGTTATAGTCCAACAGTTTTATTTGGAAGCCCTAGATTTTGAAGTGCTGCTCCTTCATCGACTACCATCAATACCTGATGAAGGTGATTTTTAACTTTGGGGCATGGATGGAATCAACCTGTGTGTCTCAAAGTAGATCAGGGATGTCCAGACCAACATTAATCTTTCAGCTGGCATTGCCATTGGATCGTCGATCTCGTCGTGATTTGTGGGATCTTGCTGTGCACAAATTGGTGGCCAATTTTGCTGTGCTTCAAAAAGAAAACCTTTGACCTCACATATTTCACTGGCCGTCGGACGCACTTTGGGACATTGCAAAAGGTGCTATAGAAACGCAGGCCTTTGTTCCCTTTCCTCATCCAGCTCCCTAGTCATTAACGTTGATGCAGTGTGAAGGTCGATGCTGAGAGCAGCCGGAAAATGAAAAATGTCAGATGTTTCTGTTTTTTTAGGAGAGACATTATTTTATCTCCATTCACCAGGTTTGCAAGTTACAAATCACAAACTTTCCTGAATTTGTGGAGACATGTGATTTGAATTTGAAAGAGGTGCCAGTTTGAATGTGGCATCTTTGGTCAGATACTTCTTTGCAGACAAATTAAAAACCTTTAATGATCAAAATCTCACATTGAAAGGCATCCATCTAAAACATTAAAGTCCCTATGGGTAACGCTGTCCAATGTGGAGATGTTTCAGGTACTTTCAGTGCCACCTTCAGGAACTCTATGGTATTGATGCTCAGAGACAACACAGTTGTGATCATAGTGAAAGTTATTTATCTCACAATTTTCCAGCAATTTTCAAATACTCTGTGAAAATCGTAGGCTGGGCAAACATGATGATCAGGGAGAAAAAGGGCAATTTAGCTTAACTGTTGCTTCAAATTTAAATTTCACTTCTAGGCTGATTCTGCACTGCAGTTTTGAGTGTATACTGCACTGTCAGTGCTGGTGGAGTGCCGCAGTGTCGAAGGGTCAATGCTGAGGGAGTGCTGGTGGAGTGCCGCAGTGTCGAAGGGTCAGTGCTGAGGGAGCGCTGCACTGTCGGAGGGTCAGTACTGAGGGAGTGCCGTACTGTTGGAGGGTCAGTGCTGAGGGAATGCCACACTGTCAGAGGGTCAGTACTGAGGGAGTGCCTCACTGTCAGAGGGTCAGTACTGAGGGAGTGCCACACTGTCAGAGGGTCAGTGCTGAGGGAGTGCCATATTGTCAGAGGGTCAGTGCTGAGGAAGTGCCGCAGTGTCAAAGAGTCAGTGCTGAGGAAGTGCCGCAGTGTCAAAGAGTCAGTGCTGAGGGAGTGCCGCACTGTCGGACGGTCAGTGCTGAGGGAGTGCTGCACTGTCGGAGAGTTAGTACTGAGGGAGCGCCACACTGTTGGTGGGTCATTACTGAGAGAGCGCTGCACTATTGGAGGGTCAGTACTGAGGGAGCGCCGCACTGTTGGAGGGTCTGTACTAGGGGAGTGCCGCACTATTGGAGGGTCAGTACTGATGGAGCTCCGCACTGTAGGAGAGTCAGTACTGAGGGAGCGCTGCACTATTGGAGGGTCAGTACTGAGGGAGCACTGCACTGTTGGTGGGTCAGTGCTGCACTGTTGGAAGGTCAGTGCTGAGGGAGTGCTGCACTGTTGGAGGGTCTGTACTGAGGGAGTGCCGCACTGTTGGAGGGTCAGTGCTGAGGGAGCGCCGCACTGTCAGAGGGTCAGTGCTGAAGGAGCGCCACACTGTCAGAGGGTCAGTACTGAGG
This sequence comes from Chiloscyllium punctatum, assembly GCF_047496795.1. Lineage (NCBI taxonomy): Eukaryota > Metazoa > Chordata > Chondrichthyes > Orectolobiformes > Hemiscylliidae > Chiloscyllium > Chiloscyllium punctatum. Next base: position 7,178,694 of record NC_092752.1, read on the forward strand.
GAGCGCCGCACTGTTGGATGGTCAGTGCTGAGGAAGTGCCGCACTGTCGGAGGGTCAGTGCTGAGGGAGTGCTGCACTGTTGGTGGGTCAGTGCTGAGGGAGCGTCACACTGTCAGAGGGTCAGTACTGAGGGAGCGCCGCACTGTTGGATGGTCAGTGCTGAGGGAGTGCCGTACTGTTGGAGGGTCAGTGCTGAGGGAGTGCTGCACTGTTGGTGGGTCAGTGCTGAGGGAGCACCACACTGTCAGAGGGTCAGTACTGAGGGAGCGCCGCACTGTTGGATGGTCAGTGCTGAGGGAGTGCCGTACTGTCGGAGGGTCAGTGCTGAGGGAGTGCCGTACTGTCGAAGGGTCAGTGCTGAGGGAGTGCCGCACTGTTGGAGGGTCAGTACTGTGGGTCAGACTTGCTACCATAAAAGATGTGAGTTTACAGTCCGTCGCAGGAGAGTGGGCAGAATATGTATCAAATGGACTTGGCTGTTTTAATTCCAAGAACAAGCCAAAGTATTCACTTTCCATAAAGCAATTAACACATTATCACATCTCGCTATCACACAGCTGGCCCCTGCCTGCCTCATGAAACCCAATTCTTTAGGTCACTGGACTGTTTTGAATCAACACAGAGAGTGCTGGAGAAACTCAGCAGGTCTGGTGGCATCTGAACGGAGACACAGAGTTAAGATTTCGAGTCCAATGTGAATCTTCTTCAGAGTTATTTTTTTGTCTCAGATTTCCAGCATCTGCTGTATTTTCTTTTTGTTTTGAATTACTCTTTCCCCTCCCCCGGGGATGTGAACTGAGGGACTTGCTGTCTAAGAAACAGTGAAAAGTAGCTTCAAAATGAGAATTGGACAAAGTGCTTGAAAAGGAGACATTTGAATGTTTAGGGGGCTATTGCAGACGGAGAGGGGAACCACGTGGATAATTCTTTCAAAAAGCTGACATTGGTACGATGGGTCAAATGGCCTCCTGATTCTGTGCTGTTTGATTTCCTGATTCAATGGTAAAGACTTGACCAGCTTGGTACTGTACTGTCACCCCAAGGGTTGATGCTATCCAGGCTGCACTCAGAGGGAGGAGTGTTCCACTTAGTCTGTGAGCCATTGATATCAGCAACGGCAGGAAGACTGCTCCTGATCACAGATGTGAAGCCTGACAGAGTTAAACAAAGGGAAAAATTAAAGTTTGCATTTGTGTAATGCCAACAGAGACATTGAATGTCCTTAAAGGGCTTTCAAACCAATGGAATTCTTCTGAAATGTAAACACAGTTACAAAGCAGGAAATGCAGCAGCTAATTTGTGCAAATTCTCATAAACAGCACCAAGGTAAATGATAATGACATAACTCCAAAGACAGCAGTATTCCATCACCAAGTCACCCTTTGTTTACACGTGAATAGCCCTCAATTATGCACTGCCTCATTCAGAGTCAGTTATCAGAGTGACACAACCTCTGACACTCACTTTTTATTTTTATTATTTTTCTTTTTTCCATTTTTTTTTCTTTTTAAACTTTACCCCGACACTGCCACCCAACTTCAGTCGTGCTTATATTTTCTCCAGCACCCATGTTGTGTGTGTGTGTGTGTGTGTGTGTGTGACACAGTGAAAGACAACAGGTGTATAAATCTTTACTCAATTTCCACCACCAGGAAGAAAGGAAACATCAGGGTGGCCAGTGACAAGCAGTGTCCTTCTCAAAGGGCAATGCTGCATGATCGAAAAAGTGAAGGGGAAAAATACCACACCAGAATTACTTATTTTTACCTGGGAGGTGAGCAGAGACGCAAGTTAAAGCCTTCTCTGAGAAACAGCTCCACAGACAGCACAGCACTCCTTTGGTTTTGCAAGGGGAGGTGGAGCTGGTCAGCCTGCATTGCAACCCCAGAATGGGACGGTAACCCACAATCTTCTGTTTCAAGGAAACAAGCATTATGATACAGAAAAGCCAACGTAGAAAATAAGGGAGTAGGGCCTGCTCTATCATTCCCTAAGACTATTGTCAATCTGAAGCGATCTTCACCCGATTGTCACGCCTGTTCCCTCACATAACCCTAGACTCCCTTGTCAATAAAAGAAGTCTGATTAACACAGCTGTGAATATATTCAATGACCCAGCTTCCACCAGCCTCTGGGGGGGTGGAGGGAGGGAACTTCAAATATGAACAACCCTCTAAGAGAGAAAAATAAATCCTTTGTTGTGCTTGTATTAAATAGCCATGATATGGAGGAGCTGGTGTTGGACTGGGATGTACAAAGTTAAAAATCACACAACACTAGGTCACAGCCCAACAGGTTTATTTGGAAGCACTAGCTTTCAGAGCGCTGCTCCTTCGTCAGGTTGCTAGCTGGTGTTGGGTGTGATTTCTAACTTTGCCTTAAATAGCAGAGCCCTTTTGACTGAAACTGCCCCCCCTAGCTGACAAGAGGAAACAGCATCTATCCTGTCAAGACTCTTACATGTTACAATGAGGTCACCTCCCATTCTTCTACACTCCAATGAGTACAGGCCCAACACTAATCAACCTTTCCTCATAAGACTAACCCCTTAACTGAAGGATTGGGCTGAGTGAACCTCCTGTGAATTTCCTCCTTCAGTAAAGAGTCCAAGACTGCACCTTCTGGTCCAGGTATGGTCTCATAGTATCCAATCTAATTCAATGGTGAAGTACATGGGGGTGAGTGTTCCTGCTCCTACTGAAGAACTTCCCTGGAATGTGGTGGAGGTTGTACATGTCCAGGTACAGCCAAGGACTGCAATCTTTCCAGTGATGCCCATGGCACTCGGGAAACCAGGGCAGTTCTTCATCCTGTATAAACCCCCCCCCCCCACCTCAGCCTGGCTTTGAAAGCTAAATTAAAATTTATAAATCTCCGAAGGACATGTCAAACATTGCACAGCCAAAACAGGATAGGTTCAGATCTTACCTGTTGCCAGGTGAGGGGGCATTGTTCATTTCTGAAATGCTGATCAGTATGACCCACATGATGCTCTCTAACTTGACCATCCTGTGGATATGTGAGACACAGAGAGAGACAGAGAGAGAGAGATACCAGTGAGGGACAAATCTCCAGACAGGAGACAACTTGGTGTTTCCAATACGTGAGGATTACTCTGGCATCCGCAGTGTGGAGGATTACAAATCCTCAGCCATGGTTGTTCTGTCCTGGAGGATAGGACAGGAGCATTAGAACTTGGGTACTTTGAATACTTCTGTTCAACTTGCAATGGAAATGCTGAAATGCTTCCTCCCTGGCTCACCATTAGCCAGCTCTTTGTCTGCCTGTCTTTCTCTCCCTCTAGGCTCCGACTCCATCTATTACACACTCCTTTACCCCCAACCCCCCAATCTCTCACCCCCTCCCCCCCCCCAACCCCTGGCAACAGCCAATATACCATCTTTTCCCAACTATGATCAGTGCTGAGGAAGGGTCAGTGGACCCGAAACATTAATTCCGTTTCCCTCTCCACAGAGGCTGCCAGACCCACTGAGTTTCTCCAGTAATTTCTGCTTTTGTTTGAGGAAAAAAAGCTACTTTTTGGAGCCAATAGAATGCACTGCCCCAGAGTGAAGTGGCAATGATTTACTCCTGGATTTCAAAAGGGTATTAGCCAAACACGTGAGGGAAAAGAAAATTGCGGGGTTACGGGGATAGAGCAAGTGAGCAGTAAGAGCTACATTGCTGTTGCAGAGGACAAGGGCAGACTCACAGACCCCATCAACCTCTGTATAATCCATTTGCCGATGAAGCCTCTGCCAAACCTATCAGGTGTGTCTGCCAAAAATGCAAAGTTAGATTCCCTGTAGCATTCTAGGAACACTTCAGCTCTTGACAGGGTAGATGTGAAGAGGATATTTCCCCTTGTGAGAGAGTTTAAGACTAGAGGGTATAATCTCAAGAGTAAGGAGGGAGAGGAGGAAGAATCTTTTTTTCTATTGGGAGTAGTGAATCTGTGAAACTCTTTACCACAGAGGGCTGTCCACCTGGGTCATTAAGTATATTCAAGGCTGAGACGGACAGATTTTTAATTGACAGAGAAATCAAAAGTTATGAGGAAAAGGCAGCAAAATGGAGTTGAGGATTATCAGATCAGATCTCATTGAATGGCAGAGCAGACTCGATGGACCGAATGGCCTGCTTTTACTCCTATGTCTCACAGTCTTATTGTCTGATCCCACACTCTGAGAAATGATCAGAGCTCTCATTCTCTGACTCAGCACTGCCTCTCCCTGAACAACCTACAAAATTCTGCATTGTGAGGACTGGTACAAAGGTATAAGGCATGGTGATGTACTCATTAACAATTTATCGCCTACCCAGAAATTCCACCAAGCAGTTCCTCCTGAACCTCATTGCACTTCTTGTCAGAGTCACGCAGGTCAGTCTCAAAGCCTCATCAAAGATTTCACTTTTCCTTTTGTTTCCTCAGCAGGGGGCAAGTAATCCAAGAGAAGGCCATTTTCTCACGGATATTTTTATTCAGAAACCTGAAGTTTTATGTTAGCTTGTTTCATATTTTCTGGAAGGAATTAAGGAAGGATTTCCCCCAATCCTTCTCCCCTTCACCCAGCACTAACTGCTGGACATATCATTATGGATTTAACCCGGTTAGAAGGATGGTAAATTTAACAGGGGAGCATTCCCACAGGCCTGGGCTAATAGAGATCCTTAATGGAGGGTCTTTAACCCTGTGACGCAAGGGCACAATTCTGGCCAGTGTAATGAGAGAGCATCAGTCTGGATCATCACACCACTTGTTGCCCAGGGACAGGGAGCATGTGGCTATATCAGGAACTAAAATAGTTGTTATGTATGTTAATGCTCATCGACATTGGAAACAAATCCCACAAGCCCCCAACAAACCCCCACTAGATTCCCAGTTGAACACACTGTTTGATGCCAGTGTGACACGAGTTACCACACACTAATACAATCAGCCCAGTCATTATGCCTTAATGGAACACACACAATCCAATCAACTGCACTTAGTGTTTCCTGATAGAGATTCCACAAAGGGGCTCATCTATTGTCTTTTTATACTTTGTGTTTATGAACCTTTAATTTTTTTCATCCGTTTTTCTTTTCTTGTTTTGCTTATTTTCTTGAAGGTTTGTTTTATCAAATTTCCACAGAACAGAAAGGTCGAACAGACTTTGGATATTCCTGTAAGTTTGTTTCCGATGTTGTTTTTGTTCTTTAGTTTGTGTTAATGTTTGATTTTTATTTGCAGCCTGGAGCTTTTGCTTAAACTACTTTGCTTTTTTGAGTTTGTCCTGTTTGGTGACAGGTGATTGTTTGGGGGTTGAAGAGAGTGACTGAGCGGGGTGGGGTAGAGTGTGCAGAACCTTTGATGGAAAAAAAGTAAAAAATATCAATAAAACTTTTGGACGATTCATAATGGTCCATCTTGCCTTGAAAATGTCAGCTCCAGGACTTCCATTTCTAAGTAATACTGCTTTTTTCCTTTGGGTGCCAAGCAGCAGGTATTTTCAAACACTAAGAGGCCTGAGGCCTACTAGTGGATTGTCAAGGAGAATGAGCTTAACAACGTTGTTCTGTCAGAATCAAAAGAAACTTCAGAAATCATGGCAGTTTGCAACCTTTCCACATCATTACACAACTGTGACTCAAATCGATGAATCTCAGTTTAAGCGAACAGAAACAAATACAGAAAATACTGGAGAAGCTCAGCAAGTCTGAAAACATTTGTGGAGAGAGAAACCGAGCTCTGAAGAAGACTCATACCGGATTCAAAACACATTAACTGTGCTTCTTTCTCTCCGTAGATGCTGCCAGACTTGCTGAGTTTCTCCAGGTTCTCTGTTTTAACACACAAAAAAATTTGACATCATCCAGGACAAAGCAGCCCATTTGCTTGTTCCTCCATCTATACCTCAAATGCACAGTGGCAGCAGTGTGTACCATCTACTAAATGCACTGTAGTAAATATCCACACCCCCTTCCAAACCCATGACTGCTTCCATCTAGAAGGACAAGATACCTGTACATCGGAACACCACTGCATGCAAGGTCCCCTCCAAACCACTCACCATCCTGACTTGGAAATATATCGCTGTTCCTTCACTGTCACTGGGTCAAAATCCTGGAACTCCCTCCCTGTAGGCATTGTGGATCTATCTACACTCCAAGAACTGAATTGGTTCAAGATGGCAGTTCACCACCTGCTCAAAGATATGACGAGGAGGTGCCAGTGTTGGACTGGGGTAGACAAAGTTAAAAATCACACAACATCGGGTTATAGTCCAAGGTTTATTTCAAAGTACTAACGTTTGGAGCACTGCTCTTTCGTCAGGTACCTGATGAAGGAGCAGCGCTCCGAAAACTAGTGATTCCAAATAAACCTGTTGGACTATGACCTGGTGTTGTGTGATTTTTAATTTTCTCAAGGATAGTTAGGAATAAGTGATAAATGTTGGTCCAGCCAGCGATGCCCATTTCCCTTGAATGATTTATAAAATAGTAATGGAAGAGGTTTGCGTTTGGAAGAGAAAGCAAAATGTATTTGTCACATTAGCTCCATGTTGGTTAGACATTATGGACGGATTTCACCTCAAGATCAATTTTCTTTTAAAAAAGGAAAGCTAACAAAACTCATTCTCTGATGTCTGCAGCCCCTGATGTTAGCATTCACTTGTGTTAGATAATTTAACTTTTCAGTTTGATCTCACATCAAGAGCTTGACTATATTTCCAGTGCTAGTTTACAGAGTCTAAAATTGCATTGTGATTTTGAAGTTGCCTTGTTTTCAAGTCAAGCCCAGGGCTCAAACATTGAGAACACAGGTAATGTTAGCAACATAACTCTCTCATTAATGACCTGGAAAGGATCTGTGGGGTATGGCATGTTGAGGATTTATACATTGTTTTTAAATCTTTCCCTGGAGAATTCCCATGAGAACAAGGAAAAGAGTTTGTTTTCCTTCCTAATTACCCACCTTGCTTTGCTGCTTTTCCATCTCTCCTTCCCACTTTTATCTCTTCCTCTCCCATTTTACATTTTCGCTGCTCATTTTTTTTCTTCCAGTCTGCAGGAAAGTCAGGAATTTCATGTGGATATGACAACATTTTGTTAGCTTTTGCTTTTTTATTAAAAGGTGATGGTACTATTTAGTAAAACAGAAGTGTAAGCTGTATCTGCTGGGAACATATTTCAAAGATTGACAGAAACCAATGGATCCAATTTATCAGAGTGAGGAAATAGTCTATATGTGAACTGACTGCTCTTGCTAAATGGTCTGAACTTTCACTGTAGGTGCTGGTTCCCCACAATTGAAGATAATTCATTTTGTGTGAGATTTTTTTACAACTCTCCCATGCTCCTCCAATCTTAGCCTGGTTCACATTCTTGATTTTAAACAGTGCGTTTCCCCCATTGGTGATCATTGCTCCAGCCCCTAAGTCTTGCTGTCAGGTGAGACCTTCGAACAGGTGAGAGGCTTCAGGAGTTTAATGGTGAAGGCAATCCCTTAAACCTACCTTTTTGACCAAAGGGTTTCCTTCACCTGCCTTCATGTCACCTCCTGTTGCTCGTTGACACATTTCATCCAAGTTCACTCTCCTGTCAATCACTAAAAGGTCTATGGCCACAGTAAGGGAACCAAAAAATGCAAGTTTTTGTGATATGAAAGAATTCCAAAGGTACAATTTGGAATTTCCCATGGGAATATTCCACAAGTGAAATCTCAACAGAGGAAAGAATTATTTCTGATTCCAGCTCTCACTCACGGACTGTTTCTGAAATTCCTCTGAATTTGGCAATCTGCAGTGCTCGCGTCTAGAATCCCTTTGTAAACAAAGAGACAGGAGAGGATTCACTTGGCTCCATAATTGATGATGGTCATCATTTCCTCACCTAATAGCTGGAGTAGGTGCTTTTCTGCTGGTGTTTAAAAGAGTCAGGGGTGACTTGAATGAAACATAAATAAGATCCTGAGGTGAGTTGACCGGGTGGATGTGGAAAGGATGTTTCCTCTTGTAGGAGAAGCTATAACTATGGGGTCACCTGTTGAAGACAGCAGTGAGGAGGTTTCTTTTCTCACAGAGGTTAGTGAGTCTCTGGAATCCTTTCATCACAAGTAAGTAGAAGCAGATCTTTGAATATTTTTCAGGCAGAGTTAGATTCTTAATGAGCAATGGAGTGGGTGACGGGTTACTGGGAGCAGGCAGGAATTGTATGGTCTCCTTATGTGAGGCAGGATGTTCTAGCTAAGGAGGGAGTGGAACAAAGGATTACCGGACTCATTCTTGGGATGGCAGGACTGATGTATGAAGAGACACTGGATCAGTTATGACTATATTCGTGGAGCTTAGAACATGTGTGGGGACTTTGGGGGTGGATCTCATAGAAACCAGGAAGGATGATGACAGGGGAGTCTAGAATCAGGGGTCACAATCTAAGGATATCAGGAGAAATGTCTTTTCTCTGGATTAACAGATTTCTCCTCATCTCAGTCTGAAATGGCCTACCCCAAACCCCTTAGACTGTGACCCCTGATTCTAGGCTGTCCCTGTGGAATTATAGAACAGAATCCCAACAATGTGGAAACAGGCCATTCAGCCCAACAAATCCACACCAACCCACCAAAGTGCATCACACCCAGACCAGTCCCTGAAACCCTGCATTTCCCATGGCTAATACACCTAACCTACATATTCCTGAGCGCTATGGGTAATTTAGCCCAGCCATTCCACCTAACTTGCACATCTTTGGACTGTGGGAGGAAGCCAGAGCAAATCCACACAGACACGGGGAAAATTTGCAGACTCCACACAGTCAGTCACCTGAGGTGGGAATTGAACCTGGGTCCCTGGCGCTGTGAGGCAGCAGTGCTAACCACTGAGCCACTGTACTGCTGAATTCTCTGTCCCAAGAAAGCAGTTGAGGCCAATGCATTGAATGTTTTCAAGGAGGAATTAGATACAGTACTTAGGGCTAAAGGGATCAAAGGACACAGAGAGACACTGGGAACAAGATACTGATTTGGATGGTCAGCCATGATGCCATTGAATGGTGTAACAGGCTCAAAGTGTCGAATGGCCTGCTGCTGATCCTGGTTGTGTATGTTTGAATGTGAAACCGCATGCTTTAATGAAATGTTTATTGCAGCAAAAACTCTGTGTCGCTCTGCCATTATTTTGTTTTATTTAATGAATTGTTTCCTGAGCAGCACGAAGTGGTGATGGTTGTTGGGGAGGGGGAGGGTAGGAACAAGAGCATACAACACTGTGTGTGTCTCAGCGTTCCTGATCATGTCCCAAAGGAGCTGACTGCCTGCCCGGAATGAGACGGCCTACAAATTCCAACAGCCTCTTTTCTCCTTCCTGCGCAGCCACTCCGGGATCAGACGATGTGGCTCTCTATGTTGCCGTGGTGGTGGCGGTAATCGTGTGCCTCGCCATTCTGTTGGTTGTGGTGATGCTTGTCTACCGTAAGAACCACCGGGACTTCAGTTCTGACATCAGAGATTCGGCAGCTCTGAATGGTGGCTTCCAGCCAGTGAGCATCAAGACATCCAGGCAAGGTTGGTGTGTTCAATCTCTCTATGCAGTCCTACATCTACAATACAACGGTGAAGTCTTTGCTTCTGTGTGATCCAACATTGAAGTACTCCAGGCAGAGGCTGTAACACTTCCCATCTTTGAACCAATTGATGAGAGTCAATAAGTCAAGTTGTTATGATCCTACAGGGCCATAGGGTGGCTCTCTCATTGGAGAGAGAGAAGATGTGGAGGTATTGGTGTTGGACTGAAGTGGATGAAGTCAGAAGTCACACAACATCAGGCTATAGTCTGGCAGGTTTATTTGAAATCACAAGTTTTCAGAGTTCAGCCCCTTCGTCAGGTGCAGTGAGACAGCAGCGCACACAGACCCAGAGTTTATAGGCAGAGAGATCAAAAGATCATACAACTGGTGTGAGTGGAGTGTCAGATAATACATCTCTGCAGGTGACCGAGAGTGTTAGACAGTGTGTAAGGTGTTTACAAGGTCAATGTCAGTGCTACACTGTCATGACAATTAGGCAGAGCAATAGGAAAATACTAAAGGAGGCCCCTGAATTGTAGGTGTGAGGCTTTGTTCAGAATCTGTCTCAGAGTTTTAGCCTGGAACCAGACTGGTTATATTCTGAAAGCAGGAAGTTGTAAGATGCCACATTGACTGACTGTGACTACATTTTGTGTGTTTGTTGAACAAAACAGAATGTATCTGCAAACAAAGAAACATCTTGGATGAAATGATTCACCCTGTAGATTTACATGGGTGTGTGAGGGGGAGAGAGAGAGAGAGCTGGGGATGGTTTAACCTAAGGGTCACCACACCCCACCAAGCAAGGGGAGAGGTTGAGAAAGAGAGTCTCTCATGGTTACCTCAGTCATTACTCTGCTGATAATCCAGCAGTCCAGCCAACTGAACATTTTCAACCCTGACTTTCCCCTTATGTAATGATGCTCACAAAGCAAGTGCTTACGTTGGCTTCCATAGATAGTTTGTCATGGAACAGGTCGACAAGAGACTATAGATTGAGGGAAGATACTCCACATCACATGGACTGGCATGGGGTCTCTCCTGCTCTTAACTCCAGAAGTAAGTGCTTTAAAAAGATTGACAGGTTGACAATCAATTGGTTTCCCACACCATAAATGTACCTTTAATGGCCCATGGTGTGGGACACTATACACTTTAACAACTGCTACAACAAGCCAAAATCCCTTTCGAATAAAGGTCAACATTCCATTTGCCTTCAGTATTATCTGCCATTATGCGTTCAGTGTGATTAGGAAGGCAAATGGAATGTTGACCTTTATTGCAAAGGAATTGAATATAAAAAGTAGGGAGGTTTTGTTCAAATTATAGAAGGCATTAGTCAGATCAGACATGGAGTACTATGAACAGTTTTGGGTGCCTTATCTAAGGAAAGATACAGTAGCATTGGAGGCAGTCCAGAGAAGGTTCACTCAGTTGATACCAGGTATGGAGGGATTGTCTAATGAGTAATGGTTGAGTATGTTGAGCCTGTACTCACTGGAGTTTAAAAGGATGAGAGGCAACCCTTATTGAAATATATAAGGGAATTGACAGGATAGAAGTGGAAAGGTTGTCTCCCCTTGTGGGACAGTCTAGGACCAGAGGGCATCATCTCAGACTAAGGGGTCACCCACTTAAGACAGAAACAAGGAGGAATTTCTTCTCCAAGGTTGTAATCAAAGTACAGAATTCTTTATTGCATAGGGCTGTTGAGGCTGGGTAATTAAGTATAGTGAAGGCTGAGATAGAGGGATTGTTAAGCAGCAAGGGAATCAAGGGTAAGGGGGAAATGCAGGAAAGTGGAGCTGAGGATGATCAGATCAACCCACAGTCTCATTGAATGGTGGAGTAGAGCTGATGAGCCAAATGGCCTATTTCCACTCCTTGGTCTTACGATCCCACATTGATCAAATACCTCCCCCTGCGTTAGATTGACATTTCCTCTCTGTCTCCATCTTTCTTGGCAACTTGGTGCTGAGCACTTCGTGTCAAATGAACTCCTAACAGCATTGATAACCAAGAGGAGATTGAGCCAAACTCGAGTTTATGTACTTCAGCAACAATTGGAATTAGGAGAGAATTTCCTTTCACTTTTAGGAACTGCAGACTGGAAGGAGGGAGGAGAGGGAAGACAAAAAGGAACCTGATCAATGCAGACCTCCAGTCCTTTAGAGAAGTATAACGGGCTAAAATTGAGTGTTGGTAGACCAGTTAATACCTACATATCAGTCAATAACACAGTAGGTTTCCCTTTATCAAATCAAAGGGAAGCGATGACCTGCTTCCACACTGTAGAGTTTCTTTGATTCTATTCAGAAATGATATCACAGTCGGAAAACAATGCACTAAATCTGTCTTTATTTAGAATGGATGAAATGTGGTTCTTATCATTGCCACAGTTATCCTCTTACTCCCTTTGTGCAGATAACTCCCACCTCCTCGCTGTGCAACCAGACCTCACAGCTGCTGCTGCCATGTACAGAGGCCCTATGTACGCCTTGCATGATATCTCAGACAAGATCCCGATGACCAACTCACCGTTGCTCGATCCCCTTCCCAACCTGAAGATTAAGGTGTACAATAACGCGTGTGGGGTCCCACCTCAGGCTGAAGCGGGGGAGCTGGCTTCAAAACTCTCCCCACAGCTCACAGAGTCCCTGCTCGACAACCAGGCCCAGAATGCCGAGAACCAGAGCCCAGCTCCACAGAAGGATCCATCGTGCAGTGCTTTCGGGAGTTTCAACATCCTGGGAGGACATCTCATTGTTCCTAACTCCGGTAAGTCTCCGTAACTCTTCCTGCCTTTCCTAGGGGGAGTAAAGGGAATGTAATTCAGGTAGCCCGAAGCTTTGCTGAATTTGAAGCGTGTTCTTAAATTGTTGAGATTGGTGAATGTTCATTTGGCAACATTTCAAAGTGAGACTTTGTCCCCAAATGTGTGGAGCTCATTCACATGACCACAGGTACCACATACCATGAGTTGACTGTTCAGCACTCAGCTATACCAATCAGCTTCAGACAAGGGTTTTCTTTACTTCGTTCATGGGCCGTAGATGTCACTCACTAGGCCAGCATTTATTGCCCCTCCCTAATTACCCAGAGGGCAGTTCAGAGTCAACCACATTTCTGTGAGTCTGGAGTCACATGTAGGCCAGACCAGGAAAAGATGGCAGAATCCTTCCCTAAAGGACACTAGTGAACCCAGATGGGATTTTCTGACAATGGATTCATGGCAAACGTTAGACTCTTAATTCCCGATATTTAAAAATTGAATTCAAATTCCACTATCTGCCTTAGTGGGATTTTAACCATTAGACACAGGAGCAGAAATTATGCCATTCAGCCCATCAAGTCTGCTCCGCCATTTAATCATGGCACAGAAGTTACTCAACCCCAGTCTTCCGCTTTCTCCCTGTAATCCTTGATCCCCTTGACAATAAAGAACCAATCTATCTGTATCTTAAATAGATTCAATGACCTGGCCTCCACAGCCTTCTGTGGCAGTGAACTGCAGAGATTCCCCACTCTCTGGCTGAAGAAGTTTCTCCTTATCTCCATTCTAAGAGATCTTCCCTTTACTCTGAGGCTGTGCCCTCAGGTACTAGTCTCTCCTACCAGTGGAAACATCTTTCCAACATCCACTCTGTCCAGGCCATTCAGTATTCTGTAAGTTTCTATTACAAAACCTATTGCCCCCAGAACATAACCTGGGCCTCTGGATTAACAATCCAGCATTAATACTACTAGGCCATCATCTCCCCACAACAGCACAATGTCCATCAAACCTGATGTGTATGGAGGTCCTTTACCTTTACTCCACTTGGGGAACATCTGAGGTGGCACTGAGATGTGAGGCTTTAGCAGGGAGGCCCCCTTACCGATCAGAGATAAGGTTACCTCACGGAGATAAGATCTGGAAGCTTCCCTCTTTCTTCTTGGCGCTGATTATTTTTGTATTCTGCTTTTCTTTTTAATTTTGGTTGTTGTCTCTTTGATAATTTTTTTTAAAATCTAGATGGCTTTTTTAAAAATCTGGGTTTCTGTATCTAAGTGAGTGGCGACTTTGTATACATTTCATTGTACTCCTGTACTTCTGTGCTTGAGTACATGTGACAGTAAAACTTAACTCCAATTGTAATCCTCAGTCATGGTCTCTGGTATAAAGAAAGTAGGAGTATACTTAAGAGGGAAATCAGGAGGGCAAAACGGGGACATGAGATAGTGTTGGCAAATAGAATTAAGGAGAATCCAAAGGGGTTTTACAAATATATTAAGGACAAAAGGGTAACTCGGGAGAGAATAGGGCCCCTCAAAGATCAGCGAGGCAGCCTTTGTGTGGAACCACAGAAAATGGGGGAAATACTAAATGAATTTTTGCATCAGTATTTACTGTGGAAAAGGATATGGAAGATATAGACTGTAGGGAAATAGATGGTGACATCTTGCAAAATGTCCAGATTACAGAGGAGGAAGTGGTGGATGTCTTGAAACGGTTAAAGGTGGATAAATCCCCAGGGCCTGATCAGGTGTACCCGAGAACTCTGTGGGAAGCTAGAGAAGTGATTGCTGGGCCTCTTGCTGAGATATTTGTATCATCGATAGTCACAGGTGAGGTGCCGGAAGACTGGAGGTTGGCAAAAGTGGTGCCACTGTTTAAGGGCGGTAAAGACAAGCCAGGGAACTATAGACCGGTGAGCCTGAACTCAGTGGTGGGCAAGTTGTTGGAGGGAATCCTGAGGGACAGGATGTACATGTATTTGGAAAGGCAAGGACTAATCAGGGAGAGCCAACATGGCTTTGTGCGTGGGAAATCATGTCTCACAAACTTGATTGAGTTCTTTGAGGAAGTAACAAAGAGGATGATGAGGGCAGAGTGGTAGATGTGATCTATATGGACTTCAGTAAGGCGTTCAACAAGACTGGTTGGCAGGATTAGATCTCATGGAATACAGGGAGAACTAGCCATTTGGATACAGAACTGGCTCAAAGGTAGAAGACAGGGGGTGGTGGTGGAGGGTTGTTTTTCAGACTGGAAGCCTGTGACCAGTGGAGTGCCATAAGGATTGGTACTGGGCCCTCTACTTTTTGTCATTTACATAAATGGTTTAGATGCGAGCATAAGAGGTACAGTTAGTAAGTTTGCAGATGACATCAAAATTGGAGGCGCAGTGGACAGTGAAGTGGGTTACCTCAGACTACAACAGGATCTGGACCAGATGGGTCAATGGGCTGAGAAGTGGCAGATGGAGTTTAATTCAAATAAATGCGAGGTGCTGCATTTTGGGAAAGCAAACCTTAGCAGGACTTGTACACTTAATGGTAAGGTCCTAGGGAGTGTTGCTGAACAACGAGACTTTGGAGTACAGGTTCATAGCTCCTTGAAAGTGGTATCGCAGGTAGATAGGATAGTGAAGAAGGCATTTGGTATACCTTCCTTTATTAGTCAGAGTATTGAGTACAGGAGTTGGGAGGTCATGTTGCAGCTGTACAGGACATTGGTTAGGCCATTGTTTGAATATTGCGTGCAATTCTGGTCTCCTTCCTATTGGAAAGATGTTGTGAAACTTGAAAGGGTTCAGAAAAGATTTACAAGGATGTTGCCAGGGTTGGAGGATTTGAGCTACAGGGAGAGGCTGAACAGGCTGCGGCTGTTATCCCTGGAGCGTCGGAGGGGTGACCTTATAGAGGTTTACAAAATTATGAGGGGCATGGATAGGATAAATAGACAAAGTCTTTTCTCTGGGGTCCGGCAGTCCAGAACTAGAGGGCATAGGTTTAGGGTCAGAGGGGAAAGATATAAAAGACACCTAAGGGGCAACGTTTTCACGCAGAGGGTGATATGTGTATGGAATGAGCTGCCAGAGTGATTGAGGCTGGTACAATTGCAACATTTAAGAGGCATTTGGATGGGTATATGAATAGGAAAAGTTTGGAGGGATATGGGCCGGGCGCTGGCAGGTGGGACTAGATTGGGTTGGGATATCTGGTCGGCATGGACAGGTTGGACCGAAGGGTCTGCTTCCATGCCGTAGATCTCTATGACTCAATCTATGACTCTATTCTCTATCAAAATTATCTGTATAGATATGACAAGGAACTCCAGACAAGAGTCATGGCTTGACTTCATTGACAGTACTGACTTCTTGGGCCAAAAGGCCTCTTTCTATACTGCATGATTCCATGATTACAAAAGGCATTACCTAATCATAGATTCTTTCTCCATTCTGCATCTCCAAATTTGCAACTACCTCAGGTGGTGGGGAGTGGATTGGAAGAGTTGGAGTAATTTTTGTGGTCTTTTGTCTCAAGTGATTAACACCTTTATGTGACAGCGTGCTAACCTATGAGGGATTGGGTTAACATCCACAGAGTAACCGCAGAGAGTGCTGGAGAAACTCAGCAGGTCTGGCACCATCTGGAGAGTGAAACAGAGTTCATGTTTTGAGTCCAGTATCAGGTCTTCTTCAGAACTGAAAGGTGTTGGAAAATGCACTTTTGACAGAAGCTGAGGAGGAGCAAAGAGGCAGATGGTGTGGAAGCCCAGCACAAAAGTGAAATAAATGCCATGCATCTTCACATTGCAGACCCTCAACCTCTCTCTCCATCACATTAGACCCCTTGCTCCTCCTCCACCTCTGTCAAAAATATATAAAAACCCTATTTTCCAACACCCTTCAGATCTGAAGAACAGTCAGACTAGACTCTAACTACTAACCTTGTTTGTCCCTGACTGTGCGGTACTCCCTCACTGTAACCTCATTCATTGTGAAATATTTATTTCTGTCTTTCTGTTTATTCTGTATAAGACCATGAGTTCCAAAATAAACATTCATTCCAAAAACTCAGGATAAATCAGCAAGACCTCCAAAGGTCCTTGTCAAGTTAAGTTGTGGTGATATTCAGTTCAACTCAGAATAATGTTTGCCTGCTCAACAATTGCGTTGTTTTGATTAAGGATGAAACAGGCAATGGAACGAATGTGTCTTTTTTTCTTTGTAAGATAAAGTTGCCAACTGTCAATTGTAACTTTGCCTCCATCTCAGAGTCCACGGCTTTGACTGTGTGTTCTGTCAATCCTAGGAATAAGTTTATTGGTGCCAGCGGGAGCCATTCCTCCAGGACGCGCATACGAAATGTATGTAACAGTCCATCGGAAGGACAACATGAGGTAATGGCACTTGGCTCGATTAGTTGGATCGGTGGTTTGCGATGCAGTGTGACACCAACACTGTGGATGTAACTCCCAGCACCAGCTGAGGTTACCATGAAGGACTCTCCTTCTCAACCTCTCCCCTCGCCCTGAGGTGTGGTGATCCTCAGCTTAAACCAGTGGCTCTCTCTCTCTCAAATGAGACAGCAGTACCTATGGTCTAATAATATTAAACAGTAAAGTATATTATAAATTCTGAGGCAGATATTGTAGCAAGTCAACTGGCTTGTTTTGTGTGCACCTCAAAAGGCAAAAACTAATTTAATGACAGGCATAATCACAACATTGTATGCATACAGTGTTGTGTATGCATACAGCATACAATGTCCTTAAAGGTAACTCTTAAAGGCAAGGCACACATACAACAGTATAGGTGTGAATCATGTAGAGGTAGGGTTCCCACTGGTCCCCATCTTGAACAGGGACTGAGAAATGCTTTAAAAAAAGGTTCTCCTTTCTTTTCACACTTTCTGTTCTTTGCTGTGTCTCTTCCAACTTTGTTTCCTCTCTTTCTAGATGAGGTTTTGTGTTTATTTTCTCAATTCTGTTCACATCTGTCGCTGCAGGAGCAGTTGGAGGTTGGGAATTCTGTGATGAAGATCTCAACTTCCCGAATTCCTGAAGCCTGCCCACCATCCACGTTCCCGGAATATGGAGATCTCTCCATGATGCTAACAAACTGAAAGCTGAAACACAAATCCGCAGAGCTGAGAAATCAAAGCTGTGACTGATAAACTTGCTGTGCAAATCTAATGGCTTTAATCGCAAATAGCTTTGAAGATAAGGAGTTGCAAAAAAATTTTTTAAAAACATACAGTACCTGAGTTAGATTGGATCACTACTATGACCAATTCATTTATAGCAGGATTTGTCACCTTTCTATGGTTATAAGAGCAAAATTAGGCCATTTGGCCCATTGAGTCCAGTCTGCCATTCGATGAGACCATGGCTGATTTAATAATTCCCAATCTTCACTTTCCTGTCTTTTCCTCAGAACCCTTGATTCCCTTACAGAGTAAAAATCTCTTTATTTGTTCATAATCTCATTCTGATGATGCTGATATCCATGTAGATTTTGAGCCACCTCTTATCCTTTAGCTCCAGGAATAGCTGGAGAATCTCGGCAAATCTGGCAGTTTCTGTGGACAGAAAGCAGAATTAATATTTTGGGTTCAGTGACCCTTCTTCACTGGGATCCTTTTTAGAAATGTTTCGATTGTCCTGTGGCCCTTGGTTGGTTTGTGTGGTACTTGAAGAGTCTCCGATTGGTCCATTTAAGAAGTGCTTAGTAATGAGAAGTGCTCTATGAGTACACCTGGACCAAAACTGAACTGGATAACACCTTCACTTCAAACCAAGAAGGAAGTATCAAGCTCAGAAACATTGTGGAAAAGATAGATTTTGACAGTATGGCTAGCATCATGGCACCATTACAGTGAGCACCCACTATGATAGACTATCAAGTGTTTTCTGATCAAAGTGCTTTCTCGGCAAATCTTGTCAATAGAATTGATGAAATTAAAAACTGGGAGTTCTTCAGTTCAAAATGCCACACCTCATCGGTTCTATCACACATTCCTCCTGTATGTAGTCAATTAATCAAAAAGGGTTCTGCCTTTTGTCTCCACCTCACAGGTGGTTTTGCACCCCCCCCTACCCCAGAGCTAACAATATAGTGAGAGTAACTCCAGCAAGAAGCCAGCTCCCCTTCACCAGCTTGGGAGTGCGGGGTGGGGGTGGGTTAATAAATGACAGCATTGCCAACAACGCTAATTCCTCACAATTCTTGTCAACTAGAGTTGACATTCTCATAGGAAGACGCCCCAGAGAGAAAAGTGATGTGAATCGTGCCACATTTCCATGATGCATGTTACAAATGGGATCCAAACAAATTCACTCAGAAAAGGCTGACACAAATACCAGCTGCTAGCTGACAAGAACATAAGAACTAAGAGCAGGAGTAGGCCATTCAGCCCCTTGAGCCTGCTCTGCCATTTAATATGATCATGGCTGATCTTGTCCTGTTCTTCCTGCCCCCCAACTTCATAACCCTTCAACTCATTCCTAATTTAAAATCTGTCCATCATCTCCTTGGGTTTATTCAGGGTCCCAGCATCGACTGCATTCTGGGGGGGAGTGAATTCAGATGCATGATGCTTTGAGAGAAGTAATTCTTCCTCACCTGTGTTTTAAATCTACTACCCCTTAACCTAAAACTATGACCTCTCATTCTCGATTTCCCCACATCAGGAAATATCCTCTCTATGTCTACTTTGTCAGTCCCCTTTAGCATCTTCTATCCCTCAATTCCATCTCCTCACATTCTTCTCAACTCCAGAGAATACAGGTCGAAGCTGTTCCATCTCTGTTTGTTAGGCAAACACCTCATCTCAAGCTAACATCACTGGAATCAATCTGGTGGAAGTTGTTTTGAATAAGTAAACAATAAACCAATACTGTAAGAGACACTAGGTAATCTTCAGGATTTTCCTTTGCAGCACTAGGCAGCACAGTGGCACAGTGGTTAGCACTGCTGCCTCACAGCGCCAGAGACCCGGGTTCAATTCCCGCCTCAGGCGACTGACTGTGTGGAGTTTGCACGTTCTCCCCGTGTCTGCGTGGGTTTCCTCCGGGTGCTCCGGTTTCCTCCCACAGTCCAAAGATGTGCAGGTCAGGTGAATTGGCCATGCTAAATTGCCTGTAGTGTTAGGTTAGGGGTATGGGTGGGTTATGCTTCGGTGGGTCGGTGTGGACTTGTTGGGCCGAAGGGCCTGTTTCTACACTGTAATCTGATCTAATCTACATTTAGTTATTGCTAGATCTTTCCCTTTAAGCTCATGATCAGCACTTCAAGTTTCAAGCTGTAATTTATCATTCAACTGAAACTTACAGACGAATGAGCCTATGAACAGGGCAGCACGGTGACTCAGTGGTTAGCACTCCTGCCTCATAACGCCAGGGCTCTGGTTTTGATTCCCACCTCGGGCGACTGTGTGGCATTTGCTCTTTCTCCCCGTGTCTGCGTGGGTTTCCTCTGGGTGCTCCAGTTTCTTCCCACAGTCCAAAGGTGTGCAGGTCAGGTGAATTGGCCATGCTAAATTGCCCATAGTGTTAGGTGCATTAGTGAGGGGTAAATATAGAGTGGAGAATAGGTCTGGGTGGGTTCTCTTCAGTGGATTGGTGTGGACTTGCTGGGCCAAATGGCCTGTGTATGTACTGTAGAGAATCTAAACTAATTGAAACATCCTCAATTGAGGTGTCACTGACTCTTAGCCACCTGCCTTGCTGTACTGACAAGCTCAGGTTTAAAAGCAACTAGATTAATACTTCCGTTGCTGTTTTTGGTTTTCTTAATTCCCATGTCCCCAACCCCTCCCTAAATCACTCATGAGGACAACTGTTGCACAATGGTATGCATTTTTGTCTGTCTGTCAGAATTTAGTGCTTCACTAATTGGCCACTGGTGGGAGATTTGGACTGAGTAAATATATACTCTGGCTGTCATGTATTCTTACTTTTATAATGAGGTCTTGAGTCCTTGCTGCAACAGCACAGCTGCCTTGGACTAGAATTAAGATTGATAATACCAGCAATCTCTTACACCTGGTATGTCAGGACAATGGTCTTTACAAAGGCCAGCAGTGGTGTTTGGGAGCTCCAGTTAATTCTGCTGACACCCACTTGCATTAATGTTACACCTTTTAAACTGGTAAAGATGTCCAAAGGTGCTACACAGATGCATTTTCCAACAGAATTTGACTCTAACTTACTTAAGTAGACATAAAGGCAAAAAAACTTGTTGATGCTGGAAATCTGAAAAATACACAGAGAATGTTGGAGGGCAGAATCTGTGGAGAGAGAAACAGAGTGAATATTTTGAGACCCATGTCACTCTTGTTCAGACCTCATTTAATGTTTTCAGTCTTGTATGACTCCTCTTCAGGGAGAAAGTGAGGACTGCCGATGCTGGCGATTAGAGTCGAAGAGTGTGGTGCTAGAAAAGCACAACTGGTGAGGCAGCATCTGAGGAGCAGGAGAATCAACGTTTTGGGCATAAGCCCTGCCGAAATGCTGATTCTCCCGTTCCTTGGATGTTGCCTGACTGGCTGTCGTTTCCAGCGCCACACTCTTTGACGATGACTCCTCTTCAGAACTGAAAAGTATTGGAAAATAGATGTTTACACTTTTGACAGGCAGAGGCCCTGTACAAAGGAAACATGGCTTGATAATGGAAGAGAAGAAAAGGCATCTGGATTGAGTGTAAATTAAATTTAGGAAGACAAAGAACTGCAGATGCTGGAAATCAGAAACAAAACAGAGAATACTGCAGAAACTCAGCAGGTCTGGCAGCATCTGTGGAGAGAAAGCAGAGGTAACTTTTTTTTAATTGTTTCAGGTCCAGTGACCCTTCATCAGTTCTGAACAGATGCCTCCAGACCTGCTGAGCCTTTTCTAGCAATTTCTGTTTGTGCGGGCGTACGTTAAGCTGTGAGCAAAATACTGGGAGCAAAATAAACAAGACACAAACACAACACAGCTGTGGGGTGGGATAGAGGGTGCAGAAGAGGAGGATGTAAGAAAAATGGTATACAGACGTAATGCAGTCAGATTCTGAAGGTACAGGATTCAATTTTGAGTTCTGGAGGCTGTAACGTTTCGAAGTGGAGAATGGGAATGTTGTTCCTTGAACTTGCGTTGTGCTTCTTTGGAACATTGCCTCAGGTCCAGGACAGAAATGTTAGCATGAGAGCACAGTGTTTCTTAAAACAGAAAGCAACTGGGAGGTCAGGGTCATTCACAGAGTCATACAGCATGGAAATAGACCCTTCGGCCCAACCAGTCCATGCCACCCATAATCCCAAACTAAATTAGTCGCACCTGCCTGCTCCTGGCCCTTTTCCTTCCAGACATTCCTTATTCATGTACTTACCTAAATATCTTTTAAATGTGGTAACTGTTCCCACATCACCCATTTTCTCTGGAAGTTCATTCCACACATGAAGTGTACTCTGTGTAAAAATAAAAATCCCTCATGGCTTTTTAAAATCTTTTTCCTCTCACCTTAAAAATGTGTCCCCGAGTCTGGAAATTCCCCATCCCAGGTTGTCATTCACCTTGTCTACACCCCTCATGCTTTTATAAACCTCTATCATGTCGCCTGTCAACCTCCTACACTCCAGTCAAAAAAGGCCCCACCTATCCAGCCTCTCATCATAACTCAAACCCTTCATTCCTGGCAACATCCTGACAAATCTCTTCTGAACCCTCTCCAACTTGATGATGTATTTCCTACAACAGGGCGACAAGAACTGGATGCAGTGTTCCAGAAGAGGCCTCACCAAAGTCCCATACAACCTGAAACATAACGCCCAACTCCTATACTCAAAGAGGTTACTCAGTCTGTGTTTGCTTTCACCAATGTAAAGGAGGTGATGTTGTCAACAAGAATACAATTGTCTAGATTTAAGGAATTACAATTGAAATGCTGCTTCACCTGGAAAATATGTTTGGGTTTTGGATAGTGAGAAGGGTAGATACTGAACTAACACATTGATCCAGCAATGTGATCAGCAATGTCAGCGTCATAGAGGAGGAGAGAGGAGAGTTTAGGGAGGAAACTTCAGAGCTAAGGCTCTAAGGACCCGAGTGCTGACAATGGAAGGATTAAAATCGAAGTAGCAGAAGAGGTCAGAATTGGAGGAATGCAGAGGTCTCAGGCCTTGGGGAAGTAACAAGGCTAAGATGGGAGATAAGGCTGATGAGGGACACTGGTATACAACTACTTTCTATCAACTTGCATCTATTCAGCTGACACAGGTATTGCACATAGCTGATCAAAGGTCAATGCAGTTCTCCAGAAATTGGAACATATGGAAACTAAAACTTGACTCAATTTCTGATCTATTACATGCAAAACAGCTTGAGAAAAACCCTTCAAAGTAACAATGATTGGAAATTGACCAGATGCCTTGCTCTCACATGGATCATACTGATGGTATATCAGTATGAAGCAACACCTCTATTTTTAATTCTCGCCCTTGTTTTCAAGTCAATCCATGGCCTCACCACCTCCTGAGCTTGATCTAACCCGCTTCAACCCAACAACTGAGACCCCAACCCTAAGCATCCCCACCTCTTCCTTCCTTTACAATGCTCTTCAAAACCTACCTCTTCGCCCTTGCTTTTGGTTACTGAGCTAATGTCTTCTTGTGTGGCTTGGTATCAAAATCTGTTCGACACTGTGTCCATGATGTGCTTTTGGGTGTTTTGCTGCGTTAACCGTGCTATATAAGTGCCTGTGTGGAGTTTGCACATTCTCCCTGGGCTTGCATGGGTTTCCTCTGGGTGCTCTGGTTTCCTCCCATAGTCCAAAGATGTGCAGGTTAGGTGAACTGGCCATGCTAAATTACCCGTAGTGTTCAGGGATGTGCAGACGAGGTAGGTTAGCCATGGGAATTGGTGGGTAGGGGGATGGGTCTGGGTGAGATGCTCTTTGGAGGGTTGGTGTGGACCAGTTGGGTCGAATGGCTTGTTTCCTCACCATTGGGTTTCTATTATTCTAAGTGTTATTGTTGTTCATAACCTGTGTCTGTTTTATCCATAGGCCGTCACTAGAGGGCAGTCAGACACTGCTGAGCCCGGTGGTGAGCTGTGGACCTCCTGGTGCTCTGTTGACCAGGCCAGTGGTCTTGTCAATGCATCACTGTGCTGAACCCAACACCGAGAACTGGCTCATTCAGCTGAAGAGTCTGTCAAGCCAAGGAAACTGGGAGGTGAGAGATTATCCACTCAGATGCAAGAAAAACCATTCATAATTTCGAAGTCATTTTTTAAGTAATTTCCTTTGTTCTGAGAGAACAATCGCCTGCTTTCTTAGATCTCTGCCCCAGACTAAGGCCTTGTATCATTCAGAGTCGATAAAATGTGGAGCTGGACAAAAACCAGCAGGTCAGATAGCAATAGAGGAGCAGGAAAATTGATGTATACGCGTCAGTACTCCCTATCAAGACACTCAATCTCATGCTATGGGATTGCTCCAGTCATATAAAGAAAGATTTGCATTCATACAACCTTTCGTATGAGCTGTGAGCATCCCATATTCAGGAAGAATAGCAACAGCTTAGAGGGGGAAGGGTGCAGGAAAATTGTCCACAATGGTACCATAATTATGTGACTTTGTTTTATTATCTCACAGCATATGAGCACCCTTGGCTAGTTCCACATTTATTACCCTTCCCTAATTGGCAGTTAAGTGTTGCTGTGGGCCTGGTGTTACTTGTAAACCAGATTGGGTAAGGATGGTAGATTCCCTTCCTGAAAGGACATTAGTTAACTGGATGAGTTTTCCCCTGACAACCAACTCGTGGTCATCATTATTCTTTATTGAATTCAAATTCCATCATCTGCAGTGGGGAGATTTGAACCCAGGTCCCCAGGGCTTTGGCTGCGTTTCTGGATTGATAGTCTAGCGATAATACCACTGAGCCATTGCCTACCCCCTCCTGGGTAATCTCAATTACAGTCGGTTCTCCTATAACTGTGATGGTTGCATTCTTGTGTAACTCAGTGTTATAGAAAAATTCAGCTTCAGAAACAGCATTTAAAGTGTTGGCAATGTAATCGTGTTACAGCCAACACATGTTTTAAAAGTTTGCACTTTAGAAACAGTGTCCCCAATTTGTCAGTCACATTACAGTAAATTTGCATTGATGAAACGCATGTTACGGCAGAACAACCTGTAACCCAGCAGACTAGAGAGGCAGGGACTGGTCTCCTGACAGAAGTGATGGTTCAAAGAAAATTTAATGGAGATGCTCAATTAACTTTCACCAGCCACACTCGTTATGGTCCCCAAGGAAGGAAAGCTGGTCCCAAATAGACAAACGTTTAAAAGAGCAAAGAACAAAGAACAAAGAAAATGTACAGCCCAGGAACAGGCCCTTAGGCCCTCCAAGCCTGAGCCGATCCAAATGTACAATCTAAACCTGTCAATCAATTCCTAACCTTCTACATCTCTCTGCTCCCCACCTACTCATGCATCTGACCAGGCTCATCTTAAATGAATCTACCATGCCTGCCTCTACCACGTCTGCGTTCCTGACGCCCACTACCCTCTGCGTGTATCCCTGTTAAACTTTCCACCTCTCAATTTGAAAGCGTGATTTCTTGTTACTGAATCCTTCACCCTGGGAAAAAATCTTATCTCTATCCACCCTGTCTATTCCCTTCATGATTTTGTAAACCTTAATCAGGTCCCCCTCAATCTCCTTTTTTCTAATGAAAACAAACCTAACTTACTCAACCTCTCTTCCATACCAGGCAACATCCTCGTAAATCTTCCCTGCACCCTTTCCAAAGCGTCCACATCCTTTTGGTAATGTGGCGACCAGAACTATACACAGTATTCTAAATGCGGCCGAACCAATGTCTTGTACAATTTTAGCATGATTTGCCAGCTCTTATACTCAATACCCTGCCCGATGAAGGCAAGCATACTGTATGCCTTCTTGACCACTCTATCCACCTGTGCAGCAACCTTCAGGGTACAATGGACCTGAACTCCCAGATCTCTCTGCCCATCAACTTTTCCCGTTCATTGTATAATTTGCTCTAGAATTAGTCTTGCCTAAATGCATCATCTCACATTTGTCTGGATTGAAATCCATCTGCAACTTTTCTGCCCAAATGTCCGGTCTATCTATATCATCCTGTATTCTTTCACAGTCCCTTATGCTTTCTGCTACTCTACCGATCTTTGTGTCATCTGCAAACATGTTGATCATACCAACAATGCCTTCTTCCAGATCATTTATATATATTACAAACAACAGTGGCCCTAGCACTGACCCCTGTGGAACACCACTGGGCATCTTTCTCCATTTTGAGAAACTCTCTTCAACTACTACTCTCTGTCTCCTGTAGTTCAACCAGTTCTTTTTTCCACCTAGCTAGAACACCCTGCACACCATGTGACTTCACTTTCTCCATTAGTCTACAATGGAGTCTTACCAAATGCCTTAAATGTTATGTCCATGTATAGGACATCATCAGCCCTTCCTTCATCTAACAACTTGGTCACTTCCTCAATGAACTCTATTAAGTTGGTAAGGCATGATCTCCCCCACACAAAGCCATGTTGCCTATCACTGATAAGCCCATTATTTTCTAAATATAAACAGATCCTATCCCTCAATACCCTCTCCAGCAACTTTCCCACCATCGAATTCAGGCTCACTGGTCTGTATTACCCGGAATATCCTTACTACCCTTCTTGTACAGGGGGATAACATAATCACCCTTCCAGTCCTCCGGCATCTCACCTGTGTTTAAAGATGCCACAAAGGTATCTGTCTGGGCCCCAACTATTTCCTCTCTCGCCTCCCTCAGCAACCTGGGATAGATCCCAATGGTCCTGGGGATTTGTCCACCTTAATAACCTCTAACCCAACACATCTTCCCTACTTAAGTCAATGTGATCCAGACTAATCAAACTTCTATCTCTAATCTCAAGATTCATCATGTTCCTCTCCTCAGTGAACACTGATGCAAAGTAATCATTCAGAATCTCACCCATTCTCTCAGGTTTGACACACAGCCTTCCTTCATTATCCTTTAGTGGACCAATCCTTTCTCTAGTTACCCACTTGCTTCTTATATAAGAATAAAAGGCTTTGGGATTTTCCTTAATTATGCTTGCTAAAGCTATTTCATGACCCCTTTTAGCCCACTTGATTCCTTGTTTAAGACTTGTCCTACTCTTCCGATATTCCTCCAGGGCCCATTCTGTTCTTAGCTGCCTAGACCTTATGTACACTTCCCTTTTCCTCTTGGCTAGTTGTACAATTTCTCCTGTCATGCACAGCTCATGAATCTTGCCCTTCCTATCCTTTGCCTTCAACGGGACATGCCTATCCTGCACTATCTTTGAAAGCCTCCCACATCTCAAATGTGGACTTCCCTTCAAATAGCTGTGTCCAATCTACATTTCCGAGCTCCTGCCTAAATTTTGATATAATTGGCCTTGGCCCAGTTTAGTACTCTTCCCTTAGGACCACTCTCATCTTTATCTATGAATGTTATAAAACTTACAGAATTGTAGTCACTGTTCCCAAACAAATCCCCCACCACAACTTCTACCACCTGTCCTGGCTCATTCCCCAGTACCAGGTCCAATATGGCCCATTCCCTCGTCGGACTATTGACATATTGCTCTAGAAAACTCTCCTGGACGCTTCTTACAAATTCTATCCCATCCAGACCTCTGATGCTAAGTGTATCTCAGTCAATGTTGGGAAAATTAAAATCTCCCATCACCACTACCCGATTGCGTCCACATCTTTCTATAATCTGTTTACCTAGTGGGTGGCACGGTGGCACTGCTGCCTCACAGCGCCAGAGACCCGGGTTCAATTCCCCCCTCAGGCGACTGACTGTGTGGAGTTTGCACGTTCTCCCCGTGTCTGCGTGGGTTTCCTCCGGGTGCTCCGGTTTCCTCCCACAATCCAAAAATGTGCAGGTCAGGTGAATTGGCCCTGCTAAATTGCCCGTAGTGTTAGGTGAAGAGGTAAATGTAGGGGAATGGGTCTGGGTGGGTTGCGCTTCGGAGGGTCGGTGTGGACTTGTTGGGCCAAAGGGCCTATTTCCACACTGTAAGTAATCTAATCTAATGTATTTGTTCTTCTACCTCACGCTCACTGTTAGGAGGCCTGTAATACAGCCCCAACAATGTAACTGCACCCTTCTTATTTCTCAGCTCCACCCATAATGCCTCATTACCCAAGACCTCCATAGTGTCCTCCTTTAGCACAGCCGTGATATCATCCCTGACAAGCAATGCAACTCCTCCCCCCCTTTTACTTCCCTCCCTGTCCTGTCTGAAGCATCTGTATCCTGGAACATTTAGTTGCCAATCATCATGCCCTTCCTTCAACCAAGTCTCTGTGATTGCAATAATGTCATACTCCCAGGCACCAATCCAAGCCCTAAGTTCATCTGCATTACCCCCTATACTCCTTGCATTAAAGTAGATGCATTTCAGGCCACCAGTTCTTTTGCGCTCATCTGTTCTAGATTAGATTAGATTACTTACAATGTGGAAACAGGCCCTTCGGCCCAACAAGTCCATCACCGCCCCACCGAAGCGCAACCCACCCATACCCCTAAATTTACCACTTACCTAACACCACGGGCAATTTAGCATGGCCAATTCACCTGACCTGCACATCTTTGGACTGTGGGAGGAAACCAGAGCACCGGAGGAAACCCACGCAGACACGGGGAGAACGTGCAAACTCCACACAGTCAGTCGCCTGAGGCAGGAACTGAACCCGGGTCTCTGGCGCTGTGAGGCAGCAGTGCTAACCACTGTGCCACCGTTCTCTTCCCTTTATTAATGCTATCTTCATGATTCTTACAGTCTCCATTCTCCACCTCACTGCCTACTTGTTTTCTCTTCTGGTTCCGAGTCCCCTGCCACATTAGTTTAAAACCTCCCCAACAGCAGTCGCAAAAACTCCCCCAAGACATTGGTTTTGTTCTGGTTCAGATGTAGATCATCCCTTTTGTAATAGTCCCACCTTCCCCAGAACCGACTCCAATGTCCAACAAGTCTGAACCCCTCCCTCCTACACCATCCCTTAAGCCACGTGTTCATCTGTCTTTTTTTAATTTCTACGCTGGCTAGCACGTGGCACTGGGAGTAATCCCAAGATCACTACCTTTGAAGTCCTCCTCTTTAACTTCACTCCTAGCTCCTGAATTCTTCTTTAAGGACCTCATCTCGCTTTCTACTTATATTGTTGGTGCCTATATGCACCAAGACAACTGGCTGTTCCCCCTTTCCTTTTAGAATGCTCTGCAGCCAGTTGGTGACATCCCTGACCTGAGCACCTGGGAGTCAACATACCATCCGGGAGTCCCCTTTTCGGCCATAGAACCGCCCATCTACTCCCCTCACAATATAATCCCCTATGAGTATGGCCCTACTAGTCTTTTTCCTGCCCTTCTGAACAGCAGTGCCCCCCACGGTGCCATGATCTTGACAAATGCTGCCCTCCCCTGGTGAGCCATCTCCCCCAACAGTATCCAAAACGGCCAGTCACACGACAAAAACAGAACGGGCTGGGCTATACCAACTCAAGGGGTTGTGCATCTGCCTGTCTGTGGACTGGGAGGGTGGTTGGCGGAGGTCCCAGCAATCCCTGCAGCATCATCACTCAATAGTGGGTGCCGAATGAGCCTGCAGGGAGGTTCCAGGAGGAAGATGATGGCAGCAAGAGAAAGGAAGGTTCAGGGTTCTAGGGCAGAGCAGGAATTAGAAAGCCTGAAGGAATGGGAAGGGCTGATATAACATCATGAGGGCTATGGATAAGGGGAAAGGCAGGTGTCTTTTCCCTAGAGTGGGGATTTCAAGACTAGGGGACATATTTTATGAGAATGATCCCAAGATGAAGGGCTTGTCATATGGGGAAGTGGTTGAGGACTCTGGGTCTGTACTCAGTGGAAGTCAGAAGGATGAGGGGGATCTGATTGAAACTTACTGCATACTGAGAGGCCTGGATAGGGTGGACATAGAGAAGATGTTTCCACCAGTCAGAGAGACTAGGACCCGAGGGCACAGCCTTAGGGTGAAGGGATGACCCTTTAAAACTGGGATGAGGAAAAATTTCTTCAACCAGTTGATAGTGGATCCCTGTAACCCATGGCTGCAGAAGGCTGTGTGGTGGCCATGTCTTTGAGCGTATTTAAGATAGAAGTAGATAGGTCCTTGATTGGTAAGAGGATCAAAGGTTACAGGGAGAAGGCAGGAGAATGGGGTTGAGAAACATATCAGTGGAGCAGACTTGAGGAGACAAATAGCTTAGTTCTGCTCCTGTATTTTATGGCCTTACACTGGGAAGCTGATATGTTCAACAGGCATCCCCTTCCTTACCAAATGCGAGTCTGGGCAGGATGGTGGCATGGGTGGGTGGGGGAGGGAGGTTGGCGTGACTCCGCGAGTTGTTGTAATTTGGAATCCACTGCAAGAAAGGACAGCATTAGGAGACTACATCCTCAAAAGAAAATAGGGCAAACACTTGAAGGCAAAATAAATTGTAGGACTATGAGGAACGAGCACCAAGGATGGACTAATTTGGTAGCTCTCTCAAAGAGACAGGATCACTTCACAATTGTCTTAACATGCTTTAAAGCTGATAAAGTAGTTCATTTACAACAGTAGCTACTTGCAATGAAGAATTTCCATTGTTTTGACAATTGTCTAAAGCTAGGTGGTTGGCACTCTATACGTACAGAATGGGGGAAGCACCTTGGTGAGTGTCACAGAATCACAGGATTCCATAAGGAGACCATTTGGCCCATTGTGCCTGGCCTGGCCCTTCAATTGAGCACCATTACCTCGTGCCGACCTCCTCCCTTTCCCCCAGGCCCTTGCACATTATTTCTATTCAAATAATCATCCCTTTTGAATGTCTTCCACATTTTCAGGCAGTACATTCCAGACCCCAAACTGTTGCTTTCTCACATCACCCTTGCTTCTTTTGCAAGGTCAAAGCTGATTTGATGGCATGGGTTCAAAGACAAGGTGTTGGAGCGTGGGCAGGATGATGGGGAGAGGGTAGGGGGAGTCAGGTTGGCATTAGTGAAAAATCTAGGAGCGTCCTCCCACAGTGGGGACTGATGCAAATCGGCATTCAGCTGGAGAACGGTGTTGCCAACAGAGATAGTTAATGGTGTAGGAAAAATCATTTTAATATGGAAGTGGGAGGAACACACTATCGGCTGCCAAAAATAACAGTGGCGTTATTAAGAAATTTAGTAGGAAAAAAGAAAGTGTTCACAAGTGAGTAGCATGGTTTCAAGAGACATTGGAATTTGAATTATTCATTAACAGTTTTATGATTATTCTTGGATTTTAATAATACTTTAGGTAACATTTGCTCAAGTGTGGTTGTTTTTGGCAGTCTCAAGTTTCCGTAACATTTCAGTTACTTTTCTCGCAGCTGTTTTGATTTCGTTGGGCTGTCTGCCCATTTAAAAGTTTGGACATCTCAAGCTGAGATGATTGAAACTGTGTTGGGCTGATAGACTCATTCACTGCAGCAGTGACAACGTAGAGTCGAAACCAGCACAGGTGATGCTATATTGAAAGCTGGAAGCGATCCTGTGGCAAAGTGATAGTGTCCCCACCTCTGGAGATGGAGGCCTGAGTTCAAATCCCACATGCTCCAGTCATGCGTCTGAATAGATGGGTGATATATGTTTACCTCTTCCTGAGTGTTTTGGGGTGAAGGAATGTAATAGATTGATAGCATGCAGGTTTTCACCTTTAGTGAACTGCATGAACTTTGTGTTTCTCCAATTCAGGCTTCTTATACTTTTCCCATTTCAGTTGCTCTGTCATTGTCTCTCAATTGCTTGAGTCCCAATTTCTGAAGCTCTCATTTTCCGATTTGACATTCATGTACACATCGTGTTTACAAAAACCATACTTCGTGTTGTCAGGTACTTACAGCATGATATCTCTGCACTGGAACTTAAAATGGGACCTGCCCAGTTACACTCCAGCCTGTCCATTTACACTAGAGCTTGTCCGTTTACAATAGAGACTGTCCATTTACACTAGTACCTGTCCATTTACAATAGAGACTGTCCAGTTACAATAGAGACTGTCCATTTACACTAGTGCCTGTCCAGTTACAATAGAGACTGTCCATTTACACTAGTGCCTGTCCATTTACAATGGAGACTGGCCATTTACAATGAGGGACCCGGCATTTACAATGAGGACTGGACATTTACATTGTAAATAGCCAGTCTCCATTGTAACTGTTTCTTCAAAAAGTGGACTATTCAGTAAAATATTTTAGATAACATTTGTTTAAAACTAGAAGACAGTTCATCCCTTGAAAGGATGTTAGAAGGACACGCTCCCAAAGGTAAATTGTGAGAAAGGTGCTGAGGTGTTAGACTCTGTGTGTGTACCTTTATTTTTTTTTCCTCTGTAGGACGTGGTGGTTTTAGGATCAGAGACGCTCACCACCCCATGTTACATCCAGCTGGACCCTCAGACCTGCCACATGGTGACTGAGCAGCTTGGCACTTACTGTCTGGTGGGACAGTCCATCAACAAGTCAGCAACCAGGCGACTGAAACTGGCGATATTTGCCCCCGTGGTCTGCACTTCACTCGAATACAGCATTCGTGTCTACTGCTTGGATGATACGCAGGATACTCTGAAGGTACCTCTGCAATCTTACAGTGGGAAGCATTTATGTTGTACCTTTCACAGCCATAATATCTCCAAAAAGGCTTTAAAGCCAATGACGAGCTTTTTTTGACATGTAATTACTTTTGCAATGTCGGAAACATGACCTCAATTTCACACGTCTGGCTCCTACAAACAGTAGCGTGATAGCAACCTGTAGTGATTGGACCCAGGTGGATCTCATTGGCTATGAGATCCCTGATTGGGATTGTTAACCTGGGCTAATCAGGAAGCTCTGGCTGGCTAATATAAACAGGGGTTTTGCCTGCCCCTCTTCCCGGGTTACTTTAGAGCCTGGGTGTCCTTGGAGAAGGAGCACGCGGTGTCTACCAACACCCTGGAGTCATTCAGGGAGAGGTGGGCGCCGCAGGGAGTGGAGTGTATTATTCCCCCGTCCAACTCTATTTTGATTTAGTCCCTACCCTCCCCTTCACTGTTTTGATCACACAGCATTGCCCTTTGATGAGAAGGGCAGTGCTTGTCACTGGCCACTCGGGTGTTTTTCCTATCTTCCTGGTGGTGGAAATTGAATAAAGATTCGTGCACTTTGTGTCTTTCACTGTGTCTCACACCTGCACATACACACACCATGAGTGTTGGGGAAAAAATAAGCACTACCGCAGTTAGGCGGTAGTGTGGGGGTAAGAAAAAAAAAGAACAGAAAATGGAAAAAAAATAAATAGGAAATTATTGAAAAAAAAATAAACAGGGGTTTGGTGGAAACTGAATAAAGATTTGTGCACCTTCTGTCTTTCACTATGTCTCACACCTGCACACACACAACAACAAAAAAAATAAAAAACATAAACCGGGGGTTTAGCATCTCCTTAGTTCAGGGACTAACTCTGAGCTGGCTGGTCACAGCTGCTGTACTGTGCATAAGTAAATAAAAGGTGACTTGGTGATGGGATATTGGCCCCTGCGCGTTATTTCTGCTTTTGGGTGATAGGCCAAATGGTTAATATTGGACAAAACACGGAGGATGATGCCCCTGTTCACCTTCAGGAAAGTGATGTACGATCTCAGGATTTAACCTGACAGTGCAGTAAATGTTGAAGTTTTTCTGACGTTTCAAAACGACAGGACACTAGAAAAAGGTGATGAGTAGCTCTGTTAGTTAAGGATGGAAATAGTGAGAGATGATCTTAGCTTAAAGGGGCAAGATGTAGAATCAGAATGGGTAGAGATGAGAAATAGAGATGAGAGGCCATCTGTGGAAGTCATTTATAATCCTCATGGTAATAATTACACTGGAAAAGAGTATTTACAGGAAGAAATAAATGGGCTGCATAAGAAATCTGCCACAATAATCATGGGTGGTTTTAATCTAAATACAGATTCAGTGACCCAAGTTGGCAAAGGTAGAGAAGAAACTGATCTCCCAGAATGTATTTGGATCAGTATCATCAAGCAGTATTTTCAATTGCCATACAGAGAGCAGGCCATTCAAGACCTACCTGGTTATGTGCAATGTGACAGGATTAATTAATAACCTGTTACAAAGGAACCTGTAGGCAGTGATCATAACATGACAGGATTTCAGGTTCAGAGCAAAGGTGAGAAACAATTGATTGATTGTCACGTGTATCGAAGTACAATGAAAACTGTTTACGAGCAGTACAGGCAGATTACCGTTAGCAAAGATGTACAGAACAAAAGATTTAGATGGAGGCAGACAGGTTCCATTGCATAGGGTGTACAAGGGAGATCAGCATTAGCAAGGTGAGCATTATTTGAGGCTAGAGAGTCCATTCATCAGTCTAATAACAGCTGTTCTTGAACCTGTTGGTGCACGTGTTCAGGCTTCGGTATCTTCTGCCTGATGGAAGAGGTTGCAGGAGAGCATCACCAGGGTGCAAAGGGTCTTTGAATATGTTGGCAGCCTTTCCGCGGCAGTGAGCCATGAAAATGGAGTCTGTGGATGGAAGCTTGGCTCCTGTGTTTGGGCTGTGCACATCACCTTCTGTAGTTTCTTGTGGTCCTGGGCAAAGCAGTTGCCATACCAGGCCGTTGTCCACCAGGACAGCATTCTCTCGATGGTGCATCTGTTGAGGTTGGTGAGGGTCCTTATGAACATGCCAAACTTCCTGAGCTGCCTGAGGAAAGAAGAGGCATTGTTGTGCCTTTTTGACCATCACACCTACATGGGTGGGTTTAAGGATCATGTTTTGAGGAAGTAACAAGCTGGTAGATCAAGGGCACCAGTTGACCTGGGTGCACTTGGAATTTCAAAGGCTTTTGAGGTGCCACCTCAAAGATTATTGTACAAAACAGTAGCTGATGGTGTAATGCATAAGATATTATAGAGTCACAGAGATGTACAGCACGGAAACAGACCCTTCGGTCCAACTCGTTCATGCCGACCAGATATTCCAACCCAATCTAGTCCCATTTACCAGCACCTGGCCCATACCCCTCTAAACTCCTCCTATTCATACACCCATCCAGATGCCTTTTAAATGTTGTAATTGTACCAGCCTCCACCACTTGCTGTGGCAGCTCATTCCATACACGTACCACTGGTTAGCTGACTGTGAGAAGAAAGTTGGAATTAATGAGTCTTTTGCCGGTTGGTAAGCAGTAATGATGGGAGTACCACTGGGATAAGTGCTGGGAATTGGAAACAAAGATTTCTGATTTATATCAAAGACTTGATACCAATTGCATGGTGATTGGATTTGCCAATGACACCTGGAAAGTTAGAAAGTAAATTGTCAAGGGGATGGAGAGAGTCTTCAAAGAGATATAGACAGATTATGGGAATGGGCAGATATTTGGCAGATGGGGGGGGGTGTACAATGTGGAAAAGATGTGAATTGACTACATCAGCAGGAAGAAATAGAAAAGCAGCACAATATTTAAATAGGGAGAGATTGCAGAGATCTGTGGTTTGGATTACAGAGGAGTTTGGGTATCCTGGTATGTGAATCACAAAACCTTGCAGGTCAGCAAGAGCTTAGGAAAGCAACTAGAAGGTTGTTGTTTATTGCCAGGAGAATGGAATATGAAAAATCAGGAATTTTTACTACTGACGTATTGGGATCTTGATGAGTCCCATCTGAAGTTTGGTGTGCAATTTTGGTTTCCTTATTTGGAATGGATATCATCAGAAACAATTCAGAGGAAGTTTTATAGCTCTATTCCTGAGATGAAAGACATAGTTTATGAGGACTGGTTGAATAAGTTGGCTTTTTGACCATTGGAGTTAAGGAGAATGAGAGATTGCAACATGTGAATATCCCAAGGGAGCTTCACAGTTTGGACTCTGGGAGGATATTTCTTTTGTGAGAGAGAAGGGTAGGACTAGGGGACATTGTTTCAGAATAAGTAATGTAAACATCTCAATCCATAAACCTTCTGAAAAAGGGTAACCAGATTTGAAACTTTAGCTCTATTTCTCTCTGCATAGATTCTGCCAGACCTGCTGAGTTTCCCTGGCAACTTCTGTTTTTGTTTGTTTCAGATCACCATTACCCACAATCCTTTGTTTTATTTAAGAATGACCGGTCTCCCTTTCCAGGTGGAGATGGGGAGAATTGATCAATCACATTAATACCTTCCTCAGAAAACAGTGGAAACTGGTCATTGAATTTATTGAATACGGAGTTAGACAGATTTCTGACAGACAAGTGTGTCAAAGATTATGGATAGCAGGCAGAAAAGTGGGGCTGATCTTATTGAATGGCAGAGCAGGTTTGAGGGGTCAAATGGTCTACTTCTAGGTTCAGTGCTGTAATGCAGTAAAAACCTGGATCATATACTCATGTTCCTGGAGTGAGCTCTTGAAGACTTTGGGGAAGGGCTGATGATGGAATTCTATACATCCAGAAAACCTTTGGCATTTTCCATCATTTTGGATTCTGCATTGGGCACAGGCATCTCTTTCTGTTTTAAATAAAGAGTTGTTCATATTATTTAATTGATGAAAGCTTTTGATAGAGTCAAAGAATCGTACAGCATGGCAATAGACCCGTTGGTCCAACCAGTCCATCCCATCCATGTTCCCAAACTAAACTCGTCCCATTTGCCTGCAGTTGGCCTATATCCTTCTAAACATTTTCATGAACTTATTCAAATGTCTTTTAAACATTGTAGCTGTACCTGCATCCATCACTTTCTCTTCAAGTTCATTCCACACACAAACCACTCACTGTGTAACAATTTGCCCCTCATGTTCTTTTTAAATCTTTCTCCTCTCACCTTAGAAATATGCCCTTTATCTTGAAATCCGCTACCCTAGGGAAAAGACACCTGCCATTCAAGTTATCTATACCGTTCCAGATTAATAATATCCTTCCGATAACTGGGTGACCAGAACTGGTCAATACAGAATAATCTTGATTATCCAAATGAGACAGGCAGGGAGTACTTTGTTCAGATAACTGATTGTTCAGATAACCGATTGTTCGGATAATCTATAACGTTTTTACAGGACCTTGAGATCTTTTTTGGATAATGTGAAATTTGGATAATTGACATACGGATAATCGAGGTTGTCCTGGTGTTCCAGGAAAGGCCTCGCCAACATCCTGTACAACCTCAATATGACATTCCGACTCATATACTCAGAGGTCTGTCTTTGGGATAAGGAAAGTCTAGGCTTTATAGTAAGAATATACTTGATCTTAGGGTCTTGTGGTAGTGTTTCTATATCTGGGTCAAAAAAATCTGAGTTCGAGCCTAAAGATGTGTCCTCACTTGTCCAAACAGATTGATTAAAGCTGATTATATCTGATATAGTTGCAGTGGAATGTATAGGTGTGTATCTCTGTTCTTCAATATAACTAGACCTGTGATATGTACAATCATTCGTTGTACACTCATGCATTCAGTCAATCCTGACCTTTGTTCACAGGAAGTTATTCAGCTTGAGAGGCAGCTGGGAGGACAGCTAATGGATGAACCAAAGACCCTCCTGTTCAAGGACAGCACCCATAACTTGCGTTTGTCCATCCACGATATCCCTCACTCTCTCTGGAGAAGCAAACTCCTTACAAAGTACCAGGTAAAAGCTTCAATTACCTTTCTTTCTGCATAGTCTGTTGCCCCCTGTTATGGAGACTGAGAAGGGGGAAAACTGGAGGTAATTAGTCATCATTCTCTGTTAACCCATTGTTGAAATATTTTTTTCCAAAACAGTCTGTTGTCCTTCATTTAAATGGCTCCATGAGGTTTATTTTCCCAACGCTGACACATTTGAGAGTTAACCCTTTGCTTCATGTTGACCATAACTATAATCTTCTGTCTTCCAAGACTGAAGCTGTGAATTTTGGCTTTCATGTTTACCATAAATCACAGGATATAAGTCAACCCAGTGTATAGCATGACCCTGTCTTTCCAGCTACATGTGCTTGGTGTATAAGTCGACCACCTGACTTTTTCAGCCCAGGAGACTACAATCCTATTAGTTGTCACCCTCCATTTTTACACTGCAAATGGGTACTTTATTTACTCTTACTTTATAATTGAGGCATAAGAGGTCAAACAGAGGCTGTTTGGTGAAGATTTGTGGGAGTTAAAGGTATGCAGAGGTACCGTGTGTGTCAAAAGGTAAAGATGGCAACCCCCTCAAACCCATGGGGAGTGGTTCACTCTTACACTTCAAACATAAGTCAGCCCTCACTTTGACAGGGATTTTTTGAAGGATTTCAAAGTTTCCTTAAACACCAACTTGGACAGTAATTGTATTTGGGTATTAACTGGGGATTCTCGTATTATCATCATCTGTTGTCCCTCGATGTGAAGATGATGTCTACTCAAAATGCTGGGTCTTCATGTGACTGTACAGACTGATCCTCCACACACACAGATCTTTCAGCACATGGGGCAGACGTGTCATGACAAACAGTGGAAGTCACGAGAGCTGGATTTGTTAGAGAGCCATAGAGTCATACTGCACAGAAACAGACCCTTCAGTCCAACCAGTCTGAGCCAAACATAATTCCGAACTAAAATAATCCAACTCCCAGCTTCCAGCCCGTATCCTTCCAAACCTTTCCAATTCATGCATCCATCCAAATTTGGAGCATTGTGTGCAGTTTTGGGCCCCATATCTCAGGAAAGATGTACTGGCCCTGGAGTGTGTTTCAGAGGAGGTTCATGAGAATGGGCACAGTAATTAAAAGTTTAACATATGAGGAATGTTGGAGGATTCTAGGTTTATACTCAATAGAGCTGAGGAGATTAAGGGGGTACCTAATTGAGACATTACAGAACACTGAATGGCCTGGACAGAGTGGACGTTGGGAAGAGGTTTCCATTAGCAGGGAAGACTAGGACCCAAGGGCACAGTCCTAGAGTAAAGGGAAGACCCTTTAGAATGGGGATAAGGAGAAACTTCGACAGCCAGAGAGTGGTGAATCTATGGATTTCACTGTCATATATTTTTCCTGAGTGTTTTGGGGTGAAGGAATGTAATAGATTGATAGCATGCAGATTTTCACCTTTGTGAACTGCATGAACTTTGCGTTTGGGGTGGCACGCTAGCTCAGTGGTCAGCACTGCTGCCTCACAGCACCAGGGACCTGGGTTCGACTCTAGCCTCAGACACCTGACTGTTTGGAGTTTGCACATTCTCCCCGTGTCTGCGTGGGTTTCCTCCCACAGCCCAAAGATGTGCAGGTCAGGTTGTTGGGCTGAAGGGCCTGTTTCCACACTGTAGGGAATCTAATCAAAAGAATGTTGTGGAGGCCGGGTCATTGACTATATTTAAGACTGAGATAGTTTCTTGAGTATCAAGGGTTACAGGGAGAAAGCAGGAGAATGGGGTTGAGAAACTTATCAGGAGAGAGTGAGGACTGCAGATGCTGAAGATCAGAGCTGAGAGCATGGTGCTGGAAAAGCACAGCCGGTCAGGCAGCATCCGAAGAGCAGGACAATCAACATTTCAGGCATAAGCCCATCATCAGGAATGAGGCTTGTGGGCCAACGGGGCTGAGAGATAAATGCGAGGGAGATGATGTGTGTGGAAGTGCAGGTAAATCTCTGTTGGATCCTTCCACGTCCATCCGAGTTTTACCTGTATTTCCACACATATCATCTACTGCATCCGTTGCACCTCTACATTGGGGAGACAGGATGCCAACTTGCAGATTGTTTCAGAGGACATCTCTGGGACACCTGCACTAACCAACCCCATTGCTTCGTGGCTGAACACTTTAACTCCCCCTTCCACTCTGCCAAAGACATACAGGTCCTGGGCCTCCTCCATCGCCAAACCCTAACCACCTGATACCTGGAGGAAGAATGTCTCATGTTCCACCTTAGAACCCTCCAACCACATGGGATCAATGTGGACTTCACCAGTTCCCCCACTTCCCCTCCCCCCCCACCTTATCCCAGTCTCAACCTTCCAATTCAGCACCACCCTCCTGAACAGTCCTACCTGTTTATTTTCCTTCCAACTATCTGCTCCAACCTCCTCTCTAACCTATCACTTTCACACCCCACCTTCATCTACCTATTGTACTCCCAATTACCTTCCCCCTAGCCCCAGCCCTCCCATTTATCTCTCAGCCTCATTCCTGATGAAGAGATTATGCACAAAACGTTGATTCTCCTGCTCCTCGGATGCTGCCTGGCCTGCTGTGCTTTTCCAGCACCACACTCTCCGACTGAGAAACGTCTCAGCCACAATTGAATGGTGGCGCAGACTCGATGGGCTGAATGGCCTAACTTCTGCTCCTGTGTCTTATATTCTTACGGTCTTTTAAATGTTGTAATTGTACCCACATCCACCACTTCCTCAAAAAGTTCATTCCACACGTTAGCCACCTTCTGTGTAAAACATTTGCCCCTCATGTCTTTTTTAAATCTCTCTCCTCTCACCTTAAAAACCTGCCCCCTGGTCTTGGAATTCCCCATCCGAGGGAAAGGACAACAACCATTAACTCTATCTATACCTCACATTATTTTGTAAGCTTCAATCCTATTTCCTTATCTGTCACCACAGTGTCTCGTCATTAAAGTATCTGAATTCATGATGCAATTTGATGGACAGGTTGTCATCATTTTAAATGATTGATAGCCAGTTCCTCTCAGTTATTGATGTCAGTGCTGTCAGACATCAAGGAAAGCTTCAGTGTCTCTCTAGTACTTTCTCTGTCTTCCCTGAACTGTTGAGAGTTGAGACAAAATCAGTTATGAGGTAAAAGGTTCATGATGTTATTTCTGGAGATTGAAGGACAGTCTTATGAGGAGAGAATCATAGAATCCCTACAGTGTGGAAGCAGACCATTTGGCCCATCTACTCCATACTGACCCTCCAAAGGTGATTCCACCCCAGACCCAGGAATTTCTTCTCTCAGAGGGAAATGAATCTGTGGAGTTCTTCACTGCAAAGGGCTGTTGGGGTTGGGTCGTTAAGTATATTCAAGGCTGAGATCGCTGTTTAATCAGTTAGAGAATCAAGGGTTGTGAGGAAAAGGCAGGAAAGTGAGGATTATCAAATCAGCATTGAATAGTGCAACTGACTTGATGGGTAGAACGGCTTACTCTTGCCCCTGGTCTCTCATTCAGGGGAGCTGAGATTGTATCGGTATGAAATAGCCACTGGATTATGTGATGACATTTCTTAAACAACCAGATCTTTGACACACAGTCCTCACAGCCTCATGATTTACCTTCTGCTGATCTCACTGCTGTGGGTAAACCTCCCAGGATCAAGCAGCTTGTTGGTGAACGCAAACATCCCCTAACAGACTGTCAGGCTGGAAATCCACAGAGGCTTCTGTCTATTGGAGCAAATGGAATTGCAACTGAAGCTATTTCCACAGAATGAACTGAGGTTAAATTCCAGGAATTGATGTCATGTCCACAATGTATTAGCCTGGGCCTCTGCATTACTTGTCAAACAGCTTTACCAATATGTCATTGTCTTCCCATTTAAAAACAAGGGTCGAACAACTGTTCCCACCCAGAGAATCTGTGTGACCTCCTGTAGCCACCCACAGACTGTGTGTGACCTCCTGTACAAATCCACAGACTGTGTGACCTCCTGTACCCTCCCACAGACTGTGTGACCTCCTGTACCCTCCCACAGACTGTGTGACCTCCTGTACCGACCCAAATCCTGAGTGTGACCTCCTGTACCCACCCACAGACAGTGTGTGACCTCCTGTACCTGCCCACAGACTGTGTGACCTCCTATACCGACCCAAATCCTGTGTGTGACCTCCTGTACCCACCCACAGACAGTGTGGGACCTCCTGTACCCACCCACAGACTGTGTGTGACCTCCTGTACCTGCCCACAGACTGTGTGTGACCTCCTGTACCCGCCCACTGACTGTGTGTGACCTCCTGTACCCGCCCACAGACTGTGTGTGACCTCCTGTACCCACCCACAGACTGTGTGTGACCTCCTGTACAAATCCACAGACTGTGTGTGACCTCCTGTACCTGCCCACAGACGGTGTGACCTCCTGTACCTGCTCACAGACTGTGTGTGACCTACTGTACCTGCCCACAGACGGTGTGATCTCCTGTACCTGCCCACAGAGTATATGTGACCTCCTGTACCTGTTCACAGACTGTGTGTGACCTCTCGTACTCATCCACTGACTGTGTGTGACCTCCTGTACTCACCCACAGAGTGTGTGTGACCTACTGTAACCGTCCACAGACTGTGTGTGACCTACTGTACCCGTCCACAGACTGTGTGTGACCTCCTGTACCCACCCACAGACTGTGTGTGACCTCCTGTACCGGCCCACAGACTGTGTGGTGACCTCCTGTACCTGCCCACAGACAGTGTGACCTCCTGTACCTATCCACTGACTGTGTGTGACCTCCTGTATCCACCCACAGACTGTATGTGACCTCCTGTACCCGCCCACAGACTGTGTGACCTCCTGTACCTGCCCACAGACTGTGTGACCTCCTGTACCCGCCCACAGAGTATGTGTGACCTCCTGTACATGTCCACAGAGTGTGTGTGACCTCTTGTACCACCCCCAGAGACAGTGTTTGACCTCCTGTACCCGCCCACTGACTGTGTGTGACCTCCTGTACCCACCCACAGACTGTATGTGAC
The DNA here is from genome assembly GCF_047496795.1 of Chiloscyllium punctatum. Taxonomy (NCBI): domain Eukaryota; kingdom Metazoa; phylum Chordata; class Chondrichthyes; order Orectolobiformes; family Hemiscylliidae; genus Chiloscyllium; species Chiloscyllium punctatum. Next base: position 7,220,747 of record NC_092752.1, read on the forward strand.
CTCCTGTACCTGCCCACAGACTGTGTGACCTCCTGTACCCACTTACAGACTGTGTGTGACCTCCTGTGTCCATCCACAGAGTGTGTGTAGCCTCCTGTACACACCCACTGACTGTGTGTGACCGCCTGTACCCACCCAGAGACTGTTCGTGACCTCCTGTACCCACCACAGACTGTGTGTGACCTCCTGTACCCGCCCACAGACTGTGTGACCTCCTGTACGTACCCACAGACTGTGTGTGACCTCCTGTACACCACCACAGACTGTGTGTGACCTCCTGTACCCACCCACACAGTGTGTGTGACCTCCTGTACACCACCACAGACTGTGTGTGACCTCCTGTACCCACCCACAGAGTGTGTGTGACCTCCTGTATCTGTCCAGAGAATGTGTGTGACCTCCTGTACCACCCACAGACTGTGTGTGACCTCCTGGACCCAGCCACAGACTGTGCGTGACCTCCTGTACCCGCCCACAGACTGTGTGTGACCTCCTGTACCGCCCACAGACTGTGTATGACCTCCTGTACCCACCCATAGACGGTGTGTGACCTCTTGTACCCACCCACAGACTGTATGTGACCTCCTGTATACACTCACAGACTGTGTGTGACCTCCTTTACCTGCCCTCAGACTGTGTGTGACCTCCTGTACCCGTCCACAGACTGCGTTTGACCTCCTGTACCTGCCCTCAGACTGTGTGTGACCTCCTGTACCTGCCCTCAGACTGTGTGTGACCTCCTGTACACCACCACAGACTGTGTGTGACCTCCTGTACCTGCCCTCAGACTGTGTGTGACCTCCTGTACCTGCCCTCAGACTGTGTGTGACCTCCTGTACCCACCCACAGAGTGTGTGTGACCTCCTGTACCCACCCACAGAGTGTGTGTGACCTCCTGTACCCACCCACAGACTGTGTGACCTCCTGTACCCGCCCACAGACTGTGTGTGACCTCCTGTACCCACCCACAGACTGTGTGACCTCCTGTACCTATCCACTGACTGTGTGTGACCTCCTGTATCCACCCAGAGACAGTGTGTGACGTCCTGTACCCACCCACAGAGTGTGTGTGACCTCCTGTACCCACCAGAGACTGTGTGTGACGTCCTGTACCCACTTACAGACTGTGTGTGACTTCCTGTAGCCACCCACAGACTGTGTGTGACCTCCTGTACACACCCACAGACTGTATCTGACCTCCTGTACCCACCAGAGACTGTGTGTGACCTCCTGTACTCAACCACAGACTGTGTGCGACCTCCTGTACCCGCCGACAGACTGTGTGTGACCTCCTGTACCCACCCACAGACTGTGTGTGACCTCCTGTACCTCCCCCCAGACTGTGTGTGACCTCCTGTACCCACACACAGACTGTGTGTGACATTTTGTACCCACCCATAGATTGTATGTGACCTCCTGTACCTGCCCACAGACTGTGTGCGACCTCCTGTACCCGCCGACAGAATGTGTGTGACCTCCTGTACCCACCCACAGACTGTGTGTGACCTCCTGTACCTCCCCCCAGACTGTGTGTGACCTCCTGTACCCACACACAGACTGTGTGTGACATTTTGTACCCACCCATAGATTGTATGTGACCTCCTGTACCTGCCCACAGACTGTGTGTGACCTCCTGTACACACCCACTGACTGTGTGTGACCGCCTGTACCCACCCAGAGACTGTTTGTGACCTCCTGTACCCAACCACAGACTGTGTGACCTACTGTACGTACCCACAGACTGTGTGTGACCTCCTGTACCCACTTACAGACTGTGTGTGACCTCCTGTGTCCATCCACAGAGTGTGTGTAGCCTCCTGTACCCGCCCACAGACTGTGTGTGACCTCCTGTACCCACCACAGACTGTGTGTGACCTCCTGTACCCGCCCACAGACTGTGTGTGACCTCCTGTACATGTCCACAGACTGTGTGTGACCTCCTGTACCCGCCCACAGACTGTGTGACCTCCTGTACGTACCCACAGACTGTGTGTGACCTCCTGTACACCACCACAGACTGTGTGTGACCTCCTGTACCCACCCACACAGTGTGTGTGACCTCCTGTACACCACCACAGACTGTGTGTGACCTCCTGTACCCACCCACAGAGTGTGTGTGACCTCCTGTATCTGTCCAGAGAATGTGTGTGACCTCCTGTACCCGCCCACAGAGTGTGTGTGACCTCCTGGACCCAGCCACAGACTGTGCGTGACCTCCTGTACCCGCCCACAGACTGTGTGTGACCTCCTGTACCCGCCCACAGACTGTGTGTGACCTCCTGTACCACCCACAGACTGTGTGTGACCTCCAGTACACGCCCACAGACTGTGTGTGACCTCTTGTACCCGTCCACAGACTGCGTTTGACCTCCTGTACCTGCCCTCAGACTGTGTGTGACCTCCTGTACCTGCCCTCAGACTGTGTGTGACCTCCTGTACCTGCACACAGACTGTGTGACCTCCTGTAACCGCCCACAGTGTGTGTGTGACCTCCTGTACCTGCCCTCAGACTGTGTGTGACCTCCTGTACCTGCCCTCAGACTGTGTGTGACCTCCTGTACCCGCCCTCAGACTGTGTGTGACCTCCTGTACCTGTCCACAGACTGTGTTTGACCTCCTGTACCTGCCCTCAGACTATGTTTGACCTCCTGTACCTGCCCTCAGACTGTGTTTGACCTCCTGTACCCGCCCTCAGACTGTGTTTGACCTCCTGTACCTGCCCTCAGACTGTGTGTGACCTCCTGTACCTGCCCTCAGACTGTGTGTGACCTCCTGTACCTGCCCTCAGACTGTGTGTGACCTCCTGTACCTGCCCTCAGACTGTGTGTGACCTCCTGTACCCACACACAGACTGTGTGTGACCTCCTATACCCACCCACAGACTGTGTGACCTCCTGTACCCGCCCACAGAGTGTGTGTGACCTCCTGTACCCACCCACAGACTGTGTGACCTCCTGTACCCGCCCACAGACTGTGTGTGACCTCCTGTACCTACCCAAATCCTGTGTGTGACCTCCTGTACCCGCCCACAGACTCTGTGTGACCTCCTGTACACACCCACGGACTGTGTGTGATTCCTGTACTCACCCACAGAGTGTGTGTGACCTCCTGTACACACCCACAGACTGTGTGTCACCTCCTGTACCCACCAGAGACTGTGTGTGACCTCCTGTACTCAACCACAGACTGTGTGCGACCTCCTGTACCCGCCGACAGAATGTGTGTGACCTCCTGTACCCACCCACAGACTGTGTGTGACCTCCTGTACCTGCCCACAGACAGTGTGTGACCTCCTGTACCCCCCCCACTGACTGTGTGTGACCGCCTGTACCCACCCAGAGACTGTTTGTGACGTCCTGTACCCGCCCACAGACTGTGTGACCTCCTGTACCCACCCACAGAGTGTGTGTGACCTCCTGTACCCGCCCACAGACTGTGTGACCTCCTGTACCCGCCCACAGAGTGTGTGTGACCTCCTGTACCCGCCCACAGAGTGTGTGTGACCTCCAGTACACGCCCACAGACTGTGTGTGACCTCCTGTACACCACCACAGACTGTGTGTGACCTCCTGTACCCACCCACAGAGTGTGTGTGACCTCCAGTACACGCCCACAGAGTGTGTGTGACCTCCTGTACCCACACACAGACGGTGTGTGACCTCTTGTACCCACCCACAGACTGTATGTGACCTCCTGTATACACTCACAGACTGTGTGTGACCTCCTTTACCTGCCCTCAGACTGTGTGTGACCTCCTGTACCTCTCTCCAGACTGTGTGTGACCTCTAGTACACGCCCACAGACTGTGTGTGACCTCCTGTACCCACACACAGACGGTGTGTGACCTCTTGTACCCACCCACAGACTGTATGTGACCTCCTGTATACACTCACAGACTGTGTGTGACCTCCTTTACCTGCCCTCAGACTGTGTGTGACCTCCTGTACCTCCCCCTAGACTGTGTGTGACCTCCTGTACCCGTCCACAGACTGTGTGTGACCTCCTGTACCCGTCCACAGACTGTGTGTGACCTACTGTACCCGTCCACAGACTGTGTGTGACCTCTCGTACTCAACCACAGACTGTGTGTGACCTCCTGTACCTGCCCTCAGACTGTGTGTGACCTCCTGTACCTGCCCACAGACTGTGTGTGACCTCCTGTACCTGCCCTCAGACTGTGTGTGACCTCCTGAAACCACCCACAGACTGTGTGTGACCTCCTGTACCCACCCACAGACTGTGTGTGACCTCCTGTACCCACCCACAGACTGTGTGTGACCTCCTGTACCCACCCACAGACTGTGTGTGACCTCCTGTACCCACCCACAGACTGTGTGTGACCTCCTGTACCCACCCACAGACTGTGTGTGACCTCCTGTACCCACCCACAGACTGTGTGTGACCTCCTGTACCCACCCACAGACTGTGTGTGACCTCCTGAAACCACCCACAGACTGTGTGTGACCTCCTGAAACCACCCACAGACTGTGTGTGACCTCCTGTACCCGCCCACAGACAGTGTGACCTGCTGTACCCACCCACAGACTGTGTGTGACCTGCTGTACCCACCCACAGACTGTGTGTGACCTGCTGTACCCACCCACAGACTGTGTGTGACCTGCTGTACCCACCCACAGACTGTGTGTGACCTGCTGTACCCACCCACAGACTGTGTGTGACCTGCTGTACCCACCCACAGACTGTGTGTGACCTGCTGTACCCACCCACAGACTGTGTGTGACCTGCTGTACCCACCCACAGACTGTGTGTGACCTGCTGTACCCACCCACAGACTGTGTGTGACCTGCTGTACCCACCCACAGACTGTGTGTGACCTGCTGTACCCACCCACAGACTGTGTGTGACCTGCTGTACCCACCCACAGACTGTGTGTGACCTGCTGTACCCACCCACAGACTGTGTGTGACCTGCTGTACCCACCCACAGACTGTGTGTGACCTGCTGTACCCACCCACAGACTGTGTGTGACCTGCTGTACCCACCCACAGACTGTGTGTGACCTGCTGTACCCACCCACAGACTGTGTGTGACCTGCTGTACCCACCCACAGACTGTGTGTGACCTGCTGTACCCACCCACAGACTGTGTGTGACCTCCTGTACCCACCCACAGACTGTGTGTGACCTGCTGTACCCACCCACAGACTGTGTGTGACCTCCTGTACCCACCCACAGACTGTGTGTGACCTGCTGTACCCACCCACAGACTGTGTGTGACCTCCTGTACCCACCCACAGACTGTGTGTGACCTCCTGTACCTCTCTCCAGACTGTGTGTGACCTCCTGTACCCACACACAGACTGTGTGTGACCTCCTGTACCCGCTCACTGACTGTGTGTGACCTCCTGTACCCGCCCACTGACTGTGTGTGACCTCCTGTACCCGCCCACTGACTGTGTGTGACCTCCTGTCCACACCCACGGACTGTGTGTGACCTCCTGTACACACCCACGGACTGTGTGTGACCTCCTGTACCCTCCCACAGAGTATGTGTGACCTCCTAAACATGTCCACAGAGTGTGTGTGACCTCTTGTACCCCCCCCAGAGACTGTGTTTGACCCCCTGTACCCACCCACAGACAGTGTGACCTCCTGTATCTGTCCAGAGAATGTGTGTGACCTCCTATACCCACCTACAGAATGTGTGTGACCTCCTGTACCCACATACAGACTGTGTGTGAACCCCTGTACCAGGCCACAGAGTGTGTGTGACCTCCTGTACCCGCCCACAGACTGTGTGACCTCCTGTACCTGACCACAGATTGTGTGTGACCTCCTGTGCCCGCCCACAGTCTGTTTGTGACCTCCTGTACCCGCCCACAGACTGTGTGACCTCCTGTACCCGCCCACAGATTGTGTGTGACCTCCTGTGCCCGCCCACAGTCTGTTTGTGACCTCCTGTACCCGCCCACAGACTGTGCGAGACCTCCATAGAATGGGTGGAACCAATGGAACATGAGCGTTAACCCTTTCAGAACCATCACTTTTATAACAGCCATGGTCTCCCACCGCAATGTAACCCATCGTCCAATCAGCGCAAACATCACAAAATAAAGCAAGTACTTTTCTAGTATTTCAAGTTGAAGGTGGGGATGTGATGGCCTAATGATAATTTCACTGGGCCTGAACTCCACAGACCAGGTTAGTGCACTGGGGGCAATGGTTCATATCCCATCATGGTGGCTGGTGTAATTTAAAATCTGTTTACAAGAATGATCCCAGGACTTCAGGGGTCAAGTTATGTGGAGAGATTATGCAGACGAATGGGGGGGGATATCACTGAGACTTATAAAATTCTAACAGGACTAGACAGGGTATTGCAGAGAGGGTGTTCTTGGTGGTGGGTGCATCCAGAACCAGGGCTTACAGTCTGAGGATTCAGGGTGAACCATTTAGCACGGAGATGCGGAGATATTTGTTCACCTAAAAAGTGGTGAGCCTGTGGAATTCAAAACCACAGGAAGTAATTGATGTCAAAACATTCAGTATATTCAAAAACAGCCAGATATAGCATCTGGGGCGAATGGGATCAAAGGTTATGGGGAGAAAGCAGGATCAGGCTATTGAGTTTGACAATCAGCCATGATGGTGATGAATGGCAGAGCAGGGTCAAAGGGCCGAATGGCTTCCTCCTGCTCCTATCTTCTATGTTTCTATTAAACTAGGCCTGTTTTCCAGTTTCGAAGGTTAAGGGATCAAAGTCTTCAAGGTGTTCTGGGTTTTAGATGTAACAGGAAAGATAGAAAAGGAGGTAAGGTGGGGGGGGGGGGGGAGGGGGGGGGCAGGCGTGGCATTCTTGGTAAAGGAATACATTACTGCTATAACTAGGGAAGATATTTCTGACAAATCGTACGAATTACAAATAAGAATCCATCAAATTCCTCCAATAGTAAGAGAGAAATTGAGAAACAAATATGTAGGGAGATCTCAGATATATATATGTATGATAATGGGTGATTTTAATTTTCCAAACATTGACTGGGGCTACCATAGTGTTAAATGTCTGGATGGTGAAGAATTTGTCAAATGTGCTCAAGGAAAGTTTCTTTATTGTGGATGTATATGTGGGTGCTCCGACTAGAGAAGGAGCAAAATTCGACCTTCTTTAGAGCACCTGACTGGGGCAGGGCAGGGCAGGGCAGGTAACTGACATAAAACTGGGGGAACACTTTGTGTCCAGTGATCATAATTCCATTTGCTTCAAAATGGGTATGGAAAAGGATAAGCCTTCCACAAAAGTTAAAGCTTTTAATTGGAGTAAGGCAAATTTTATTGGTATCCGACAAGAACATTTAAACATTGGTTGGAGTGGACTGTTCGTGGGTAAAAGTACATCTGACAAGTGGGAGGCTTTCAAGAGTGTGATAACGAGAATTCAAAGGCATTTTGTTCTTTTGAAGGCTAAGATTAGATTACATTACAGTGTGGAAACAGGCCCTTTGGCCCAACAAGTCCACATCGACCCGCCGAAGCGCAACCCACCCATACCCCTACATTTACCCCTTACCTAACACTACGGGCAATTTAGCATGGCCAATTCACCTGACCTGCACATCTTTGGACTGTGGGAGGAAACCGGAGCAAACCCACGCAGACACAGGAAGAATGTGCAAACTCCACACAGACAGTCACCAGAGGCTGGAATTGCACCCGGGTCTCTGGCGCTGTGAGGCAGCAGTGCTAACCACTGTGCCACCGTGCCACCCACTAAGGCTGATAAGATTAAGGAACAATGGATGAATAAAGATACTGAGGTTCTCGACAAGAATAAAAAGGAACCTTATTTTAGATATAGGCAACTTGGTTCAGTTGATCAATATAACAGGTATCGGGGCACTCTAGAGAGAGAAATCAGGAAGGCAAAGAGGGGATATGAGGTTGCATTGGCAGATAAAGTTAAGGATAATCCAAAGAGATTCTACAAATACAATAACAGGGTAACTAGAGAGAGGGTGTGGCCAATTAAAGATGAAGGAGGTTGTCTTTGTGTTGAAGCCCAAGAGATGGGATTGATACTAAATGAATATTTTGTGTCAGTTTTCACTGTGGAGAAAGAAATGGAATCTAGAGAATGCAGAGAAATAAACTTTAAAATGTTTTAAAAACAGTTCACATTACAAAAGAGGAAGTTCAGGAGGTCTTAGAGAATATAAAGGTGGATAAATCTCTGGGGAAAGATTGAATGTATCCTAGAAAGTTGTGATGTAAAAGGGGAAATTACAAGACCCCTTGCAGAAATATTTGCATCATTTGTAACTATGGGTGAGGTGCCTGATGACTGGAGGGTGGCTAATGTTGTAACTTTGTTTAAGAAAGGTTATAAGGAGAAACTGGGAAACTATAGACCTGTGAATCTGACTTCAGTTGTGGGTAAATTGTTGGAGGTAATTTTAAAAGATAGGACTTACGGACATTTAGAGAGACATTTATGGACGCTTAGAAAGAATATTACCAAGCTGGAGAGGATTCAGAAGAGAGTTATCAGGATATTGCCTGGTATGGAAGGTTTGAGTTATAAAGAAAGGCTGGACAGACTGGGAATTTTTTCACTGGAGCACTGGAGGTTGAGAGGCCACCTCACAGAAATTTATAAAATAATAAGAGGTATAGATAGAGTTAATCATGGTTGTCTTTTCCTTAGGTGGGGAATTTCAAGACTAGGAGGCACTTTCTTAAAGTGAGAGGAGAGAGATTTTAAAAAGACACAAAGGGCAAATTTTTTTAGACAGAGTGTGGTTCGCATGTGGAATGAACTTCCTGAGAAATGTGCAGGTTAAGTGAATTGGCCGTGCTAAATTCACTTAAATTACAACATTTAAAAGACATTTGGATAAGTACGTGGTTAGGAAAGGGGGTTTGGAGGGATATGGACCAGGAGCAGGCAGGTCGGACTAGATTATGGTCGGCGTGGACTAATTGGACTGAAAGGTCTGCTTCCATGCTGTAAGATTCTGTGACTCTACATTGACCTGATGATAAACTATTTCCACTAGTTGGGGATTCTTTAATCAGCAGCACAGACTGAAAATGAGGGCTAGCCCCTTCAGGAGTGATTTTAGAAAGCACTTCCACACACAAAGGGTGGGAGAGGTTTGGAGCTCTCCTCCACAAATTGCAATGAATGCTGGATCAGTTGTTAATATTAATTTGGAGACAGACACAGCAAAGCACAGCAGAGATTTTAAGGTGGGTGGAGTTAGGCCACAGATCAGCCATGATGGCATTGAATGGTAGAACAGGCTTGAGGGGCTGAATGGCCTACTCCTTTTCCTATGACCTATGTTTTTAAGTATTCAGTGCCAACTTTCCAATGACACCTTTCTGCCTTTTTCAACAGGAAATTCCTTTCTACCACATATGGAGTGGCTGTCAGAGGAACCTTCACTGCACCTTCACCCTGGAGCGTTTCAGTCTTGTCACCACGGAGTTGGTTTGTAAACTGTGTGTGCGTCAGGTGGAAGGCGAAGGGCAAATCTTCCAGATACAGAGCAGCTTATCTGAGGTACGATGGCCGTTTTGTACACGTGGGCTACCCAACCTGACCAGTGTCCAATAAGACTGACAGTCCCTTTCCAACAATCTCTGTTTGTGTGGGTGTCCAGTAAGATTTGAACAAAATGCTAGGAGAAAAATAAAGAAGACACAGGCACAGTGGTTAGCACTGCTGCCTCACAGTGCCAGGGACTTGGGTCCAATTCCAGCCTCGGGCTACTGTCTGTGTGGAGTTTGTACGTTCTCTCCGTGTCTGCATGGGTTTCTTCCAGGTCCTCCGGTTTCCTCCCACAATCCAACGATGTGCAGGTTAAGTGAATTGGCCATGTTAAATTGCCCACAGTGTCCAGGGATATGTACGTTAGGTGCATTAGTCAGGAGTAAATGTAGGGGAATGGATTTGGGTGGGATTCTCTTCGGAGGGTCGGTGTGGACTTGTTGGGCCGAAGGGCCTGCTTCCACACTGTAGGGATTCGATGATTCAGCTGGGGAGTGCTGAAGAGGAGAATGTAAGAAAAATGGCAGACAGACCTAATGCAGTCAGTTTCTGAAGGTACAGAATTCAATGTTGAGTCCTGGAGGCTGTAAATTTCCGAAGTGGAGAATGGGAATGTTGTTCCTTGAGCTGGTGTTGTGATTCATTGGAACATTGCATCAGGCCCAGGACAGAAATGTCAGCATGAGAGCACAGTGTTTCTCAAAACTGAAAGCAACTGGGAGGTTGGGGTCATTCATACAGACCCTTCGGTCCAATCAGTCTATGCCACCCATAATCCCAAACTAAGCTAGTCCCACCTGCCTGTGCTTGGCCCCTACCCCAACAAATTTCTTATTCATGTACTTAACCAAATTTTGGATGTAGGTTTGCTCACTGAGCTGGAAGGTTCATTTCCAGGCGTTTCGTTACCCTACTAGGTAACATCTTCAGTGGCCCTCGTGTGAAGCAATGCTGAAAATTCCTGCTTTCTATTTATAGATTTGGGTTTCTTTGGGTTGCTTCACCTGAGGTCCACTGAAGATGTTACCGAGTAAGGTAACAAAACGTCTGGAAATGAATCTTTCAGCTCAGCGAGCAAACCTACATCCAAAACCTCAGCCTGAGCTACAAATCTTCTCAAAACTCACTTAACCAAATAATCTTTTAAATGGTGTAACTGTACGTGCATCCTCCACTTCATCTTGATGTTCATTCCACACACAAAGCACTCCCTGTAAAGAACAGTTGCCCCTCATGTCCTTTATAAATATTTCTCCTCTTAACTTAAAAACATACCCCCTGTTGTTGAAATTCTCCACCCTGGGTAAAGGTTACCTGCTATTCACATTATCCACCCCCCTCCTGATTTTATAAACCTCTATCATGTCACCTCCCCACTTCCTATGCTTCAATGAAAAAAGTCCCAGCCCATCCAGCCTCTCCTTAACTCAAACCCTCCATTCCTGATAAGTCTCTTCTAAACCCTCCCCAGTTTAATAATAACCTTCCCAAAACAGGGAGACCAGAACTGGACACAGTATTCCAGAAGAGGCCTCACCAATGTCCTGTATATCCCCAACATGACTTCCTAACTCCGATACTAAAGAGTCTGAGCAATGAAGGTAAGTGTGCTAAATGCTTTCTTAACCATTCGGTCTCCCTGTGATACAAACTTCAAAGAATTTTGTCCCTGAACCCTTAGGTCTCCCTGTTCTACAACATGACCCAAGGCTGTACTTTTAATTGTATCAGTCTAGTCCTTGTTTGTTTTATCAAAATGTAATACTTCATATTTATTCAAATTAAACTTCATCTGCCACTCCACAGCCCATTGACTGTCTTCTGCAGCCCATTGTCTGTCCCTTGAATGGACAGTGCATGGCATTACCACTTACTGTTCTGAGGCCTGTTGTTCAACCTGGCCCGTGCCTTACCCTCTCTTTGTAAGAGACATTGTGGATGTGTCAGTCAACTCATAACTCACAGCCAATGCAAACTGACAGCATCAAACAGGCTCATAGTCTCTCTGGTGAATTGCTGGTTAGTGAGGCGTTCAGATCATTCATGCAGGAATAAATGGAAAGGAATGAGCCAAATAAATGGATGTATGCACTGATAAAGCGGTGCATTTAGGCAGCACCTTTCACAAACCTTGCACTGTCTCAAGGTGTTTGACAGACAATGAGACCCAGTCACGACTGATAACTGTAAGAAGTTGTGGCGGCACGGTGACACAGTGGTTAGCACTGCTGCCTCACAGCGCCAGAGACCCGGGTTCAATTCCCGATTCAGGCGACTGACTGTGTGGAGTTTGCATGTTCTCCCCGTGTCTGCGTGGGTTTCCTCCGGGTGCTCCGGTTTCCTCCCACAGTCCAAAGATGTGCAGGTCAGGTGAATTGGTCATGCTAAATTGCCTGTAGTGTTAGGCAAAGGGGTAAATGTAGGGGAATGGGTGGGTTGCGCTTCGGTGGGTCGGTGTGGACTTGTTGGGCCGAAGGGCCTGTTTCCACACTGTAAATAATCTAATCTAATCAAGTGAAAAACTATTGCGCTGCAAAAAATGCAAACATTTCTGAGTTTGGGTTCTAAGTTGTGCCAGAGCTTTGGCCCATGGTGATAGAAATGTAGATAACAGGAGCAGGGAGTAAGTCACTCTGCCCTTTGAGCCTGTCCCACCATGGCTGATCGTCCAACCCAATCCCCTGTTCCTACTTCCTCCCCATGCACTTTGATCCCATTAGCCCTAAGACTGCATCTAATTCCTGTTACCCGCCTGATAACAGACTGCTAAATCTAAAAGTGTTGCTGCTTGGACTGTTCATCGTTCACGTCAATAAACACAAAATTCCTTGTTCCATCTGTTATCGAGTTAGCACCGTGAAACCCATTCAGCCGCCTCTGCCGACTTTTACCTGAATTTGTCCCATGAGCTGGAAGTGACTTTGATGTTCTTTGTTCGGCCGTGCAATCAGGCTACCAACCCATTACCTCTATCGACATCGCAGTGAGCTGCTCGCTGTCAGTGAGACAAACAAAGCTGCAGAAGCTGGAATCCAAGCAGGAGGCTGGGAGAACACAGCAATACTGGCAGCCTGTATCCTCCCAGCCTCCTGCTAACGGTCAGCAAGAGCTTGCTGTACACAGATTGGCCACGTTGGCGCCACATTGCCACAGGGGCTAGATCTTAGGAGTCTCTGCCTATGCCGTTGAGGTGGTGAAAGGCACTACCGGAATGCAAATTGTGTCTTTCATTTCCAGGACAGAGTCAGCAAAGTGAAAGGGCCATGGTCTTTTGGTCTGAATTGATCAGACGTGGAAGGACAGGTGCTTGGAATTGGCCCAAACAGAGAGTCTGGCTTCTGGATTACAGGACTAACCGATCAAAGTTAGTTATTCCCTTCAGGAATCAGCCTATCTCCCACAACACAGATCTCTTTGCAAAATTGTAATGAGTTGGACGACCACTCGCTGTTCATGTCATGAAGATGACTTTGACACGTTGCCAGAGTATCTGAACAATCTCAGTTCTGGCTCTCAGTTCAACAAAGGACTCACAGGAGATGGTTGCTCTCTGATCAAAGGCAGGGGTGAACTCCATCTGAACTCAGTCCGTTTTAAAAACAGTTCGAATAAGTTCATCTGACGTGCTCCCAATCCCAACACACACTGTCTTGAAACTGGCCTTGAAGTTTTCCTCGACCTCTACACGACCCTGGCTAATGGCTTGTTTCACTGGATACTCTGGAGTTGTTGCTAAGTCTTGGTTTTTCTCTCTGAGCTTTGTCACTGAAGAACATGGCACACGGCCACAAGGTGATCTCCGAGTGTTGCTAACTACCTTTTGTTGCTGCTGAGTTATTTTGACTTTGATGAAAAGGAGGATGGATTGTGAGTGTGTGGAGCCAGAACTCTGTCCGGTCTCTGTGTCGACCACGGTGGCACAGTGGTTAGCACTGCTGCCTCACAGTGCCAGAGACCAGGGTTCAATTCCCGCCTCAGGCGACTGTCTGTGTGGAGTTTGCACTTTCTCCCCGTGTCTGCGTGGGTTTCCTCCAGGTGCTCCGGTTTCCTCCCACAGTCACAAAGATGTGCAGGTCAGGTGAATTGGCCATGCTAAATTGCCCGTAGTGTTAGGTAAGGAGTAAATGTAGGGGTATGGGTGGGTTGCGCTTCGGCGGGGCGGTGTGGACTTGTTGGGCCGAAGGGCCTGTTTTCACACTGTAAGTAATCTAATCTAATCAATCCATTCTCCAGTTTCTGGGAATGCCCTCTCTCGCTCTGGGATGAAGCCTTCCTCGCATGTGCCCAAAAGGAAACTAAATTCAACTCTGTCCATGGAGAGGTTGTGCAGTGAAGTAACTGCACGAATGCAGTTATCCCGTCACCCTTTATTTACATTGTTAAAAATCGCACAACACCAGGTTACAGTCCAACAGTTTATTCGGAAGCACTAACTTTCGGAGCGCTGCTCCTTCATTAGGTTTATTTACACCTGCACAGTACATTAACTCTGTTCCAGCTAGCTCAGAGTCAGTCCCTAGAGTGAGGCAGACCCCTGAACCTCCTGTCAGGCAGGGCTCCCTGATTGGACCAGGTTAACAGCCCCAATCGGGGAACTCACCATCTCTGAGATCTACCTGGCTGACCTCGTTACAATCACTACACACAGGGAGCTGGTGACAGCGAATGAGCTACCACTCACTACACTCCACCTGGAGGCTGGTTCACTCGAGGCATTTAAGAGTGAGTGGTGGTGGTAATATATGTGATGAACAATTTTGTTGAGTTCAGTGTCCCAAATCAGATTCCCGTCCACTCATGACCCCACTCCGCTCACCAACTCCATTGCCAATTGCTGGAAAAAATCCCCATCGGTGTCACTAATGTCCTTTAGGGAAGGAAGCTGCCATCCTTACCTGGTCTGGCCTCCATGTGACTCCACACCCATAGTGATGTGGTTGACTGTGGAATTAGGAACGGACAATAAATGCTGTCTGAGCAGTGATACCCTCATCCCATGAGTGAATAAAGAAAACCAATGCACACATTGTTCGCCCCCTGTCCAGCAATGCTTCCATTTTAAACTCTCCATCCTTGTTCTCAAGTCCCCTGGTCCCCTTTCTGATCCCTCTGGAACGTTCTCCAGCCCCAACAACCCTCTGGAATATCTATGTTTCTGGAATGTCAGCTTCTCGTTCATCCTGAGTGTCCATCACTCCATGCATTGGCGCCTGTCCCTTTAATCGCTTGAGCTCTGGAAATTCTCCTCCTCAACCTCTCTGCCTCCCCCTTCCTCTTTTCAAACACATACTCAAGCTCCGAAATCATGCAAAGTCCTGCAGATGCTGAAAATCCAGAACACACACTGGAGAAACTCAGCAGGTCTGGCAGCATCTGTGGAGAGTGAAACAGAGTTAGCGTTTCATGTCCAGAGACTGAAATTCAGTGATTGACAGTGCTCTGAAGAAGACATTAACTCTGTTTCTCTCTCCCCTGATACTGCCATACCTGATGAGTTTCTCCAGCAATTTGTGTACTTGTCTCATTCGACTTTGTCTCAAACCAAGCAATAATTTTCTCCTTACGGAGTTTAATGTCAAATTCTGTTCAATCACCCTTCAATGAAGTTCATTAAAAGGCACTACATAAATGCAAACAGTTGTTAGGCTCAATTAATTGAGTTGCAAGTGCTGTTATGTGGACAAAACGGGGCCAATTTCACAAAGTCCATATGCCCTGGTGAAGAATCACTGGACTTGAAACATAAACTCTGCTGTCTCTGCACAAATGCTTCCAGACCTGCAGAGTTCCTGCAGCAATTCGTGCTGTTGTTTCAGTTCAGGCATGCACGAGCTCTTTATGCGAATTGGTGCTATGTGTAGAATTGAGGGGGACTGGGAGTGAATGAGCTGGGAGTGAGCCCTGACTCTTTGCTGTCTGTACTGCAGGATGTGGAGCCAGTGAGCAGTGTGTTGGATGAACCAGACACTGGTGTGATCACCTTAGTGGGCCCCAGTGCATTCAGAATCCCCTTCTCCATCAGGCAGAAGATCTGCACCAGCCTGGATGCTCCAAACAACAGGGGGAATGACTGGAGATTGCTGGCACACAAACTGAGCTTGGACAGGTAAGGAAACTGAGCGAGAACGCGTGAACTTGGCCGGTTGTGATAGAATTTGAAGTCAGTTAAAAATCTGGAACTGAAAGTGGGCCTCAGTGACAGTGACCTTGGAGCAGTGGAGTTGCCAGTTATCCAGGGCTGTCATGGAGTTTTCAACATCCTCCCACAAGTTAAACTGAGACAATAAATCCAGGCTTATTGAAGGGTGGCATTTAAATGGTGTTTTACCTGACTTTCCACAGTCAGTTCTGTTTATGAGTGAGAAAATATCAGGGAGCTGTTTGACTCAAGGGACCAAGTCCAAGGGTAAAGACACTAGAGCCATGTTCAACACAAGGGGCAATGGTCCATTGGATTGGAGAGCTGTGAGAGGATATATAAGATAGAGGGTGGGGAATACCCACAGTGAGTCAGTTATGACTGTCTCAATTTCCCTGGAAAATGCACAGTGTGTTTGATTAACTGTCCAGTTGATAATCTGATATTGTCAGTCTGACAAATATGAAGGCCCCTCCTCCCCCTCTCCCCTCCTCCCCCTCTCCCCTCCTCTCCCCCCCCAACCCCTCACCCCACACTCACTTGCAAGGAAGTGATATCACAATCTCCTCAACAGCATCAACACCACATGAACAATGACACACGCTCTCACACATACACACCCACACTCACACCCTCTCAAACACATACACTCACACACACCCACACACACTCAAACACACACCCACACACACTCACACCCTCTCAAACACATTCACTCACACACACACACACTCACAACCTCTCACACATACACACCCACACTCACACCCTCTCAAACACATACACTCACACACACCCACACACACTCAAGCACACACACCCACACACACACCCTCTCAAACACATACACTCACACACACCCACACACACTCAAACACACACACCCACACACACACCCTCTCAAACACATACACTCACACACACCCACACACACTCAAACACACACCCACACACACTCACACACTCACACACTCACACCCTCTCAAACACATACACTCACACACACTCAAACACACACACCCACACACACTCACACCCTCTCAAACACATACACTCACACACACCCACACACACTCAAACACACACCCACCCACACTCACACCCTCTCAAACACATACACTCACACACACCCACACACACTCAAACACACACCCACACACACTCACACCCTCTCGCACGCATAGTGTCATGCATATACCCACTCACATTCACACACACTCACACCCTATTGCACACCCACACTCACATACATTCACACTCTCTCGCACACATACACCCACACACACTCAAACACACACACTCGCACCCTCTCACACATACACCCACCCACACACTCACACCGTCACACATACTCATACACACACTCTCCCACACACGCCCTCATACATACACACACACGCTCACATCCTGTCACACACACTCATTTACACACACACTTTCACACCAATTCTCTCTTGTACGTACTCATACACACGCACACATCATCTTACATATAAACCCACAACCTCTCTCTTACATATACATATACACACACACACACACACACACACACGCGCGCATACTCACACACACACACACACACACACACACACACACATGTTCTCACACACACACGCTCTCACACACACGGCCTCATACACACGCACACAACCTCACATGCTCTCACACATATAAACACACAACCTCACACACACACACACTCACGCACACACACTCACGCACACACACATACACACATACACACACACATATACTTGGAGTGAAAGTATTTTCGCACTTGCAGCCTTTGGACATATTGATGTGGTGAAAAGCTGCTGGAACCATCTGGACTTTTTGGAAGCTGTAATAACAAGAAGCTACCACTGGATGGCAGACTTGTACTATCTAATAGGAAGGGACTCTGCCTCGCAAGTCAAGTCATCAGAGAGGACCCACAGCCAGAAACCTCTCCTTTTAAATCTGTCCTTTTAAAAAAGATAGAAACCTGGGGCAGGAGCAGACCAGTCAGTCCTTCAGGTTTGCTCCATCATTCAATCTGATCATAGAATCTCTACAGTGTGGAAACAGGCCCTTCGGCCCAACATGTCCACACTGACCTTCCAAAGAGTAACCCACGCAGACCCATTCCTCTGCCCTATTACATTACAATTATCCCTGACTAATGCACTTAACCTACACATCCCTGAACACTATGGGCAATTTAACATGACCCATTCACTAACCTGGGGGGGAAAGTGAGGACTGCAGATGCTGGAGATCAGAGCTGAAAATGTGTTGCTGGAAAAGCACAGCAGATCAGGCAGCATCCAAGGAACATGTCACGTGACGGAGATCGATGTCTTCATAGCCATATCGGAAATTAAAGACATCCCTCCTCCCTACCTTTTATCTTAGCCTGCTGGACACACTTTGCTCATTCCTGAAGAAGGGCTTATGCCCAAAACGTCGATTCTCCTGCTCCTTGGATGCTGCCTGACCTGCTGCGCTTTTCCAGCAACACATTTTCAGCCCCATTCACTAACCTGCCCAGCTCCCATCTATAAACCAGCCGTGTGGTCCAACTGATGAACTTCCACACCCCATTCAGGATACTGCCAGCAGTGCAAAGGTGAGGGGAAGAGGCAGGGGGAACAAAACCCAACAAAAGACCATGTCCAAACCACCCCCCCCCCAATACCTTGCCTCAATGAGCTGTGGAGGTGACCTGTGATCGAGTTGCAGGTTGATAGGATAGTGAAGAAGGTGTTTGGTATGGTTTCTTTTATTGGTCAGAGTATTGAGTACAGGAGTCTTTACCCTGGGCTGGGGGAGTCCAGAACTAGGGGGAATAGGTTTAGGGTGAGAGGGAAAGATATAACAGAGACCTAAGAGGCAACTTTTTCACGTAGAGGGTGGTACGTGTATGGAATGAGCTGCCAGAGGAAGTGGTGGAGGCTGGTATAATTACAGCATTTAAAAGGCATTTGGATGAGTTTATGAATAGGAAGGTTTTGGAGGGATGTGGGCCGGGTGTTGGCAGGTGGGACTAGATTGGGTTGGGATGGACTAGACCAAAGGGTCTGTTTCCATGCTGTACATCTCTATGACTTTATGATAGGAGCCTCAGGGCATCACAATGGCAGTGTCGCCACCTCTAAGCCATGAGGCCTGGGTTCAAGGCTTGCTCTAGAAGTGTGCTTTCACATCTCTGAGAAGGATGGTTAGAAAATATTTTGAGACTGACATCAGAGATTTTTGTGATGCACTGGTAGTGTCCCTACTTCGGAATGACAAGGCCCAGTTTTAAGTCCCACCTGTTCCAGAGGGCGCAAGAGTATTTGCGAGACGGTCAATGTGAGGATTATCTCCTGGTCCATCCTTAAAGGGATCTGCGTCCCTGAGCACAGTCAGTTCGACTATAACGTGCGTTTCTTTAACATGAGTTGGCTTTCACGCGATTGAAGAATTTATTTGTAGAACGTGAACTTTCCTTACCCATATTGGGTATAACGTGATTCCAGTAGCATTGGTTTAAATGGTGCTGCGATTCCGCGGATTTTCTTATAACATGGGATTGCACGGAAATGGAATTATAGTGTTATATTGGAACGGACTGGACATGGAAAGGTTTTGGTCAGTTTTCTCGCGTGGTTCACCAATCGCCTCTGCACTGCCCTACCCTCTCACACAGTCTCTGCTTCCACACACAGTTACCTGAATTACTTTGCGACAAAATCCAGCCCGACCGGGGTCATCCTCGACCTGTGGGAAGCCCAGAACTTTCCGGATGGCAACCTGAGCTCGCTGGCGGCGGCACTGGAGGAGATGGGAAGGCACGAGACGGTGGTCTCCCTGGCATCAGAGATCAAGCGCTGACCCCTGGGGGAGGTGGGCGATGTGTCAGAGGGAGGGTCTATGCCAGCCAGTGGGGAAGCTGAGGGGGTGAGGGGGGGAAGGGGGAGAGGGAGAGGGAGGTCAATCCCACTCGTTTGGAAAATGCCTTTCCGACATTGTGTACATCATCACAACTTGGGCTTCTGACTAACTTGGGCTAACCTTTAACCTGCTGCAGCCCCATCCCACAATACCCCCCCCCCACAACCTCTCGGTTTGGCTGTACACAGCTTGGTACAGGTAATTTATAGTTTCCTAGGAAACGGACTTATGTATCCAAATGTGTGGATAAACTTTCTTCAGGATTCTGGTTTCAGTCATTCCCTGGAGAGCCGGATTGACCTGCCTGCCACCCCCCCCCCCCACTCTCAGGTCTCAAGTGGGATGCTCAAAGTTGATGGGCCAGAGACTTATGTGCCTGCTCCCTTTGGCTTTCTGACCGGTGTGTGTCAGGAGGGGCTGAAATCGTCACGGAACGCTCTTCACATCCAAGCTGGCAAGTGGAGACTGTCCTGTCTCCTCCCTGACACTCGCGTGGACCTGAAGTTGTTTGTGACACTTGCCCCTCGCCCCCTCCCCAAGCATCCCCCCCTCCCCCTCGGTGGTTATTCTGTTTGTTTTTTACATCAGGCTAATTTATAGTGAGGGAGCACTGACACCAAGACAAAAAGACTTGCACGCAAATTCCTCACAGTGCGTCTTACACAGCAGAAAATTCTTCATTTCCTTCCTTCCTTTATCTCTTTCTTTCTTACGTTCTTTATTTCTCCCCCTCTTTCTCTCCTTTCATTCTCTTCCTTTCATTCTTTATTTCTCCTCTTTCGTTCTTTCCTTCATTTTTCTTTTTTTCATTCTTTATTTCTCCCTCTCTAGCTCTCTTTCTTTCCATTATTCTTCCTTTCCTTTCTCTCATTCTTTTTCTTGCCCCCCCCCCTCTTTATTTCTCTTTCTTTCTTACCTTCTGTCCTATTTTTCTTCTATCCTGCTTTCCTCTTTTCCTTCTTTCCCAAGCCTGCCAGAATTTTATTCCCATCAAGCTGTCCAGAGGTTTCAGGTAGAGCTCTCGATGCCTGGGCGGCGATATTGAGGTGTATCGGTCGGTGTGATTTTAATAATGCGTTATAATTGCGGTGGTGATGAAATATGTACAAAAGTTTTATTGTAAATCATACATTTGTATCAAACGCCTCAATGCTTATGTGAATTCAGATTATTTTTGAATAAATTCCGCTTTTTGAGAACCTAATGCTATTTGCATCTGCGAAATTTCATCGTAGCACTGAAGAGACAACACCGACTTAGAAGAACAAAAGACGTAGTAGTTCATTGATTCTGCTTCGTCATTCTGTGAACTCATGGCTGATCTCTGAATCCTCAACTCCACTTTCCTGCCTTGATTACCTTAATGGTTCAAAATCTGCCTCTCTCAGCCTTGAATATACTTAATGACCCAGCCTCAGCAGCCTTCTGTAGTAAATAATTCCACAGATTCATTCCCCTCTGAGAGAAGCAGTTATTCCTTGTCTCTGGTTTAAATGGGTGACCCCTTATTTCTGAGATGATGGCCTCTGGCCCTAGACTCGCCCACAAGGGGAAGCAACCCTTTCTGCATCTACCCAGTCCTGTATGTTTCAATAACCTCACTCGTTCTTCAATATCCCATGAATACAGACCCAACATGCTCAACTAAGACAATCCCCCTCCATATCAGGCATCACCTGAGTGAAACCTCTCTGCGACTAATGTTGGTATATCCTTCCATAGATGAAAAATCTAGAATTGTTCACAATTATTGTAGCTGTGGTCTGATTTAGCCGTCATGCAGAATAGTCTGACAGTCAACACACACAGAGTAGTTATAACTTACAGTAATATTTCATGCAGTTTTTGACAGTTAAGCCTCAATTGAATTGTCAAGTTGTTTTTAGTTTTGTTTGTTAATATGCTTCTACTGGTACACACTTTAAAGGAAGGGTTTCATTTTAAAATAGTCAGTTCTTCTAACAATGCCATGGTTGCGTTCTTGTGGAACTCCACATTACGGGAAACAATGCTTGAAGTGTTTTTAGACTAGATTCCCTACAGTGTGGAAACAGGCCCTTCGGCCCAACCAGTCCACACCGACCCTCCAAAGAGGGACCCACTTCCCTCTGACTAATGTACCTAACACTATGGGCAATTTCCCATAGCCAATTCACCTGGCCCGCACATCTTTGGACTGTGGGAGGAAACCGGAGCACCCGGAGGAAACCCACGCAGACACAGGGGAGAATGTGCAAACTCCACACAGACAGTCACCTGAGGCTGGGATCAAACCTGGGACCCTGGTGCTGTGAGGCAGCAGTGCTAACCACTGAGCCACCGTGCTGCCCCAGGGTGATGTAATTGTGTTACAGCTCACACATACTTGAAAAGTTCATGGTTGAGAAACAGCATCCCCGATTCGTCATTCCCGTTACAGGAAAATCGCATTGAGGAAACTGGTTTAACAGCAGAAAGACCTGTGTGAATTAGGATGGGTCACTGCTCCCCAAAGCCCTTCTCTAATATCATGACTAATCTGATTACACCACATTCCCTGATAACCCTTCAGTCCACCTTGTTTATCAATAATCTGTCCAGCTCTGCTTTAAAAATATTCACTGATTTTCATTTCAGTACCTTTTGAGGAAAAGAGTTTCAAAGATGCATGACTTCATTGTGAGGAAAACGTTTCTTCTATCTCGGTTTTAAATGGGAGGGTTTGATATTCTTTAAAACAGTGCCCCCCCCCCAACATTCTAGATTCTCCAACCAAAGGAAATGCCCTCTCCGAATCCATCCTGCCTGGATCCCTCAGAATCTTACATGTTTCAATTAAAGTCGCCTCTTCCTCTTTTAAACTCCAGCAAACACCGAGAAAAGCAAATACAACCTGCAAGCAGATGCTGGAAACCTGAAACAAATACTGGAGAAACTCAGCAGGTCTGGCAGCATCTGTGGAGAGAGCAGCAGAGTTAACTTGCAAGTCTGGCATGACGGTACTTCAGAACTGCCTACGTTCTTCAGAGTTCTCTATGTTTCCTTCAGCAGCTATAAGCCTAGCCCCTCTAACCTTTCCTCATACGACAATCTACTCACCCATTCCAGGTGTTAGAGCTGAGTTGGAGATGAAGGAGCAGCACTCCAAAGGAAGCTCATGCTTCCAAATAAACCTGTTGGACGATAACCTGGTGTTGTGGTATTAGAGCGATAATCTTAGAGACGTACAGCATGGAAGCAGACCCTTCTGTCCAACCCGTCCATGCCGACCACATATCCTAGATAAATCTAGTCCCATTTGCCAGCTTTTGGCCCATATCCCTCCAAACCCATCCTGTTCATATGCCCATTCTGATGCTTTTTAAATGCTGTAATTGTACCAGCCTCCATCACTTCCTCTGGCAGCTCATTCCATACACACACCAGCCTCTGCGTGAAAAAGTTGCCTCTTGTGTCCCTTTTATATCTTTCCCCTCTCACCCTAAACCTATGCCGTCTAGTTCTAGACTCCCCTACCCTGGGGAAAAGACCTTGTCTATTTGCCCTATCCATGCCCTACATAATTTTATAATCATCTGTTAGGTCACCCTTCAGCCTCCAATGCTCCAGGGAAAACAGCCCCAGCCTTTTCAATGTCTCCCTATAGCTCAAATCCTCCAACCCTGGCAACATCCTTAGAAAGTTTTTCTGAAACTTTCAAGTTTCACAACATCCAATAGCAGGGAGACCAGAATTGCACGCCGTATTCCAAACATGGCTGAACTAATGTCCTGTACAGCCGCAACTTGAGCTCTCAGCTCTTGTACTCAATGCACTGACCGACAAAGGCAAGTGTACAAATGCCTACTTCACTATCCTGTCTACCTGCGACTCTACTTTCAACTATGAACCGGCACACAGAGGTCTTTTTGTTCAGCAACACTCCTCAGGACCTTACTATTAAGTGTATAAGTCCTGCCCTGACTTGCCCTTCTAAAATGCTGCACCTCACATTTACCTACATTAACATCCATCTGTCAATGGCCCATCTGATCAAGATCCCATTGGACTCTAAGGTAACCTTCTTCACTGTCCACTACACCTCCAATTTTGGTGTCATCTGCAACGTACATTGCAGATACCTCCAATGTTCTGTTAGTTAAAATGGTAAGAATTAAAAATTGGTTTGCATCTGAGGTAACATTTCTAGTGTTATCATTTTCACTGCGATTACTTGGATCTACTGTAGCTTTCCAAATGCATGGCCCCTGGGTCATTATGTTTTAGTATCAACAACAGAAAGAAGAGATAATGGATAGGTTCTCAAATTGGCAAGGTTTGACCAATGTGTCTCACAAGGATCTGTATTAGGGCCTTAATTACTCACATTATTGGTTAACTATTTGGATATATCATAGAAAGTCATATGTCCAAATCTGCTAATGACACAAAGGCTAAGGGGTGATTCAGAGTCATTGAATCAAAGAGTCATACAGCATGGAAACAGATCCTTCGGCCCAGCTCATCTAAGCCGATCAGGTTTTCTAAAACGAACTTGTCCCAGTTGTTTGCATTTGATCCATACCCCTCTACACTGATCCTATTCCTTTACCTGTCCAAATGTCTTTTAAATGTTGTAATTGTACTCACCTCTACCACTTCCTCTGGCAGCTTCCTCCACATATGAACCACTCTCTGTGTGAAAACGTTAACCCTTGAATCCCTTCTAAAACTTTTCCCTCTCACCTTAAACCACTGCCCTCTAGTTCTGGACTCCCCCCACCCTGGAGAAAAGACCTTGTCTATTTACTCTATCCATGCCCCCCATGATTTTATAGATCTCTATAAGGTCACACCTTCTGACAGTCCAGATGAAAAAAGGCCCAGCCTACGCTTCTAACTCAAATCTTCCAGTCTCAGGAACATCCTTGTGAATCTTTTTTCCACCCTTTCTAGTTTAATGTAATCCTTCAATTTAAGGCGACTGGAATTGTACACAATACTCCAAAAGTAGCCTTACCAATGTACTGTACAGTTGTAACATGATGTCACAACTCCTATACTCAATGGTCTGATTTATGAAGGCAAACATGCTAAATGTCTTCTTCACAACTAAATAAAAACCAAAAGAACCGCAGATGCTGGAAATCAGAAACAAAAACAGGAACTGCTGCAAAAGCTCAGCAGGTCTGGCAGCGTCTGTGGAGAGAAATCATAGTTAATGCTTCGGGTCTAGTGAGCCTGCTGAACACTGAACAGATCTGGTCACTGAGACATTGACATTGTTATTACAGTAGCCCAAGAAACGGGTGTGATTTCCTCCTCATGCTCCTATGAATAGTTCAGTACCAGTCAGTGCTTTCACCTCCCTGCTCCCATTCCATAGACTACAACAATGTAAACTCATTCTCTCAAGGAAATTTGCACTTACCTGGTTGGGAACAATTTGACCTCGGAGACACCAGATCTTAATGTCACACACTCTGCACCAAGCTTTGACCATGTTTTAGAAAGTACTGGATGTAAATCATTGAATCGCAGCTTGTTTAAGCTTGTGGGCTCAATTTGTTTGGTTATGGTTGGTGTCGTGCTGTCTTAGGTGTACCAGAAATTCTGGGTCTCGCAACCCACAGTCCAAGTGCTCAAAGATTGAGAGAACTGTTGTTGCATCAAAAGCTGTGCACTATCCACCTGCGAACATTGTCTTTAAAAAGAATCTGCAATATTCAGAATTAGGAAGAAAATCTGTCCCCAATGTTAAAGACAGGCTCACACTTACATTACATTGTGTTAGATCAATTGTTTGTTACTGACTTGGCTTCATTGTGCCTCTTTAACTTAACCATGTCATTTGTATCCCACTTCTGAGTTTTACAACAGAGTGAGATTTCTACTCAAAGAATTAGTTTTTCTTAATATGTGTGGGGGTAGGGTCAACAGGCCTATATGCCCTTGAGAACGTGTATTGAGACATCTTTTTGAACCACTCCCTGACCCCATGTAGCCTTGGTGCAAACATGGACAGAACAGCTGAATTCCAGAGGTGAGGTATGAGTGCCAGCAAGGCTGCATTCAACCGAGTGTGACATCAAGGAGGCCGAGCAAAACTTCAATCAATGGGTATGGGGGCAAACCTTCTGCTGGTTGGAGTCATTCCTGCCACATAGGAGGATGGCAGTGGTCCTTGGTGGTTAATCACCTCAGTTCCAGGAATAGAACAAAGAACAATACAGGACAGAAACAGGCCCTTCGGCCCTCCAAGCCTGAGCTGACACATTTTTGCCCTTCCATTTTAAAACTGTCTTCATTTACAGGATCCTCATCCCTCTATTCCCTCCCTGTTTATATGCTTGTCCACATGCTTCTTGAATGCTGCTATTGTGTCTGCTTCCACCAACTGTTCCGGCAGGATGTTCCAGGCACTCACCACACTTTGTGTGAAAAATCTCTCTAAACCCTTCCCCCCCACCCCGCATTTTGAACCTGTGTCCCCTAGTAACTGACCCCTCCACCCTGGGAAAAAGCCTTATACTTTCCACTCTATCCATGCCATTTACAGTCTTATAAACTTCTAATCAGGTCGCCCTTCAACCTCCTGCATTCCGGTGAAAACAAATCCAATCTATCCAGCCTTTCTGGGTAACTCAAATCCCTCATACCAGGCAACATCCTGGTCAACCTTTTCTGTAGTCTCTTCAAAGTATCCACATCCTTCTGGTGGTGTGGTGACCAGAACTGGACACAATATTCCAAGAGTAACCGAACAAAAGTTCCAAAAAGCTGCAGCATAACTTGTCCATCCTTATACTCAATGCTCCTTCCAATGATGATAAGCATTTTTTACTCCCTTATCTACCTGTGCTGCCACCTGTGGACCTGCACACATAAAGCTTTACTCCCCGTCAATTGGATTTGAAGGGTCTGTTCTGAGGAAGTCATTCCTTGACTCAACTTTAGCTCTGATTGTCTCTCCACAGATGTTACCAGACCTGTTGAGTTTCTCCAACATTCCCTGTGCTTGTTTCAGGTATCCAGAATCCACAATACTTTGCATTTATTGAGGAACAGCAGTATTACTGGATTCGCACTTTCTGCACTATTGCACTCAGAGTGAAACTGAGAAAATGCACACACACACACACACGCACACACACATGCACACTTACAGACTTCGACACATATAGACTCAAAGACATGCAAAACTCACATAGACAGAGAGGCAAATAGAAATATACTCACAAATAGACACACACACTCAGACACAGACACATACTCATGCTCACAGACACAGACACATATAGTACACCTATACACACAGACACATATAGTCTCACAGACATACAAAACTCACACTGACAGAGAGGCACACAGAAATACACTCACAAGTAGACACACACACACTCAAACATAGACACATACACATGCTCACATACACAGACACATATGCACACCTAAACACACACACAGACGCACATAGACTCTTAGATATACCCAGACAGGCACACAGAAATACACTCACAAGTAGACACACACACACTCAAACATAGACACATACACATGCTCACATACACAGACACATATGCACACCTAAACACACACACAAACGCACATAGACTCATAGACATATCCAGACAAACAGGCACATAGAAATACACTCACAAATGGGGACACACACTTTCACACCTAAACACACATTGACTCACAGACAGGCACACAGAAATACACTCACATATGGACACACACAGACACATGTACACACCTAAACACACACAAAGTCCGAGTTGAAAATATCACTGTCTGAATTTGTTTATTTGGGAATTGGGTAAACACAGTACATATTTATAGCATATACAACTAATATTCTGGATTCTAATCCCTCTGATTTACAACTATTTACAGTTTAAATAAGGCACTGCTCCCCAGTGAGCTGTAGCTTTTTAAAAAAAATCTCATCTGTACAGATGTTAAAAAAAATGCTTTGTTTCCAGTTATACAATTGATAAAGTTTCATTTGTTGCATCCCCCCACATACACTGCAAAGTACTGGTATCCCAGCACTGTCCCCAGTTTCAGCTTTCCTGACTAGCAGACTGGAGATGGCAAACCTCTCCTGAGAGATTTCGGGAAGCAATAGTGGATCCCCCTGTGCCATTTAGGTGAAATGCTGTCTGCGTTACAGACCCAGCAATGGTCTTTCTCCCATACCCTCACATGGCTTGGTTTTCACCAGAGGTCAACTATTGGGAGAAAGGGTGAGGGAGCCACTGGTGGGGTAAGAGAGGGTGTACACACCCAGGTGTACGGAACTGTAAAAGTGCACACTATGTGCACAGGACTGAAACCATTCCCCATTTGCCAACAGAGAGACAATGCCGTGCTGACCTTGAGAAGCTGTCCACACAGCATGCAAGAACCCAACAATGTATATACATGCTTGGAGCTAATTGGGAGATAGCTACCATTTGAAATGAAATGGATTCAGATTGGATGGAAGGTGATTCGGGTGAGTCAAAAAAAAATTCAGAAACTGCAGGAGCACATTCTGCACTCAAAAGGTCTTTGAGGGATTTGGACATTGTGCTTTAAAAAATACACAAAATAAAACATAATATTGCATTTTTCTTCCTACTCTTTCAGTAACAGGGATTTTGATTGTCCAGCACTTAGCTCTACTCGACAGTCCCTCTAATGACATACAAATTCACACGACAATTCAAGACATCCTCCCAATGTTCAGACTGTTACCACCGTCTCTCTCCCTACCCAGAGAGACAAGTACATCTCCTAGCGGTCAAAGAGCCAACTCCACCTCTAATGGATCTTAAGTCCAACGGGGATCAATTACAACAAAGGGTTCAGGGGTTTTTTAAAGCTGGGAACTGACTGACGGTTGGATGGTGCCAAATACTTGTTTAACTGTTTGAGTAGAGATAATATATTGAAACCAATGCTCCCCACTGAAGTAACAATGAGGATTTTCCCCAGCCTTTAAACTGACTTGATCTTCTGGTGGAGTTTATTTTGGCCAACATGTTGAGACAAATCCATTCTCACAGATATTACCTTCACTGTTGCAATGAACATTTGCAAACCAGATATAGAGTCTTTCTCAGCAGCAGTACGTTCATGGAGTGAGGGGATGCTGTGAAAGAAATGATCGGGTATCATCAGTTTTCGTTTGAACAGGGAAAGGCCAAGTGAAGCAACGTCTCTCTCTTCACTCTGTGAAATCACTTTAGGCAGAACAGTGCCCTGTCTAATGGAGCCAGGCTCATCAAGATGGTCATTAATTCAGCACAAGATGATTTTACCTATCGTTGTCATTTGAGAGATGAATAATCTGAGGACGAGAGTCATTCGGCATGGCGCTCCTCAGTGTGAACACATTGGAAAGTTGGTGAAACATCTTGTCTGGCACTTACCCACCTTTTCCATTCTGTAACTGAAATAACAAAGGCCAGCATCGCCTCACCCTTTATTTATACGCGCACAGTACATGACACTGACCCTGCTAGCTCAGAGCTGGCTCCTTATGTGAGCAGAATTTCCTGTCTGTATCTATCAGCCAGGGCTCCCTGATTGGACCAGTTCAACAGGCCCAATAAGGGATCTTATAGTCTATGATTGATCATAGAATAGTATTGATCCTTGATGCATCATTGATGCTCATGATCCTTGCGATGGACTGAAATCAGATTGCATGCTCCTTCAGTTGCTTGTGTTAGGCTGATCACAGACTGCACTCATCCTTACAAACCCAAAATATGTCAACCGTCAGGTGAGGTTGTATGTTTGGGAGACACATGCGGAACAATCCTGAGTGTGTTAACAACTTCACTGGCAATCAATGAAAGATAATCAGTCATGCCAGTAACATGACTCATTTACACCTTTACACACATTAACAGCATTCAGAGACAGGACCCATTCTCTACAAACAAAAGGAATATGTTCAAGTCCTTTTTTCTAAATTGCCTGGGAGCTTGAGGAGCCAATAGTTTTGTGCTGCTTTCTCCACGGCAACCAAACCAATCAGCAAGTGTTTCTCTCACAGTATAAATTGTCAAGGTCATTTGAAATTTGGAATTCTTGTGTTTGTCCTGATGAGAGCAAGATGGAAACCTTCAGCAATTTGTCTCTCTTTATCATGATGTTCAGGGTCTGTGTTAAAGCTCATTGTTCAGACAGAGTAGAAGGGGGTTCGTTCTCTGTCTCTAAACAGAAACAATCCTGGCCAGAAGCTGCATCTTGTTAGCGTTGTGTGTCTGTTCAGCCGAGGGGGAGACTAATTCAGATCACGAGGGAGACATTGTCCAAATCAATAAACTAAAAGCCAGTAAGTAAAATTGAAGGGAAACATTAATTCAATCTGCTGATAAATTAAATGAAATTTTCCATGTAGCCCTAGAACATGTGAGTGTCCAGTGAGGGTAAATAATGGCGCAGCTAATCAAAAGGAATCACAAGAGGAATAGTGTCCAGTTTATTTCAAATTAACTCAAGATGGAACTTAAATGACAGTTTAATAGCATTTAATGTGGCAGGATTAGGTCATAAAGCCATTTGAACCTATCAATAAGGTTGTGCCTCAGCTCCCAACTGCATGAACAGAGTTAGTTCAGTTGGCTGGATAGCTGAGCTGTGATATTGAGTAATGCCAAGAGTGTGGCTTTGATTCTCACAGCAGCTGAAGTTACCATGAAAGTCTCAGCCTTTCCCCCTCCTCAGGTTAAAACGCTACTAGCTACCTTCCTCCAATGAGAGAGCAGCTTTATTCTTTGTGTAGGTGATTTTTAGTCTCACAATAGAAATACATGACGCATTAAAATGTTTTTTATTTGGTTACTATTTCATGATTTCCAAATGATGGTAGGATAAGGGGATAGGAAGGAGAGGCAGTTCAATCATGACCTTTCTAGTTTCAAGGATTCTTTTTTTCAATGTTCACAGGATGTATGCAAGGCCAGTGTTTCTTAACCATCTATATTTGTGATGGAGGAAGTGTTGCTAAGCAACCTTCTTGAACCTCTGTATGGACACCAAAACTGCTCATTATTTTTAATTCATTCATGGAAAATAGGTGTCACTGACTGGGCCAGTATTTATTGCCCATCCCTAGTTACCCCTTGAGAAGGTGGGAATGAGCTGCCTTCTTGAACCACCACCGTTCATGTGCTGTAGGTTGACCTATAATGCCCCTGGGTAGGGATTTCCAGGATTTTGACCCAGAGACAGTGAAGGAACTGTGATACAAGTCAAGATGGTGAGTGCATTACAGAGGAATTTGCAGGTGGTGGTCCCAGGTATCTACTGCCCCTTTCCTTCTAAATGGTAGCGGTCATGGGTTAGGAAGGTGCTGTCGAAAGAGCCTTGATGAATTTCTACAGTGCCTTTAGATGGTAACTTGTTGCAATTGCGTGCCAGCCGTGGAGGGAGTGGGTGTTTGTGGATGTGGTGCCAATGAAGTGCGTTGTTCTGGATGGTACCAAGCTTCTTGAGTGTTGTTGGAACTACATCTATCCAGGTAACTGGTGTCTTTTCCATCATGCGCCTAACATGTGTCTTGTAGATGGTGAACAGGCTTTGGGGAGACAGGAGGTGAACTATTTACTGCAGATTCCTAGCCTCTGACCTGCTTTTGAAGTCATAGTGCTGGTATGGTGAGGCCAGCTGAGTTCCTGGTTAATGGTAAGGCGAGGGAAGAAGTTACAGAATTTTGTCCTAGCGACATTGAAAAAATTGTGATATTTTTCCAAATAACAATGATGTGTTCCACTGGATGGTGGCAACGATAGTATTTGGGTGGCATGGTGGCACAGTGGTTAGCACTGCTGCCTCACAGCGCCAGAGACCTGGGTTCAATTCCTGCCTCAGGCAACTGACTGTGTGGAGTTTGCACGTTCTCCCTGTGTCTGTGTGGGTTTCCTCCGGGTGCTCCTGTTTCCTCCCACAATCCAAAGATGTGCAGGTTAGGTGAATTGGCCATGCTAAATTGCCGCTAGTGTTAGGTAAGGGTTAAATGTAGGGGCATGGGTGGGTTGCGGGTCAGTGTGGACTTGTTGGGCCGAAGGGCCTGTTTCCACACTGTAATGTCATCTAAAAAAAATCTAATTAATATGGTCTGTCTATTCAGTTTCTGGGCATGAGTAACTTCCAGGATATTGGTGGGGGTGGGGGGTGGGGGGTGGGGGGAGGGGGGCGGGGGTTCATTGATGTTTATATCATTGAGCATCCAAGCAGGTTAGAGACCCCCTTGCTGGAGAGGGTCACTGACTGGTACTTGCTTGGTACAAATATTACTTTCCATTTATTAGCTCAAGCCTGAACGTTTTTCAAAAACTGAAATTACAGGTTCTGAAACGGAATGGTTGGATGGGCTACTATTCTGTTATTGATTTTTAAAAATACTGCATGTCGTAAGGAAATTCTTTAGTTAATAGGTGAGATTTCAGATATGCTGGAGCTGTAAAGATGACTCGGGACACTAAATCACTAAAGGTGAACATATCAGTGCAAAAACAAAACCCCAAAATCTGAAAGGAACACAAAAATCAATAGGAAATCATCTAGCACTTTGAGCCTGTTCTGCTATTCTGTGGAATAATGGATACTTTTTGCTGTAATTCTATATGTCTGCCTTAGCTCCATATCATTTAATATAGGAGACACTGAGCACTGCAGATGCTGGAGATCAGAGTTGAGAGAGTGGTGCTGGAAAAGCACAGCAGGTCAGGCAGCATCCGAGGAGCAGGAGAATCAACGTTTCGGGCATAGGTTCTCAAAACGTCGACTCTCCTGCTCCTCAGATGCTGCCTGACCATATCACTTAATATGTCTGGTTATCAAAAGTCTATTGATTTCAGATTTTAAAATTAGCAACGGATGCAGCTCATGGGTGGAAGGCTCCAAACGCTGTGAACTGCACCAAAGCAAACACTTGTGCTTCTTCTTGTTGGCTAATTAACAGGACGTATTGTATGTTATAATGGCCTCAGTGTTTTTATCCTTGAATAAATATTGGGATATAGTGAATTCCTCTCACTTCTTTGCATGTGTTTCCTAACTTCACTCCTGAAAGGGCAGCACGGTGGCACAATGGTTAGCACTGCTACCTCACAGCGCCAGAGACCCGGGTTCAATTCCTGTATCAGGCGACTGTCTGTGTGGAGTTTGCACATTCTCCCCGTGTCTGCGTGGGTTTCCTCCCACAGTTCAAAAATGTGCAGGTCAGGTGAATTGGCCATAGTGTTAAGTGAAGGGGTAAATGTGGGGGTCTGGGTGGGTTGCTCTTCGCAGGGTCGGTGTGGACTTGCTAGCCCAAAGGACCTGTTTCCACACTGTAAGTAATCATTGGTTCTGTTCAATCATCATCTTCATTTATAGAGAATATAGCTGGAAGTTTGGAGGCAGAAATATGATAGGAATGCTGAACATTGGGGAACTGGATCCACTGGGCCCATCCTTATAATGAGGGTTATTGTCAGATGTTCCCCTATCTCTGGGATTCATTTGGAAACCAATGGGATAGAGTGTACCCAGACAACATGTGAAATGTGAGGCTCCCAAATAACTTCAGAGTAGCATGTCCTGAAGAAATGGCAGTAAACTACTAAACTCACTGCAGCACCTTTATAAAAGGGGAAGCGTATTGGGAAAATGTTGGAATTCCTCCCAACATTGTAACCATAAGTCCCCACAAGGCTGTCCAAGTCTCTAATCTGACAAGTACCTACTGTCATGAGTGCCCACGAGTGGCATATAAAACGGGGGAGAATGTCAGCGACTTGGACGAGCACCTTTTGGGATTTAGAACCTGTCTCCCTCCTCTCTCCTTTCTCTGTTTGGGGGTCAATTTCCCCAGCACTTCAGTACTCCATGATACTTCCCATTGGGAGTGACACTCAGCAGATGATAAGTCCCTTACAACTACCCCCTTGAGTGGTTTCCCAGCTGAGTAACCTGGTTGCTAACGTTACATTCATTGCCAGGCTCTGACTGCCAGGGACACCTGTTCTCTGAACCTATGAATTTACCACCAAGGATGGTCCACCATGAATTCCCAGAGTGCTGCTCCAACACTATGAACTCTGGACCAGGAGGTTATTCCTCTCATAGCTTAACAAATCCCCTTTCAATCCTCTGACCACCGAAAATGTTTCTGTGAGAGCAGTAGGGCTCTTGAAGGAGATACAAAGGAAAGTCAGAAAGCTTGATGGAGTGACAAGAAATTCAAGACAAAGATATTGGCACACAGTTCCAGATGAGCTAACCTGGCCAGATGGAATCCAATTATATGATCATCTGGAGACGGTTTTGAGTGGAAGGTGAAGACATTACAATCCATGTCTCACATTGTCTGGGTTCCTGTCAGTGCTTGTCAATAAGTGTCACATTCTTGTCACAAGGCCCCTTCCCATCCAGTTCTCTTCGGTCAAAGGAATATCCACACGCATACTCAATGAAACGTTCTCATGGGTGTCCATGAAGGGCAGACAGCGGCGGAACACATTCTCTCGTGATGAGGACGTTTGCTCTCAGTGGACTCCAGGCGACATCTTCCCTCCCTATGGTCATCAGAAACTCAGTTCAGTTAAACCCTACAGCAGCTCCACCCAGTATTAACAGCGTCAGTTTATGTACAATTGGAGTCAGGTTGGAGTTGGCTTTTTGAGTCTCTTATTGCATAACACTTCTCAAAAAAAAACAAATTAACCAAGTGAACAGCTTTCACAGAAAGCGAGCATGCAACCTCCCTTTGTGTTAATATCTTGAATATCTGTTTGTTTTTAACACTATGTAAGCAGGAAATACCCAGTGGATGCTCCTTTTGCCATCTCTGGTGGCTGTGACAGTTCACTTCTCCCTCGTTAATCAGCCCATTGCTGCACCAACGATCAAGGGGTTGAAATGACTTAAACAGAAAAGATAGTTTAGAAAGGGTCAAAAGGCTGTCACTCTCCCATCCGCTACGGGTCCGGTGCTATGTGAGGGTCTCGAACACCGAGTGGAGATTTGGCGTTGCATCAGAGTTTAATATCTTGAGATTCTGACATTTTAGCCAAGGTTTTCTTCACCCGGAGAGCCGTTAGCCGAGAAGCTGGATTGTGGGCCCAGCACTCTGTCATGACTTTTCCCATTTGTCTTAAGCACTGCGAAGACAAACACACAAACAGGCATAAACCAAAGCAAATAGGCACTATCCCTATCCTTCCCTGCACTACTATCCCAAGGCTTCACTTGTTGAGCGTAATACGGAGCAACTGCCCGATAAAACAGCAACCCTTGTTTTCAAACCCCTCGCATTCGCCCCATCTCTGTCACTCATGCAGCCCCCCAACCCCCCCCCAACCATTCCTGTGCTCCTCCTCTTCCAACCTCCGGCTTATCCCCAATTTTAATCATTCCATGGATTTTAAAGATGGTCCAAAATGAGGAGATGGAAGTGAAGTCATGGAGGGATTTGAGCTTGTAGGTGGGACCATAGTTGACAGGATCAAAGGGAGGATTTGTACCCTCAACAGTTGGCCGGGCAGTTGGGGGCAAGAAAGAATGCTAAGAGTTTCAAAATCAGGAAGGACTCACAGCCTGAGAAGGCCGAGGTGTTTATAATATCAACTAAAACAGTCAGAAAGGTCAGAATTTAGTCTGTAGAGAACGAGCATCACAAATGCTTCACCAGATCACAAAACCTGTTGCTGTCCTCAGTGTGAAGCATTGAAACTTAACATGAGTGAGCAGGGATGATAATTAGCCTGTGCGTGTTCATAGCACCCTGTCGAATAATTCAGATCTTACAGCTCAAAGTGACAAAGTTAATGGTCAGTACTGGAGGCAGCCCCAAAGTGGGAGCAGGAGACCTGCTTGTTCAAGTCGGAGGAAACATCTACAGAAACTCAGCAAAACAGGGCATTTAGAAGGGACTTGGCAAAACACAAGCGTCACAAATTTCCTCAGTGGCTGTGTCTTCAGTGGAAAACACGGTCCGGCGTCTCTGGGCGATCTCTGAGGACACGCTGCCATATTCACAGTCATCGACTGGGAGAAATGTTGACAGTGATCTACTGAAACATGACCTGCTGAAACATGATCCGGAGAACACAGTAGAAAGTGGTTTCCAAAGGAGAGAGATCCTGGAAATGAAATGTTAACTCGGTTTCTCTCCCTCTGCAGAATGCTGCCAAACCTGCTGAGTTTCTCCAGCACTTTCTGATCTCCAGCGCTATAATTTTTCTGATGGGAAATGGGATTACTGCAATGTTTCTGATGTGATGAACTTTCAATTCCAGATTAAATTCATTAATTCAGTTGAAATGGCACCAAGATGGGACTTGAACCCCTGACCTTGCATTACTAGACCATTTGCAGAACAAATGCTTTCATCTTATTCTTCGTTGTTCTGTTACACCCTCCACCTACCCCATGCTCGTCTTTAACAAATGTCTATCTTACCTCGTCACTGGTCCATCGATTGGGAAAGGATGGTCTCAGTCGCTTGATACATACCACCTCCCTCATATCTTCAAAGGACGGGTCACTGGGCACCAGATCATGGTAAGGGAGCTGGTACTCTTCAACAATGCCTGTTGATGGAAATGTCATGCAGCACTGACAAACCACAATACAGGATACATTCTATTGAAGTAAATCCCTTGCCGTTCCAGCTCTCCCCTCAGTGGCAGATGCCATAAATCCCTCAGCGAGTCTGCCCGCTCTCAAGGCAAAAGTGAGGACTGCAGATGCTGGAAACCAGAGTCTAGATTAGAATGGTGCTGGAAAAGCACAGCAGGTCAGGCAGCATCTGAGGTGCAGGAGAATCGACATTTCAGGCAAAAGCCCTTCATCGGGAATGAAGACCTGATGAAGGGCTTTTGCCCAAAATGTCGATTTTCCTGCTCCACGGATGCTGCCTGACCTGCTGTGCTTTTCCAGCACCACTCTAATCTAGACTCTGCCTGCTCTCAAAGTTATGCCAACTAACTGTTCAGCACAGGAGCAGGAGTAACTCAGTACTGACCCCTGCTGGAACTCCTCTTGACAGGCTTCTGGTGAGTGAAGAGATTGCAAGGGGAGAATTAGACAAGGAGCACAGAAAGATCCAAGCAATCTTAATCTTTGACATAATAGGATTATGTCAAACATAGCCAGAAACAGAAGTGTTGTTCACACACTAATGTGGGGCATGATACCAGGTTTGATCAGGCTGCTAAACTCTGGCCATTACCAGCAGCAGAGCAAGGTGAACCTTTAAAAAATGTATCAAATATTAAAATTGTTTACGTTTGTCACTGTGAAAGAAAATACCCATTCAAACAAAAACCGGTGTGATATTTTTGTAGCAGCTGAGAGTTAGTCAGTAACATACTGTTTATTGATCTCGGAGCTGCTGTTTCTCAGCAATCAGGAAAAGAGAACGATAAAATACTCAGCTTCAACTGACAGACAAGGCTCAGGTCACTCTCAGTCCAAAAGGTGGGACTCAAATCCCAACACACACACACACGTGCACACACACACACACACACACACATACACACACACACACACACACACACACACACGTGCACACACACACACACACACATACACATACACACACACACGCACACACGTGCACACACACACACAGAAACGTGCACACACACACGCACAGACGCACACACAGACACACACACACACACACACAGACACGTGCACACACACAGACAGACACACACACAGATACACACACACACACAGACACACACATACACAGACACACACACACACAGAGACACACACACACACGTGCACGCGCACACACACACACAGACACAGACACACACGTGCACGCACACACACCGACACACACACAGACACACACGTGCACGCACGCACACACACACAGACACACACACAGACACAGACACACACACACGTGCACGCACACGCATGCACACACACTGACACACACACACAGACACACACACATGTGCACGCACATGCACGCACACACGCCGACACACACACACACACGCGCGCACACACATGCACACACACACATGTGCACGCCCGCACACACACATACACACACATGCGCACACACACCGACACACACACAGACACACACACACACACACGTGCACGCACCCACACAGACACACACACACACATACACACGCACACACACAGACACATACACATAGACACACACACACACATGCACACACAGACACATATAGACACAGACAGACACACACTGACACACACACTTCTTTTCAAAACACTTTGAATACCACTGCAACTTTTACCTTTCATCATACATTATCTGCTATGATTGGCCTGACTTAGAAAGTGCAAATTCACATGGCCTCACAGCTATCGACTGTTATCTGTGACATTCCCCATCAATATTGCTCTGGAATTCAGAATTTATTCTCTGGGTCTGTACCAAATCCAAAAGCAGGCAGATGGGGCATCTTTGGGCACCCTGCCATCCTCCATCTGACTCCCTTGAGTAGCTTGTACAATTCATTACAAACAAATTGAATGAAAACAATTAAATAATCATAGGAACACAGGGAGACGCTCAGGCCTGTTTAACTGTTCAGGTAACTCACAAGCCATTTGTCTCGTAACTCCATCTACCACCTTTGTTAAGCAGCTTTTAATACTAATAGCTCATCATTTACTAATACTTCTGCCCTGCATGTTATTTCTTCCAAGCCTTCACCCACCCCTATGCTGGTAAATTCCTTCGATACTACAAGCCTTTGAGAAGCCAATGTTTTTCCTACCCTGGTTATTTGTGCATCCTGATTTTAAACACTCTACACTGATGACTACACCTTCAACTGATCAGGCCCTCATCTCTGGAGTTCCCTCCCTAAATCTCTCGGCCACTCCAACACTCTTTCTTCCCTTCTTTAAGAGAGCCCCTAAAACCTCTGTCTATGATTGAGTTTCTGTCCTAATGTACCCCGACATGAAGCAGTGCCCAATTTTGTTTGGCAGCATTCCTCTGAAGCTCTCAAGCATTTCACTACTTTAAAGTCACCTTGCAGATGAACGTTATTATTTCCTAACAAAACGTCTCCACAGACTCTCTCTGCATTCTGATACTGTGATGATGTTTGACCAGAAGCAGTACAGTCATGTAAATTTGTGGTTTCTTTATGTTGTCTGAAGGACCGTAACTGTTTTTCATAAAGGTTGGAAAAGATTCTTAAACATTTACATCCATTGTTTACATCATTTTAATTTTCTTGAATAATAAGAAATATTGATCCATGTGACCTGGCGCCCATTGATCTGGAAGCGGTACCAACAGGATTAAATTCTGATTATAACCATGTGGCTCAACAAAACAGACAGCTGCGAGACAATGGAGAGCTGCAGCAGAGGGGTGAATGGAGAAGGTATATTTATAAGGAGCAGTGTGTTTGTAAGACCATGTAGACCGCTGAAGATAGACTTCAAACAGGGATTGCGTATTCAACAAATTTATTGCATTGACTTCAGTTTTACCAGATCTGACAAGACTGTTTTACAGAATTCATTAAAAGGGTTGCCTAAAGGAGTCTCTGGGGCTTCTATACCATCAAGACTATAATAAACCTAGCTAAGGAGCTTGCACAGGTGTACAGTCCCTACAGTGTAGAAGCAAGCCACATCGAGCATCCCACACAGACACCAACCCCCCTATACTTCCCATATCTAATCCACCACCTGCACATTTCCCTGGACACTATAGGCAATTTAGCATGGCCAATCCACCTAATCTGTACATCTTTGGGCTGTGGGAGGAAACCCACATGGATAATGGGGAGAATGTGTAAACTCCACACAGACAGTCATCCGTGGCTGGAATTGAACATGGGTCCCTGATGCTGTGAGGCAGCAGTGCTAACCACTGAGCCACTGCACCAGTAGAATAAAGCTGCTGATGAACATGACTCAAGGATCAAGCGATCTGGTGAAAAGGTGAGGGATGCTACGTAGAGGAAGCATGTTACAGATCTGTGGAACTACACATGGGGTCACATGTTTGTGGGTGCTTGTACTTTGTAAGAGGGACTTTGTTGTGTCAACTGCTTAAAGTGAAATAGTTAAAGTATCATTTGCCTGTTAATTCATGCTCACTTTACATTGATTCTGATTTGTGCGAAAGTACAAGTTACAAAGAGTGAAATCTTGTTGGTAATTTCATTAGGGGAAGATCAGTCAAATTTGGTTTTCTTGATTTCTGGCTCCCCCTAACCAATAGCAGATGGGGATCATAACAATACGAACAAGATAAGAGATACAGGTTACCTTACCTACAGAAACACAACGGCGAGCTATTTCCCAGAGGATCAGACCAAAGCTGTACATATCTGCCATGATGTATGATTGGAAATGGTTGCGATTGAGACTTTCATCCAACACTTCTGGTGCCATGTAACGTTTTGTGCCCACCCTGGTGTTCAGGGGTATGTCAACTTCATTGGTGTCACTATGGAGGAAGGAAGGGAGAGAGTTACTTTCTTCAGCTCATCTCTTGTGACACTGCTCAGTGAAAACTTGCTTCTAATAGTCCCTCTTTCCGGTCAGTGCATTGGGAAGAATGACCGAGAAATCCCAGCACAGAGTGACTAGGCAAATGGAGATACCTGTGGTATATCATCAGGACAACAAGTGGAGAGTGAACACGGTGGAATCTGGAGTCACACTGAAAAAGCAAGGCCAGGGAAAGCGGTCTCACTTGGCCAGTTTGGTTAGAAGTCAGAGACCATGGAAGTAAAAGGCTGAACTGAAAGGCCAGGCAAAGACATACATTCGTGATGAAAGGTTTTTGCCTGAAACATTGATTCTCCTGCTCCTCAGATGCTGCCTGACCTGCTCTGCTTTCCCAGCACCACACTCTCGACAAAGGCGAAACATTATTTCACAGGGAGCAGTTAGGATCTGAAGGGTTCTGCCTGGTAGGCTATAAGGAAGAGGTCTAATTATACACTTCAAAAGGGAATTGGGGACTGGAAGCAGAGCCTAGCAGGGAAGACAGTAGAGCAAAAATGGCAGGAGTTTGTGGGTATAATTGAGGACACTGTACAGAGGTTCATCCCCAAGAAAAGAAAGATTATCCAGGGAGGGATTAGACAGCCATGGTTGACAAAGGAAGTCAGGAAATCTATCAAAGAAAAAGAGAGATCCTATAAAGTGGAATGGAAGCACTGGGAAATCCGAAGATTGGGAAGGCTACAAAAACAAACAGAGGATAACAAATAGAGAAATAAGGAAGGAGAGGATCAAATATGAAAGTAGGCTAGCCAGTAATATTAGAAATGATAGTAAAAGTTTCTTTCAATACATAAGAAACAAACGACAGGCAAAAGTAGACATTGGGCCATTTCAAACTGATGCTGAATGCCTAGTGATGGGAGATAAGGAAATAGCAGGAGAACTTAACAAGTACTTTGCATCAGTCTTCACAGTGGAAGACATGAGTAATATCCCAACAATTAAAGGGAGTCGGGGACTGAGTTGAGTATGGTTGCCATTACAAAAGAGAAAGTGCTAGAAAAGCTAAAAGGTCTTAAAATTGATAAATCTCCTGGCCCCGATGGGTTACATCCTAGAGTTCTGAGGGAGGTGGCTGAGGAAATAGCAGAGGCGTTGGTTGAGATCTTTCAAAAGTCACTGGAGTCAGGGAAAGTCCCGGATGATTAGAAGATCGCTGTTGTAACCCCCTTGTTCAAGAAAGGATCAAGACAAAAGATGGAAAATTATAGGCCAATTAGCCTAACCTCGGTTGTTGGTAAAATTCTAGAATCCATCATTAAGGATGAGGTTTCTAAATTCTTGGAAGATCAGGGTCGGATTAGAACAAGCCAACATGGATTTACTAAGGAGAGGTCATGCCTGACAAACCTGTTGGAGCTCTTTGAAGAGGTGACAAGTAGGTTAGACCAGGGAAACCCAGTGTATGTGGTCTACCTAGACTTCAAAAAGGCCTTTGATAAGGTGCCACACGGGAGGCTACTGAGCAAGGTGAGGGCCCATGGTGTTCGAGGTGAGCTACTGGTATGGATTGAGGATTGGCTGTCTGACAAAAGGCAGAGAGTTGGGATAAAAGGTTCTTTTTCGGAATGGCAGCCAGTTACAAGCGGTGTCCCACAGGGTTCAGTGTTGGGGCCACAGCTGTTTGCATTATATATTAATGATCTGGATGAAGGGACTGGGGGCATTCTAGCGAAGTTTGCTGATGATACAAAGTTAGGTGGACAGGCAGGTAGTACTGAGGAAGTGGAGAGGTTGCAGAAGGATCTAGACAGTTTGGAAGAGTGGTCCAGGAAATGGCTGATGGAATTCAATGTGAGCAAATGCGAGGTCTTGCACTTTGGAAAAAAGAATACAAGCATGGACTACTTTCTAAACAGTGAGAAAATTCATAAAGCCAAAGTACAGAGGGATCTGAGAGTGCTAGTTGAGGATTCTCTGAAGGTAAACATGCAGGTTGAGTCCGTGATTAAGAAAGCGAATGCAATGTTGTCACTTATCTCAAGAGGGTTGGAATATAAAAGCACCGTTGTACTACTAAGACTTTATAAAGCTCTGGTTAGGCCCCATTTGGAGTACTGTGTCCAGTTTTGGTCCCCACACCTCAGGAAGGACATACTGGCACTGGAACGTGTCCAGCGGAGATTCACACGGATGATCCCTGGAATGGTAGGTCTAACATATGAGGAACGGCTGAGGATCCTGGGATTGTATTCATTGGAGTTTAGAAGATTAAGGGGAGATCTAATAGAAACTTACAAGATAATACATGGCTTGGAAAGGGTGGACGCTAGGAAATTGTTTCCATTAGGCGAGGAGACTAGGACCCGTGGACACAGCCTTAGAATTAGAGGGGGTAAATTCAGAACAGAAATGCGGAGACATTTCTTCAGCCAGAGAGTGGTGGGCCTGTGGAATTCATTGCTGCAGAGTGCAGTGGAGGCCGGGACGCTAAATGTCTTCAAGGCAGAGATTGATAAATTCTTGATGTCACAAGGAATTAAAGGCTACAGGGAGAATGCAGGTAAGTGGAGTTGAAATGCCCATCAGCCATGATTGAATGGCGGAGTGGACTCGATGGGCCGAATGGCCTTACTTCCGCTCCTATGTCTTATGGTCTTATGGGTAAATACTTAAAGGTTAAAAAATGTTGAGTTGCGTGGGAAGTGCAAGAGGCAGTGGGAACATAGAACTGCACTTTAAAAGAGCAAACCCAGGCTGAATGGACTGAATGGCTCAATGGACTGAATGTGGTCACCTGTAATCCTAAATGGTTTTCAAGCACACTGACAGAGCTAGAGGGTGTTGGTGTGAGGGGTCCAGTACGGGCCTGTTGGGCTGAATTGCCTGGTGAACCTTCCATGTTACAGGGAGAGTCTGAGAGGAGACCAACCCCAACAACAGATAGAGCAAAAGGGTGAGAGAGGAGATGGAGACAGAAAGTAAGAAAGAGACAAAGAGAGAGACAAAGGGACTAGCTGAGAGAGAGTGACAGAAAGAAAAAGGCAATCAGGCAGAAAGAGGGAGAGAAAGAAATAGATAAACAGAGACAGACAGAAAGGGACAGAGAGGGGAAGCTGCAAAGAGAAAGAGTGAAGCAGACAGAAAGAGAGACAGACAAAAAGACACAAGCGCAAAGGAGAGAGAGATACAAAAAAGAGCGAGACACAAACACATTCTTTCAAACACACAGAGACATGCACACTCTCTCTCATACACACAGAGACACGCACACTCTCTCTCTCAAACACATAGAGACACACACACACACTCTCTCATACACACAGAGACACGCACACTCTCTCTCTCAAGCACATAGAGACACGCACACTCTCTCTCTCATACACACAGAGACACGCACACTCTCTCTCATACACACAGAGACATGCACACTCTCTCTCTCAAACACACAGAGACACACACACACACTCTCTCATACACACAGAGAAACGCACACTCTCTCAAACACACTTACACACAAAGAGGGACTAAGGGAGAGGTCAAGAGGAAGAGAGGTGGAAATTCAGACAGTCCTCTCTTCTGACGGCACCATGCCCTCTTCCTACTCCCTGGTGCAGGGGTTTAGGTTATGTCTGACCTTCTGTGTTCTCTAATTTGAGTGTCCCACCTGATTTACACTCCCAGCAGGAATTTCTGGGGAGATGAGCGGATCTCCTTTTTGCCAAGAGCTCGGTGGAAGGAAATCATGTGTGGGAGGGGGAAGAGTCATTTTTCAAAATCAGAACCTGTCACATTAATACTTGCATCAATACCCAAATGTAACCAGCATTTCCATTAATACTTTCTCTTGGGGAGATAGTCTATTGACACGAGGTTCCTGTTCTGCTCCTGCTTTAATCATGTCAGCGTCAGATTGATTTCTGTATTTCTCCAACAGTTATAAGGGTAGCAGTAGTTAAACCAGGCAAGACACACAGAAATGATTGTTTTGATAAGAAGCAACTTAGAAATAAGTTTTCTGAAACTCTTGAAGATTTTAAGTGATGGGGCTGTGACTATTTCCTTTCTGCGGGATTCCCTGTCCAGTGAAGCAGTTGAGGCTACACCATTGAATGTTCTTAAGGCAAGCAAAGATAGACAGGTTTTTGGGCAATAAAGGAATTAAGGGCTATGGTGAGCAAGCGGGTAAATGGAGTCGAGTCCATGATAAAGATCAGCCATGATCTTATTAAATGGCGGAGCAGGGTCAATGGGCCAGGTGGCCTACTCCTGTTCTATTCTTATATTCTTATGTTTTTTGGCAACTGGCTCCATTGTGGGCATATTGTAAGGAAACTAGAGTCTTGATCGTTTGCCCCAGTAAGTAGCAATGCCACACAGACAAGGAGTGCTTTGTGTTCCAGTCTCAGTCAAGGTATTGGTCAGAGCATTCGAATATGACTCCTGCACTCGTGAAGTGAAACGACACTGATGTTTCATCTCCTGGGTTTTTGGGTTGCAGATATCAGGTTCAATCATGATTGAACCCTCGTGGTTGAATTGCCAACTGAATACTAGTCACCTGTAACAAAGGAGGAACCTGGTACCCATGGGACAGTCCACCGGCTCGGAGGTTCTGATGGTCAGGAAAAGGGAGGAGAGGCGGGTGGGGGACAGGCCTTTGGAAAACCAACA
This sequence comes from Chiloscyllium punctatum, assembly GCF_047496795.1. NCBI lineage: Eukaryota > Metazoa > Chordata > Chondrichthyes > Orectolobiformes > Hemiscylliidae > Chiloscyllium > Chiloscyllium punctatum. The sequence goes on from NC_092752.1 coordinate 7,265,418, forward strand.
CCGGGCAGAAATCAAGGAGAGTTGGCAGCTTTTCACAGCTCACCTGATGAATTTAACAGCCAGGCCCAGATCGGCAATACAGCACATCCCGTTCTTTTTCACCAATATGTTCTTGCTTTTCAAGTCGCGATGGGCGATGGCTGGCTTTCCCTGCGTTCCAAAGATCTCCGTGTGCAAGTGGCAGAGTCCACTGACCGTTGAGTATGCCAGCTTTAGCATGGCTTTCGTGTCAAGGGTTGTAGACTTCAGGTAATCGTAAAGAGATCCATTCTCATGATAGTCTGTGATCAGATACAGCTGAGTCCATGACCCTGTCCCTTTGATGTCAGCAGCAATGAAGCCTAAACAAAGACAACAACACAATTGATCTTTAATGTGATAATCACCGAAGCTATCAGATGATTGAGCAAACTATCCTGTCGACATTTCAGGGAGAATGCTCTGAAGGAATGGCTGGGATACCAGGGCTGAAGGATTTCAGTTAGCAAAAAAAAGACATATGTATCATTACAAGTTTTCCATCTTACATTATCAGGATAAATATAAAATCGTCAAATTTCAAATCATCGGCACAGCTCACACTATAGGTGAAGAAGGTGCTGATTGGTTGTCATATCAACTGAGATTGGCTAAGATGTGGAGGAGCTGGTATTGGACTGGGGTGGACAAAGTTAAAAATCACACAACACCAGGTTATAGTCTAACAGGTTTAATTGGAAGCACTAGCTTTTGGAGTGCTGCTCCTTCATCAGGAGGTTGTGGAGTATAAAACCATAAGACACAGAATCTATAGCAAAAGATGACAGTGTCATGCAGCTGAAGTGATATATTGAACAAACCTGGATTGTTAAGTCTTTCATGTTTTAGAATGGGCTGTAGGTTTCGGGTCATTAATATGTAAATCCCAGAACTTCTTTAAGTCACCTTCTCGAGATAACTTCAGGTTTTATAACAAAGGGTGACGTCTCAGCTCAGACAATGCATTAAAAGTGTGAGGTCAAAGTCTGGCTGTATCCCAGTCTTGAATCAGACTCTGAACTCACACTTTTAATGCTTTGTCTATGCCGAGATGTCACCCTTTTTTAATAAAACCTTAAGTTACCTCGAGAAGATGACTTAAAAGAAGTTCTGGGATTTACATATTAATGAACTGAAATCTGCAACTCCTTCAAAAATCTAGGCTTCCCAAATTGTAGAGAAGGTGTTTCCATTGGTGCTGGGGAGCTCAAAACTAATAGCTCTAAGTATCAGATTGTTCCTAATAAATCCAACAAGGAATTTCAGAGAAAACCCTTCAGTCAAACTATGGTAAGAATGCGGAACATGCTACCCTGGAGAGTTCTTGAGATAAATAGCAAAGATGTACTTAGACAGAGGTTACATAAACATTCGAGGGAGTAAGGGATTGAAGGATTTGCTGACAGGGTGACAGGAAGTATCCAGATTAGAAGAAATTAGTGCGGAGGAGAAATACTGTTCTGACCTGGTCCCACACTCTCACCAGCCCTGATGTAAAGTGATGTAATGTAAATTTATTACCTCAGGGTTTCCTCAAATCGGGGTTCACACCCCAGCTGGGTTCACCAGCTGCCTCAGAGATATACTAGGATGCAGAAGGAGGCTTTGTCTGCACTGGCTCTCTGATAACTTTTAAAATTGGACTACTCTACTGCCTTTTCACCAAGTCCCTCCACATTATTTCATTTTAAATAACCATCCAATATCCTGTTGAATGCCCCAACTGAACCTACCTCCACCACAATTTCAGGCAGTGCATTCCACACCCTAGCAACATACTGTGTGAAAAAGATTATTCTCAGCCTCCAAATCATTTCTTTTGCAAATCAGTTTACAATGGTGCCTTCTGGCTCACCATCCGTTTATGAGCAGAAATGGTTTCTCCCGATCCACTCTGTCAGGACCCTTTCTGATTTTGAAAACTTTTATCAATCTCCCCTCAGCTTGCTCCTCTTCAGGGAAAACAGTGCCACCTTCTCCAATCTCTCCTCATAAATGAACGTCTCATCCCTGGAACCATTCACACCAACCTCTAATGCACTCTCTCCACTAAAGTGACCAGCGGCCAGAGTAGAGTGTGCTGAGAAACAGCGGTCAGACCACGTGTTGGTCTGCAATGGAGAGACCTTGCAGAGAGACTGTGATGGTTGTCTTTACAACCTTGCCTTTTGCTTTTCTGACCTGTCGTTATACTATGTATAGCTGTACTGTAACCTTTATTTCCTTCTTCATTTCTCTATTCTATAACTAAGGACTGTACCTGGGTACTCTGTACCTAAGATGGTGCTGTAAGGGCTGACTTATAACCTTTTCACTGCACTCATTTGAGTACTTGTGACAATAAAGTTAATTCAGTTCAATTGAATACATATACAGGGGAACCTCAATTATCCGAATACCAATTATCTGAAAATCGGAATATCCGAAGGAGATCTCCAGGTCCCGATGGAAACATTACATCAAAGACGTGTTTCCAACACTGATCATGTCTTTTGTTTACAGTGATTAAACAGGCACAGTCTCCACATGACTGACCTCTCGCCCTCTCTCTCTCTCTCTCTCTCTCCCCACACTTTCCCTGGAGTTCTACACAGGGGTGAACCCTAAACCCCTCCCCACCCCCCCTCACCCCACATAATCTCTCCAACATTATCCTGTACAGGGCAAGCATGGAACCTGTAATAAATGTGCAGTAAAATGTCGTGTGTGTGGCTGTGGCTGTGTCTATGTGTGCCATTTGGAGACTTACCCCACAAAGGCAGCAGCAGCAGCTGCAGCAGTCTTATTGTTGGTGTGCAGTCTGAATGCCCTGGAGAGGGGCTGGGGGTGGCGGGGGGCTGTGTTGGGGGTGGGGGCTCGTGCATTTTGTGCTGGGGGGTGGGGGCAGTGTTGGACTGGGTTGGGGTGGAGGCAAGGTTGGACAGGGTGGGGGACAAGTTTGGACTGGGTTGGAGGCGGGGGCAGGGGCAAGGGCGGGTTTGGACTGGGGTTCGGGGTGGGGGACGGGGTTGGACTGGGTTGGGGGCAGGGGGTGGGATTGAACCAGGGTGGGGGCAGGGGCAAAGGTGGAATTGGAGTGGGGTGGGCGCGGGTGGGTGGTTTTGGACGGGGGTGATGTTGGGGGCAGTGTATCGCATGCTGTATGCTGCTGCAGTCTCCTGAACAGGGAGCAGACTTTAAAACTCCGAGCCCCAGAGGAAAGGCATTTAATCGATTTTATGAACAATCGATTATCCGAACGAAATAGTGCCTGTCCATCTCATTCGGATAATCGAGGTTCCACTGGAACACTCTCTGCTCCTGAGCACCTTTTAAACAGTGCCCTTTATTTTGTGCTGTCTCTATGTGCTCATCATGCCAAAGTGTATCATCACTTCACATTTCTCTGCCAACTATCTGTGCACTTCACCAACTTGTCAATGTCCTATTAACTTCTGTCCCCTTCACAGATTTTCCAAGTTTCATGTCGTAACAATATTAGGCTCCCAAGCTCGGAGGCAGGAAGTAGTGTGACAGCACCCTGACCGAATTATAGTATCTGTGCTCTAACAGGCCCCAGTGCTTTTTCACTAACATCCTGACAGTTTTCACTTGCTTCTCTCCCATCCCAACCCCAGCATCTTCTTGCTCTAACAGGTCTCTCTCCCATTCCACCTGCTGTCACCGAGGGATGGAGGGGGTGCATGGCTGTGTTTGTGCCTCACAATGGAGTTACAGCAGACAAACCTTTGTGAAGCACTGTATTATCTTACATTTATAACTAGTAGCTTTGGTCTTCCTCCGAGTAGAAACATCTTCTCTATATCTACCCCCATCAAACTCCTTCATAATTTTTAAGCCTTTAAATGGTTCACTCCTTGTTTTAAAACAATGCTATCAGTGGCTCTCTGAGTAACTGTCATTTGTAACACATTGCACTAAGCTTCTATAAACTGCTCCTTAACCATGTGGCAGGATTCCAATGTGTCTTTATATTGTGGAGTAATGAATAAAGTGAAATATGAAAGTGAGGACGGTGTTTTACTTCTTGGGACATGTCACATTTATAGGATGTAACATGATGGGAGAGACAGACAACTCAGCCTGTGACATTCAGACCATTTCCTCACTTGTTAAGGTTTAGCTGAAGATCAAGTGAGGTCCCACTGGATTTGAACTCAGTGAACAGAGCTGCAAGGTCATATGAATGACAGGCACCTTAAACAAAGCCAATATACTCCAGGGGTATTGTGGAAAATCAACAACGAGGATTAGATTTCATACATTCTGAAAGTCAACTTGAAACGCGGGAGGAATGCGTGTGACTTGCATTGACTGATGCACTGAGCCCTCTGAGTCTCAAACTTTGTCCAACATTATTTTGACTTCTCCCACCCACTTCGAAATGACAATGGCAGCAGAAAGGAAGCAAAGGAGAGAGATATCACCTGGGAAGGCATGGCCTCTTGGGTATTTACACAACATTTATGCATTCTTCGAAATGTTTCACCTGAGGTGGGTGCTGTGGCAAGGCCAGTGTTTATTACCCATCCCTAATGGCCTTTGCATTCAATAACTCATGATGGTTATATCAGACTCAACCTCATCACTGTATATCTAGAGTCACAACAAGCCAGGCCAGACAGGAGCAGCAGATTTCATTTCATAAAAAAAATTAGAGAAGCAGATGGGTTTGACAACAATTGATGATCAATGCTTGTCACCATCAGAGATAAAATTTATATTCCACTGTAATTCATTGTAACTCCACTAACTGCCATGGTGGGATTTGAACCTATAACCAAAGCTTGCCTTTAGAGTACCAGCCTTAGTGACATTACCAGTGTGCCACCACTTCCCCTTAATACCATACTGACAATAAAAGCATATTATGGTAATAGCACAATGTATTCACACAAATGGAAGATATCTGCACTATCATCTTGTTTAACCAGGCAATATATCAATTATTCTGGATTAGTGGTGCTGGAAGAGCACAGCAGTTCAGGCAGCATCCAAGTAGCTTCGAAATCGATGTTTCGGGCAAAAGCCCTTCTATTCCTGATTTCGAAGCTACTTGGATGCTGCCTGAACTGCTGTGTTCTTCCAGCACCACTAATCCAGAATCTGGTTTCCAGAATCTGCAGTCATTGTTTTTACCTCGTTGAATATATCAATTATTGACAAGTCATTCCCTGAATTTCCTTCAATCTCACTTGGGGGTCACAATCCTGGAATTCCCTCCCAAAGGGCATTGTGGGTCCAGCTACAGCATACGAACTGCAGCGGTTCAAGAAGGTGGACATGCTAAAAGTTGCCACCGTGCAGGTTGGTTGGGTTGTCCATGGTTAAAAGAAAGCCGATGCGGTGTTACTGGGATGGGATTGGGGTGGTGGTCTGGAGGGAATGCTCTTCAGAGGTTCAGTGCAAACTTGATGGGCCATATGGCTCCTTTCTGCACTGTGAGGATTCTATGAAGGCAACTCCCCTTCTCAAGGGGAACCATGAATTGGCAGTAAATGCTGGCCACCAATGCTCATGAATTAATTTTTAAAAGTTGACAAATGTGTAGAGTTAAAATGTAACAGAGCCATATGCTAAATCTGAAGGGTACATCTAATGATCATAACACAAGCACCGATTAGGGCTCCCAATCCACACCCAAGTAAAGATTTCAGAATAATGCCTCTTAGTGCAAACACAACCAAAGAAAGCAAGCCATGTCTGAGATGGCAGTCAGGCTCCCCTCAGGCTGGAGTGTGGTCTAGAGGGGTGGTCGACAGCTGAGTTTATGTTAATACAAGGATGTTAAATTCTCCAGGATCATCCTGAGTTTACCAGGAATCAAAGATTAATCGCATGGACATATATTGTGAGGAAAACCAAGAGGAAAAGTCTTAGGGACTTTATTAAAAAAAAGTAATTGAATGCTTAAGTTCTATAATCCTTGAAATATTGGAGTTGGGGGAAATGAAGAGAAGGGTCAATGTCAAAGGGTAGAATGGGCATTTTTTTTCTCGAGAATTAATGCCATCAGAAGTAATCAATTTATGTGAATTTCTGAGGCGGCACGGAGACAGGTGAGATGAAGAAATCTTACATAAAGTTGTTGCAGGGTGTATTTTGGAAGGACAGGTTGAGGTAGTCAATTCTGTATTGATAAAGGGACAAGTCAGTCAAACAGAAGTTCTGGGGGGAAGAATTGGGGAGAAAAGCAGGAAATGGGATTGGCTTGGGATTTGTTCCATCAAAGAGACAGCACAGGGATAACCAGACGAAAGGATTTCTCCTGCACTGTAAATATTCCTGATGCCTTCTGTTAGCATGGTATGTTATAGTAAAATTACAGCCAGGATGGAAACAACCACTTAGTCACACTGCCTTGTTACTCCCTATTGTCCTGCAAATATTTTCCTTCTAAGTATCTTGAATTCTGTTTCATAAATTATTATTCAATGTATTTTAATGCCTTATTGGCAGTGTATTCCAGATCATAGTAACTTGCCACATCAAGAGAATTCTCACCTTTCACCTTTTGAATCTTTTAGCAATTTTATTAAACCTGTGCCCTTTGATTTCTGACCCTCCTGTCAGGTTCTAACTACGATACAGAATGGACCTGGTAATGGAATAATAATCCGAGGGTTATAGCTAATGGTTTAGAGATTTTTTTGGTTTAGATCATGTTATGGGGAATTTAAATTCAACTAACTAAATAAATTCAGAATAAAGAGTTGCCATTAACAATGGCGACCAAGACAACTAATGTTCATTATTATTTTAAAACGCATGTTCTTTAATGCCCTTTAGGGAAGGAAACTACCATCCTGACCTGGTCTGGCCTACATGTGACTCCAGACCCACAGCAATGTGCTTGGCTCCTAACAGCACTCTGAAATGGTCAAGCCAGCCACTCAGCTTGTATTTAAGACAACAGCTACTGTCTCAGGTATGTCATGCTCTTACACCACACTAAAATCTTCCTGTAGAACATTTGGACCTGTAGTGAGACCTTGGAGTGTGACTGTTTACTCCATCTCAATCAAGGTTCGTGGGAACAGACATCCATCATGCCATGTTATCCCAACAGAAAATAGCAAACTACAAACTTCAATGGAAAGGGAGATGTTCTGGCAGAATTGAGTCCACTCTATGTCCAGAATCCTACCACACCACAACCCCCTTTCCCCACCCTCTTACCAATTGCCCCATAGTAAATCGCTCCCAAACACTCCCCCATCTTCGCATCCAGTTGATGACTTTAGTTGATTGACTCCAAAGACTAGCTTTTCTGGACACCTCTATCTCTGTAATCTCCCATATTACTCCCATTTCAACTTCTGGAGCATCCTGAATTATAATTGCAACACCATTGGATCCCTTCCTTGAACCTCTTGTCCTCCTTTAAGACCTTTACTCCTAAAACCTCCTTGGCCAAATGTTATCTCCTCACATGGCTCAATTGAATTGAATTGAATTGATGTGGTTCTGTTCGTCAAGCTGGGAATATGTGTTGCAGACTTCCAGTTATCAGTTCCAGCTGTCCGTTGCAGTGGTCGGTATATTGGGTCCAGGTCGATGTGCTTTCGGAACTGACAACCGGAAGCGGCAGATTCAAACCACTGCAAATGCCGGAGGAAACAGCACAGAAGCGCTTCACAGGAGGCTCCCAAGCACTGAGGATGTCACCTAGACAGGGGACGAAACGTTTGCAAGACAAATTCCCAGCTCGGCGAACAGAACCACAACAACGAACACCCGAGCTACAAATCTTCGCACAAACTTTGAATTGAATTGAATTGAAATCAGTTGTAGCCCAGAGAAGGTTCACTTAGTTACCTCTTGGCAGGAAGGGGTTGCTTAATGAAGGAAGGTAGAACAGATGCAATTCCAAACATTGCAGTTTGGAAGAACGAGAGTGGATTTGATTCTGACGGGACTGAGCAGGGTAGCTGCTTAAAGAATGGGGTGAGATCTCGAAGTAGGGGGCATCGTTTCAGAATATATGGTGAATGTAGGTTTCTCAGAGAATCATGAATTATGGGAATTCTCAATGACAGCCTTCAGTGGAGGGCTGAAACATTCAGTATATTCAAGGCTCAATTCGACAGAATCTTGAACGATGAGAAACTTATACGGCTTGGGCAGGGACAGGAAAATGCAAGCCAGGATTTGATCAGCCACAATGACATACCGAATGGTGGAGGAGGCTCGATGGGCCAAATCCCCCTTCCTGTTTATTACATTCTTTCCATCTAAAGTCTCAGGTTTTGTTTGAAAAAGTTTTCATGAAATTTATCAGAAATGTTACCGTGTCAGAGGTGCTATGTAAATGCAGACTGCTGTTGTTAACACAAGGGACAACTTAGCCTTGCAAATTACCCAGCATGCAGTGAGGGCAACACTCAGAGCCTGTATGCGGGATGGATGCTCGTGAGCTGCCGGCCAGCCTTTGCTGAGCGGCAGTTGGCGTTGACTCACCAAGGATGTTCTCGTGTCTCATTAACACGGTCTGATAAATTTCCGTCTCCCTGAACCAGCTGGCCTCCTCCATTGTAAAGAAGACTTTAACTGCAACCTTCTCACCGCGCCATCTTCCCATCCAGACTTCACCATAGCGCCCCTTCCCAATCTGCTTCACCATCTGAATCTGCTTAGCAATCGTCCTCTGAACCTGAAAGCACAAACATCAGGCACACCTTAAATCCTGGTTGAAACTACTGATCCAGGCATATCCCTGTACAGGTATAATGCGGTGTTTGTGTTCTTGTGCAACCCCACGTTATAACAAAATGGCGCTTTAGAAACAGTGCTTAAAGTGTTGGCAATGTAATCGTTTTACAGTCAACACACATTTTAAAAGTTCGCACTTTAGAAAATTCGCACTTTAGTGAATTCACATTGACTAAACACAAGCTATAGCAGAACAACCTGTACACAGGGCATTGGTGAGAGCTTATCTAGAATACTGTGAACTCTCCTTAGTTATGGCCTGGTGTTAACGCATGGGGAGCAGCTCAAACAAGGTTCACCAGAATAATAGCTGGAAAAGGTGGATTGCGTTATGAGGAGAGTTTGAGCAGGTTAGGCTTGTATCCTCCAGAGTTTAGAACTTATTTATATACGTTTCTGAGGGTTCTTGACAGGCTGGAGATTGGGAGAGTATGTCGTCTTGTGGGAGTCAGAGATCAATGTTTAAAAATAAGGAGGCATCCACTGAAGAATCATAGAATCCCTACAGTGTGGAAAGAGGCCATTCAGCCCACACTGACCATGAGATGGGCACATTGCTTAGACCATTCCCTTAACCCTGCATTTACCATGACCAATCCACTTAGCCTGCATATCTGTGGACTGTGGGAAGAAACAAACGCAGACACGGGGAGTATGTGCAAACTCCACACAGACAGTCGTCCAAGGGTGGAATTGAGCCTGGGTCCCTGGTGCTGTGAGGCTAACCACCGAGCTACCGTGCCACCCAGGTGTGGAGATGTGAAAGCTGAGATGAGGAGAAATGCACAAGCCAATTTGTGCACAGCAAGCTCCCGCAAACTGATCCAATGTGATCATGAATGGATTGTTTCTGTTTACAATGTGAAAGGGATGGGGGTTGAGATGCTGGAGAGTGCTCAGGGAGATCTCACCTGTTTCTCTTCAAAACAGGGATCTTCCAGTAAATGGGGTGGGGGGTCAGTTTAATATCTCCTCAGGGAGGTGGTCTCCGACAGCACAGGCCTGCTTCAGGTCTGGCAGCAGTCTGGACTGTCATGTGCTCAAGTCTCAAAGCCGACGCTGGTCACTTTGTGAAGTTCAGAACATTTATCAGAGGATGGAAGTACACTGGCGCCTAGACTGAGTCTTGAGGCAGTTCTGTGAGTTTGCACAGATACAGAGGAGCTGTTCCACTGGGCCCAGGGGAATGAAGTGTCAGCTGCTTACCAGGAGAGGGAGCCCTGAACCACTGCCTGAGCTCTGTGACTGCTCAATCAAATCCTTAAGGGATTCTCCAGGTGGGATGAAGGTTTCGTTCTGTTCAATGCCCATGTTGTATCGTGGTCTCTCCTCTTGTCTTTTGTACCTTAAAAGGGAGCAAAGCAATGTTAAAATATCTGTGATAGCAAGCAGCCATTCAAAAAACGGTGTTTATTGTTCTCTGGTCCAACGTTTATTCTGTTTTATCAAAGTGCTTGCCTTCCTTACACTTCGAGAACACGTTGACCCCATTACAATGAAAGACACCACTCTGCCTTTGATGATTAACTTCAAACCAGTTGATTAATCTTCCCAGGGGTGAATATTCCTTGCAGATTAACGTCAGACATTTTTCAGACATGAAGACAGACATGCCAATGGTAAACAGCAACAGTGTCTGCTTGACTCCTTTCTGAGGTTTCATGGTTACTCAGCGCTGTTTCAACAGGTTCTTTAAGGTGGGGCTGGTCAGATTTACTGTCAATAATCTCCTTCGGCTAACAATTAGAATCACAGCAATTTCAAGAAACGCTGCATTTGCTCGGACAAAGTCACCAGAATCCCATTCTCTCGTTCAAGAGAGATTCGGGTGGTGGTTTAACCTGAGGGTCACTGTGCCTCAGGGTGAGGGGAGAGGTTGGGAAGGAGAGTCCTTCAGGGTAACCTCAGCCGGTGATGGGAATTGAACCCACACTGCTAGTATCACTCTATATTGCAAACCTGCCATCCAGCCAATTGAGCTTACCAGCCCTCCTCCGTATGCAATGGTAAAAGAGGAAACAACCTAATAAACAAGTGAATGGGTGACAATTTGAAGGTGGGGGGGGGGAGGGGTAGAGGACATCCACGGAGGAGGATTGGCCAAATATCAAATGACCATGAGTTGGGGTGAGGGGGTGGGTGTGGATGTTGACCAGGTATTGGGTGAGTGTCAGAGGGGGGAGGGGTAGAGGGGAAGGACCAATGGTTGAGGGGGTGGTAGGTGCAGAGTGACAGTGTGTGGGAGTGGTGTTGCACGTACCCCGAACCTGATTTTATCCGTGCGTTCCTGTTCTCAACTGGGTAACAGGCGGAGAGAGAGTGAGGGGTAAGGCCATGGGAAAACAAGGTCGGGAATTTTGAAATCTGGAACCTCGCCGGCGAGAATGGGGAGGAAATGGAATGAATAGGACTTGGAATGAGCTGGGAGGTAGGGAGTAGGGCAGGAAGCAGAGTGAGAGAACAATTCTGTGAAGAGAGAGAATACATTTTCTGGATTAAATGTTTCTAACTAATCGCCGATATGAAGATGGGACTGACCTGAAGAAGCAGAAGATGATGAGGAGAGCCAGGATGATGCTACAAACAGTCACGGAGATCAGGAGGGCTATGTGGTGGGTGCTTCCATCTACAAAATCTGTGTGAAGACACAAGGAGTGAATGAAGGTAAAACCATTTCTGCATTACAGGGAGAGGGAGAGACATGCTGTCGAAATCGCTCATCTTACGCCCATCAGGACAAAACTGCAAGAATGCCATATTTTAAAAGGAACAACCATTTATACTGCATGAGAAGAGCGTGCTGATTGGTTGGTAACTGGGCTTTGACTCTCAGAATCGTTGAAAACCTGCTTAGCTTTTGTTTCAATTCAATTTGAATTCAAACTATTTTGTGGCACGCAAACAGAGCAATATAGGAAAAGGAGCTGGTTATTCAACACATTCAGTCTCAGCCACCATTCTTCCAGATCATGACGAGACATCCATCTCGATGCATCGTCCCTGGACTATATCCACTTTCCTTCATGTATCCAGAAATCTATGAATCCTTGTCTTGATCTTGCTCAATGACTAAGCTTGCACAGCCCTACAGAGTAGAGAATTCCACCACCCTTCGAGTGAGGAAATTCTTCATTACTTCAGTCTTAAAGGACCTGCTGGTTTTCAACTCACCAGCCAGTGAAGGCACTGACATCAACCCTTTCCTGACCCTGTAAGAACTTTGTCATCTTCTCCAAGGTCAGCCCTTTTTCCTTCAAACACTCATGAGCATAGCCTCAAAAGTCCCTTTGGAACTAAGATGAGGAGGAGTTTCTTTAGCGGGATCATGGTGAATCTACAGAATTCATTGCCTGTGGAGGTCAAGTTATTGAGTACCCTAAGACAGAGATAGGTAGTTTCTTGATTGGGAAGGGGATCAAAGGTTATGGGGAAAAGGAAGGGGAATGGGGTTGAGAAACTTATCAGCTGTGATCAAATGGTGGCGCAGACTCAATGGGTTGAATGGCCTAATTTTGCTCCTAAATCTTATGGTCTTATAATAGCTCATCCCCTCCACTTCTTCTTGTAAAACAATGCCATCATCTCCAGGATTAATCTGGTGACCCTTCCTCTCTGTGGTAAGCATATCCTTCCTTAGATACGGAGTCCAGAATTAAACACAGTACTCCAGGCGTGGACTCTCCAAGTCTCCATATAATCGCAGCAAGACTGCTTTATTTGTGTCTTCAAATCCCCTTGCAATCAAGACCATTGCTTCCTGGAGCTGCATGCCAACTGTTAGTGACTCAAACACACAGATCCCTTGAACACCTGTACTTCCAAATCTCTCACCACTTTTGAAATATTCTGCCTTTCTGTTTTCTTTCTTTCTGCCACAGTGATAGCTTCAGACTTACTCACATCTGAAACAAATCTGAATTTAATGAAGCTTAATCCTTTCATTTAGCACGTCTCAAAGACTTTGTTCCTTTGAAGCCTTGAGAAAGAAGCAGAGTAAAATAATTTTGAAAGATAACTTTGGATTTATCAGGCCTTTTAAAGCTGTAAAAGTCTCGTAATGGCATTTCACAGGGGATTTGTCAGACAGAACAAGGTCCCAAGAGTCAAAGGAGAAATGATGACAGGTGACCAGAGAGATGAATTTTCAGGGCATCTAATAGGAGGTGGGAAAGGTAGACAGTGGAGAAATTTATGGAATTTGAAAGCTCACAGCCACCAACAGAAAACACAAGGGAATCAGAGATGTATGAGGGGTTAAGATTATAGGAGCACAGAGAACTTTCACCTAGTAAAGGTCTGCTGACGAAGAATTCCCTTTTAAGCAAGCTATTTATTATTGTTCATGCTCAATCTACATATTTAGAAATTCATTTTCACAGACACTTTCACCAAACAGTCATGATCGCCAAAATATTTATCTTGCATCGTGTACTGATGTAGTCTGGTTGTTCATCTTTAGTCTGTTATTGCACAAGAAAGATAAGGGAATTTCATCCAATCAACCTGCACAAAATATTGCCTTTGTAAGGAGTAGAGAACAGCTGAAGTTAAAATTACATTCCAAATTGAGTCCAGTAAAAATTCATTAAAAGAGAAAACAATTAAACGTTGAAACTTTTTGACATCAGGTTCATATTCATCCTTTTACATAGACTTTGGCCAATGGTAAAAACACCCATTGACAAGGTCTGCTCCTGTATGGTCAATGAATGGTTCCATGAATGGTTCCCCCACTCCCACCTCATAGCCTGACTCCATGCCAGACTTCACCTGTCCAGCTGCGGGCTACTCCCAGCAGTGACCAGCACACCCAGTAGCAATGCTGACACACCAACACTCAGATTGGCTGGCAGCTCCTGTGTGGGTTTTTAAAAACGTATTCATGCGGCATGGCATCACTGTCTGGGCCAGCATTTATTGACCATCCCCAGTTGGGCTTGAGAAGCCACCTTCATGAATTGCTGCAGTCCATGAGCTGCAGGCAAACCCACGATGCTGCTAGGGAGAGAGTTACAGGATCTTGTCCCAGCAACACTGAAGGAACAACAATATATTTCCAAGTCAGGATGATGAATGCCTTGGAGGGCAAGTTGCAGGGGGTGGTGTTTCCATGTATCTGCTGCCCTTGTCCTTCGAGAAGGAAGTGCTTGTGTGTTTGTGATCCCGTGACTCTTGGACTCGAAACATTAACTCTGCTTCTCTCTCCACAGATACAGCCAGACCTGCTGCTATTCTCCAGCAATTTTGGATGTTGTTTATTTCAGATTTCGAGCATCTGCAGTTCTTTGCTTTATATTTTTATTGATCAGTGGGACATATTGTTGGGAGTGTTTTTGCAGCTGCACTCATCCAAGAAAGTGCGGAGTATTCCATCACAGTCCTGACTGGCACCTTGTGGATGTTGGATGGGGTTTTAGGGATTCAGGAGCTGAGTTATTCAATGCAGATTCCTAGCCTCTGACCTGCTCTTGTGTTTGTATGACAAGTCCAGTTCATTTTTTGGCAAATGGTAATCTTAGGATATTGTTAATAAGGGATTCACCATTTAATGTCAAGGAGCAGTGTTTGATCCTCTCTCGTTGGAGATAGTTAGTATTTGTTGCTTTAAAGGTCAAGTCTGGATATTGTCCAAGTCTTTCTGCATTTGGACATGGACTGCTTCAGTATCTGGACCCTTAATAAGGACAGTGCTCATTGGTGCAGTCACTTAACACACCATACCGACAAGATGCGTTAAGCCTCATGTATCATGTCCATACGAGGCAAACACTTTTGTGTACACAGGGAAAAAGTCAAACTGCTACAGAAGTCACTCCAGTCATCCCTCAAAGAAGGAAGCATGGAGTGAATTGAAATGAAGTTCACAAATCGATGATAGGGAGCCAGCGTTACAGAGTCCGGTGCCAGTCTGCATTTCTCAATTGCATCACCATTAAATAAATATACCGGCTAGGTGCCACCAGTGGAATTGTCCAAATCCAGGACCAGGCAAGTCTGTCCAACAGTACAGTCCTCTCCCAAGTCAGCGTGCTCAGTCAGGAAGCATTGCTCACTCAAAACCGCTCCGCTGGGTAGGCATGTTGTCTATGTACCTGGCACCAGTCTCCTGAAACACCTGCTCCACTCACATCTGCCCCGCAGAAGAGCAGAAATACTTTAAGAACTTCCTCAAAGTATCCGTGAAGACTTCAAACAACCCACTGACTCACGGGGCTGACGCTGGACCAACATAGAGAAGGTATTTCCCAAAGACCTCATTGGGAACAGGCTGACGGCAGGGTCAGACATTGGAGAGAGTGTGCAAACCTTCAAAATAAAAGGCCCAACCACCCACCCGTTCTGAAGGTTTGACACATCCCCCATTGAATCGGAGCAGAAACAAGTCCCCCTCAATCCTGAGGGCCTGCCTAAGAAGAAGGTGACATTAAAAAGAGGGACCCACTTCATCATCTTTGTCAGTGCTCGCTATGTGTTTTATGTGCAGTCCTTCAACACCCATCACCCTCACTGCTGCCAACCAGGATCTAACCGCAAAGAAATGCTGAACACGGTGAACAAGATGAATCCTACACCCATTGATCTCTCTGGAAATAAAGTGATTAGATTTCCACTTCACGGTGAAGTGAAATAAGGAAGGGTAGGTCGGTCCTAACGGGAGTATTCTCTTACGGCCATGACTATCCGCAGAAGAAAGGAGTCAGTCCCTTCATGTGGAGTGCACCCTGTTTGAGAAAACACTGACAGAACAGTTCTTAATCTGTTCAGGGCTGTGTTGACTGGAGGGCCATGAGAAGGAATCAAAAGCTAATAATTTGGCTTAAATTTCAGTGGAGGAAAATCTTGATATCTGATCATTTACAAGCGAGAAAGAAAAGATGTGCACTGATCCCTGTCTGCTACCACCGGCGAAAGACAAATGGTGTAAATGGCTTCTGGTCCATTGGAGCATTAGCTGAAACTGAGACAGGTCTCTCGAGGCTTGCATCTCTTATCAGGACCGAACCCACTCAAATGCAATCTCTCTTACATCGTTTATCAACAGTTTAGCATTTATAGCCAGCACTTTATTTCCTTCTGAAATGTGTGGCTTGTAACAGTTTAAGATGTCAGTATCTATTCATTTGAAACACGCTGTGATTTGATGGCTGAGGCTGTGACATGACAACGTGGAGAGATCACTCCTGGATGTAAAGGGATACTCTCTACAATGCTCAAAGGAAATACAATGGCCCACCAGATATTACAACTCCGACAATTTAGTACAACATTGCATCTGAGATACTTCCGAAGCGATGCACAATAACAGGTGCACTAAAACAAAACCAGACAGAAAAATATAATGCATGCCCAGTCTAATTCTAGACAAGGTTTTGAATTAATCTTGGATTAAATGTTCAGCACAACATTGAGGGCTGAAGGGCCTGTACTCTGCTGTACTGTTCTATGTTCTATAAGTTAGATGTTAAAGTCTTCTAGTGGCACACTTTTTTCTCTCTCTGTGCTTTACCAATTATTGCAATGTAAAAATGCGCACAGCAGTGTGATTTTAATCTTTAAATAACGTTATTGAGTCATACAGCACAAAAATAGGCCCTTCAGCTCAACTCAAATCATGCCGACCAGATTTCCAAACTGATCAACCTTCTCAACCTTTCCTATCTATGTATCAGTCCAAATGTCTTTTAAATATTGTGACCCTGCCAGCCTCCATCACCTCCTCTGGCAGCTCATTCAATATCCGCACCACCCTCTACGTGGAAAAGTTACTTTCAGATCCCTTTAAATCTTTCCCCTCTCACTTTAAACCTATGCCCTCTAGTTTTGGACCCCCTAGCCCTAACAAAAAAATCTTGGCCATTACCTTATCCGTGCCCCTCATGATTTTATAAACCTCTATAAGGTCACCCTTCAGCCTCCTATGCTCCAGGGAAAAATAGTCCCAGCCTATCCAGCCTCTCCTTATAACTTAAATCCTCCAGTCTCAGTAACATCCCTGTAAATCTTTTTTGCACCCTTTCTGGTTTAATAACATCCTTTCTATGGCAAGGTGACTAAAGTCACAGTATTCCAATTATCAATACCTTGTACAGCCTTAACATGATGTCCCAATTCCTGTACTCATCGCTCTGACCGATGAAGGAAAGTGTGTCAAACACCTTTTTCACCACCCTGTCTATCTCTGACACCGCTTTCAAAGAACTATGTACGTGCTCCCCTTGGTCTCTCTGCCCTGGTTTGTCTGACCAAAATTGCAACACCTCGCATTTATCTGAATTCAACTCCAACTGCCATTTCTCAGCCCACTTGCCCAGTTGAACAAGATCTCACTGTACTTGTACAGAACATTCTTTGTTATTTTCTGTGCCACCAATTTTGGCATCATCTGCAAACTTACTAACCATGCTCTTACATTCTCTTACATTCTCATCCAGCTCTGATCCTTGCGGCATACCACTGGTCACAGGCCTCGAGTCTGAACAACAGCCTTCTACCATCACCCTCTGTCTCTTACTGTCAAGTCAATTTTGCAACCAACTGGCTAGCTCCCCCCGGATCCCATGTGATCTACCCTTACTAACCAGTCTATCTTGCAGAACCCTGTCGAAGGCCTTGCTAAAGTGAATAGCAAGACCATTCCTATTGGTGAAGTTAGCCCTCAATCCACGTAGAATGATCTTCTGCCATACAGTGAATCCAAAAATTCCACAGCACATGCAGATTAATCCACCAAAATGAACTGCTATTTGATAATCTGGCAGCCTGTTGGATATGCTTTCTCTGGAGATTACCACAGGGAGGTTAAATGGATGGCTAGAAGTCAATGCATTTCTCTAGCATCTTTCATAACCACAGAGCGCATAGAGTCCTTTGGAAGTGTAATCACTGTTAGAAAGCAGAAAAGATAGTTTACAACCAGGTGAGGAAGGGGAAATCAGCACCCTTCATTGTAATCCCCTCTCAATCAGTTATTTCAAATCTTTGGTTTCCACCTGCAGCTATCATACTTCAGTTAAAATGCAGCTTGTTTGAAAATAAATGACCAACACAAGATTTTCTTGAGTGAAGGCAACAGGAGCTTTATTCAAGACTGAGTCAGAGACAAAATAATCCAAACACAACATCTTGGAGATATTAAGGACTGTAGGTGCTGGAAGTCAGAGTCAATAAAAAGTGAAGCTGGAAAGGAACAGCAGGTCAGGCAGCATCAGGGAAGCAGGAAAGTCAACATTTCAGGTTGACCCTTCATCAGGACTAGAGAGGGAGAAGAGAACTGAGAAATAAATGGGGGGAGGGATGGCTGGGGGAAAGGTAGGAGGGATGGTGATAGGTGAATGCAGGGGACATCAAACACAGGTAATAAAAGTTGAAAAGAGAGACTGTATGGCAGATTCTGCAGTTAAACAGTCCTTAGCATCCTGGAGGTATGAAATCTGAACCTCGGACTATAGTTGTTTAGTGTTTAACCTCTCTCCTTATCTGTAGTGGAATCTGTAGATAACTTTTGAGTTGTGTGTGATCGGTTACTTTTCCAACATCTTACTGGCACCTATTTTCCAAGAAATGACAGTTCCAGCTGTTTTCTTAAAAATGGATGCTGCAATATAGTTCAGTGTGCATTCTCAAGTCCAGCTCCATTAGCTTTCCAAGCTGTCAAACTGATAGGTGAGCTTTCATCTCCTGATTTGTGGAATTGTTATACACGTGTGAATTCAACATGAGAAAAGTTTTATTGACACTAACACAGTTGCCTAGTCTCAATTACTTCAGGTAAAAATGCAAATTTCACTGCAAATGATTTTGTTTATTCCACATGATGTCTCACAAAGTCTCAATCTGTGGTCAGGTGACAATCCCAACCATCTTACTTGATGTTTTTTCTGAATCCTGATCAGCCCTGATGAACGGCTTATGCCCGAACTGTCGATTCTCCTGCTCCTCAGATGCTGCCTGACCTGCTGTGCTTTTCCAGACTCCTGTCTCCAGCAGTCCTCACTTTCTCCCATTATAAAAATGCCTACCATTTATTTTTAGCAGAGGGATGTCAGTTAGTGCAGGACATCGCTTCAAGATAATGAGCAAACAAAAAAAAAAGGCACTGGGGCGTTGAGTAGAAATATCTTTTTAGGGAATTATGCTGCCTGAAAAGTTGGCAAAAGCACATTCAGTTTGAACTTTCAAAAGGGAATGCCATAAATACTTGAGGGACTTAATGAAATGCCTTTTGATCCCGTGAAACGCAATGAGCCCTTCACTTTAAACATCTCATCAGAGTTGAAGCAATTGACAGCACAAGTCATATGTAGCAATGTGGTTAGTCCAGCTACACTCACCTGGTTTCCTACACCTCCTAGATTTGATGACCTACCCTAAATACACAAAGCATTTAAATGGCACGTTCACAATAGGAGTATGAAGAATACTCAACCAGTCCCGAGCACTGTGAGTCCATAAATGCTGCCAGACCTGCTGAGTTTCTCCAGCAATTTTTGTCTTTGTTTCCAATCTGCAGCATATGCTGTTCTTTGTTTTATTTCACTAGAGTTCCTTTTCTTTTTCCATGGCAATATTTCAGCTAATCAGAATCATTTTACCAACCAATTAGCACTCCCTTTCTCTTGTTGTACAAATTGTTGTGATCATTTGAAATTTGGAATTCTTGCACTTGTCCTGACGAGTGTGAGATGGAAAACTACAGCAACATGTCTCTCTTTTCAGATCAGAGCTCAACCAGCATGGTATTCCTTTGAAAAGGACTCCACGACCCCGGTGCCAAAAAAAATCTTCTGAACCACGTCATCTAAACTTTCACACTGATCGGGACACCGATCAGTTATCTTTAGTTAGCATTCAAAAGGTGATGCTGCTAAAACCAAAAGATTTTAGAGGCATGGTCTATATAGAGATGTTCCCCATCTCCAATTCTCTCCTAACTCCTCTTCTTTTCCTCACCCTTACCCCATTGTCTCTTATCCATCACCAGATTTAGATTAGATTCCCTACAGTGTGGAAACAGGCCCTTCGGCCCAACAGGTTCACACCAACCCTCCGAAGAGTAACCCACTCAAACCCCTTTTCCCTCTGACTAATGCACCTAATTGACAATTTAAGCACGGCCAATTCACCTGACCTGCACACCTTTGGATTGTGGGAGGAAACCGGAGCGCCCAGAGAAAACTCACTCAGACACGGGGAAAATGTGCAAACTCCAAACAGACAGTCACCCGAGGTTGGAATCGAACCCGGACCCCTGGTGCTGTGAGGCAACAGTGCTAACCACTGAGCCACCGTGCCGCCCCTAATTTCTTGCCAAGGAACCAGACAAAACGTCACCACCTCTGTTCCTTTCAGGGACACTAAGGCTGGCAAACACAGCTTCCTCCCCCACATTATCTGCACTTTGTGTTTTTCAATATCTGCACGGCTCGCACAGATACAGGGACAAGGAAACTGCAGTGCAGCAGATTTATTACAGCCAGCTAAGTTTAAATGCTTGAATCATGCTCATGTACTGAACCAGTCAGAGATTAACAAGCACATCTCCAGATCATCATATCTTCTTCAATGGGTTGACTGCAGTTCATCAGATGCACATTAACTGCTGCAATGTTTGCAGATTTGCGCAAAAGTACGGTTTCGTTTCTGGAAGAACAACACATTGGGCTCACGGACACTGCCCTAACACAATTCGACATTGACATTCGAGAACCCATCAAATACAGCTGAACCCAGTTCCCAATGAAACTCACTTTAAATCAGTCAGGTTTCAACGATTTTTCTCGTCTAATAGATGACAGCAAAGCATTTCAGGTACTTGCCCCAACGTGCCACAAGTTCATCTTTAAACTTAGGGGTTTATCTCCACAACACAACAACAAAGCCAAGTGTTCATGGATTTTTGATTTGCTTGTAAAATGTGGGAGAAGGGTTTAAAACTAATTGGGAAGCTTTTGCAAAGAACTGGTGCGGGAGCATGAGGTGGAAGATCAGAACTGACTTTGCTCCAGCGTTTTGTCTGTGGGCACTCACCTATTTTGGCGGGGGTGGGGGTGGGGGGGGGCTCACGAGAAATCTTGTGTCAGTTGGCTGGAAGGCTGATTTTGATACTGAGTGACACTAACACCATGGATTCAATTCCCACACTGGCTGAGATAACCATGAAGGGCTCTCCTTCCCAACCATTTCCCTTGCCGTGAGGTATGCTGATCCTTGTGTTGAACCATCACCAGTTATCGCTCTCTAATGTGATAGCAGCTCTAGGACAATCACAACTTTATCTTTTGCTATAGCTGGAATCAAACACAACTGAATGTTCTTTTCCTCCATCACCGAATCACTGTGACATTTTCTTTTGTTTTTACCTATTTAATGCCACCAATGCATCACCCGTTGTAGCCAATTGGATATGTACATGCAAAGCCCAGTAAGGGCAATGCAGGCCACCAGAGAGGGAGAGGGAGAGGGGGCTAACTCAAAATAGAGTTGGATGGGGAGATAAAGCACTCTACCCTCTGGGATGCCCAGCTCTTTCTAAAGATGTTGTGAGCGTTAATGGACACTGTGTGGTCCCTCTCCAAGGACACCCAGGCATGAATGGAACCACAGAAGAGGGACAAGCACTTGGCAGAGATGGATCTCCTTCACAGCGCACTGCCTGGACCTGTTTATTGCCAGCCTGGCTAGGCCCAAGGGCAGGACCACGAGGGGATCCTCTGGTCTGCCCACACCCCTCCGCACTGGGTGCCCAAAGGTCAGGAGCGTGGGGTGGATGTGCAAACACAAACACAACAGAAGGTTTTTCAAATAGCTAAAAACGAGGTACAAATGGCCATAACTTGATCCACAGACTCCACAGAGCCACGAAAAATGACTTTGCCTTTTTCCTTTTGTGTGATTACAAAGCGCAGCTGTTCACGACCTACTTAGAACTCACTGAGAGGTCTTTATTGGAATTCATGGAGGTGAATATCTCAGTCAAGGCAATTATTTATTGCCCATCCCTAACTGCCTTGAGGAAGGTGCTGATGAGCTGCCTTCTTGAACCACTGCAGTCTTTGGGAGTTAGAGACAGCCACAGTGTTGGGAGGGAGGGAGGGAGGGAGGGAGCTCCAGGTCCTGATGACAGTCTTGCCTGTCCGTAAGTTAGACACTTTGGGGCTTCAATAAGTCAGAGAACAGCAAAGCTGCCCAACACTTCTGTCCTCAATTAAATATCATACCAGTCACAAGCAGGTAGTTGGACAATGCAAAAGCCCTCACCGTGGACTTTACAAATCTCTCCCCCACTCCCTTAGCTTCAAATCCATCGACAAGGGAGAGTACAATCCAGCTCAGAGGGACAGAAGGAAAGATATAATACTTTCTGCATTTAAATTGCCTTTTTGCCACTCCAGGTTTCCTTCGTGCCTGTGTATCGGGTCCTATCCAGGACTTTGTGACACTAATTTTCAGAGTGTTAAGCTTAAATAGGTTGTGACACTGAAACTGAATATCAGATCCCCCTCCAGAATGTTCCGGCTTATTTTTACAACAGGTGCCGGGGAGACTCCGACTTTACTTCTCAACACAAAAAGTACATTTAATGCAAGAAAAGACTTGCATTTTTATAGCACTTCCCACGATTATCAGGATTCGAATGGTTTAGATGAGGGAACTAAACAGAGCATCTCAAAATTTGCAGACAACACAAAGCTGGGTGGGAGGGTGAGCTGTGAGGAGGATGCAGAGATGTTGTAGTGTCTTATGGACAGACTGAGTGAATGGGCAAATGCATGGCAGATGAAGTATAATGAGGTTATGCATTTTGGTGTAGGTGCAGCAGGCAGTAGAGAAGGCAAACTGTATACTGACCTTCATAGTGAGGGGATTCAATTACAGGAATAAGGATGGCTTGCTGCAATTGGATGGGACACTGGTGAGACCACATCTGGAATACTGTGTGCAGTTTTGGTCTCCATATCTGAGGAAGGATGTTGTTGTGATAGAGAGAGTGTAGTGAAGATTTACCAAACTATTCTTGGATGGCCGGACTCAATGGGGAGAGATTGAGTCAATTAGTACTGTATTCGCTGTAGTTTACAGAATGAGGGAGAATCTCACAGAAACCAATAAAATTCTAACAGGACCAGACAGTTTAGATGCAGCAAGGATGTTCCTGATGGTGGGGAAGCCCAGAACCAGGGGGTCTGAGTTTAAGGATAAGGGGTAAACATTTTAGGACTAAGATAAGAAGAAATGTCTTCACCCAGAGAGTGGTGAGCCTCTGGAATTCTGAATGTGGATGAGGCCAAAACATTATGTGTTTTAACGAAGAAAGTAGATATGGTTCTTGTGGCTGAAGGGATTGTGGGATATGGTTGTTTTAGGGTATCAGATCATAACACACAGGAGCAGAATTAGGCCATTCTGCCCATTAAGTCGACTCCACCATTTGATCACGGCTGATATGTTTCTCAACTCCATTCTCCTGCCTTCTCCCCCTAACCCTTGATCCCCTTACTAACCAAGAATCTATCTATCTCTGTCTTAAATACACTCAGTGACTTGGCCTCCAAAGTCTTCTGTGACAATGACTTCCACAAATTCACCACCCTCTGGCTGAAGAGATTCCCCCTCAGCTCTGTTCTAAAGCGTCATTCATTCACTCTGGGGCTGGGCCCTCAGGATCCTAGTCTCTCCTACTAGTGGAAACATCTTCTCCATGTCCATTTTATCCAGGTCTCTCAGTATTCAGGAGGTTTCAATCAGACCTCCCCTCATTCTTCTACACTCTATCGAGAATGGACCCAGAGTCCTCAACTGCTCCTCATATGACAAGCTCTTTATTCCTGGGATCATTCTTGTAAACTTCCTCTGGACCACCTCCAAGGTCAACTGTACATTAACCTGGTTATGTTTTCAAAATGTCTCACCATCATCACAGCTTCGTCAGGAACACACTCAACACAGAAATCCTTGCTCCTCACTGATTTGGATCTGCTGCAGTGCTCCAAGGAGACTCAGCCTAAGATGGAAGAACAACATCTCATTTTCCGCTTGGGGACTCTGCAGCTTTCAGGACTCAACTTCCTCCATGTCCTTTACCCACCCCCACATCTCAGACCCTGTTATGGCATGGGCTGCTCTCAGCACAGCCAACCCATTCACACCTCCTCGTTGCCCCCATTACCAGCTTTTCTCTTTCCCTGGTTTACAATCAACCATCCCTTTGTCTGCGTAATCTTCTCTCTTTCCCATTGAACACTGTCTCCACCTACCTGCTCGGTCCATCCCTATCTCCCATCAGCAACATGTCTATTCACCTTTTCCCAGCTACTGGAGAAGGGTTACTGGACTCGAAACATTAACTCTTGACTCTCTCCACAGACGCTGCCAGACCTTGAATTTCTCCAGCAACTTCTGTTCTAATTTGCATCTGCAGGTCTTCGTTTTAGTTTAGGATGGTAAAGACATGCCACACCTTCAAAGGAACAGACAAGGTATTGCCACCGAGAGCATCAGGTTATCTGTTCTTTCCTGTCTGCTCTAGTAGATAACTGCAACATCTTCCAATTGTTGCTCGAGATTTTTAGCATCTGCACCTTTAATACCTTCACTCCACTATTCCTGAAAACTCACTGCGCAGTGATGATATGCGCGGCGTAATCCAAAGAAAGCCATCCTTATGAGAACAGTTGCATCACATCTGCACTGAGAGCTCAAAGTAAATCAATCCAAACGAGACAGTGGGAGAAAAAAAACAGGATGAAAATTGATGCAGTGTGATCGATATCAAGTGAATCATCAAACTGTACAATACCGAGAGAGGGCCACACTGCCCATTAACCCTGCGCCAGACCAATCAATTAGTCCTTCTGCCTGCCTGCAGTCTCACAGGTGTTTATCAGGAGAAGGAGGTGCAGTACTATTGTGGCAGTACACATCACCAATGTGTTGTAATCCTGAATCCTGAACTAAGGCTCTCGGGCCAGGGGTTCAAATCCCACTGCTTCAGCTGGTGGAGCCTCAAAGTAAATGAATAAATACGTCATCCTCAATAATGATAACCATGACAACGGTCATTGATTGTTGCAAAAACCCATACAGTCCCCTTACATCCTTTAGGGAAGGAAACCTGCCACACTTACTCAGTCTTGCTCAATTGTGACTCCAGACCCAAGTGCACTTGACTGCAGTTGGAAATGGCCAAGCAAGCCAAGGGGTATTTAGGGATGGGCTTACACTGCCAGAGGTACCTCCATCCCAAGAATGCATAAACATTTTTAAAAAAATCTCTGCTCAGCAACATCTCTTGAACTCAAGTGAGCATAGGTTCTGAAATGATCCCTCATTTGTTTTACCTCTCATGTCCTGGGGTGGCAATGTCGGGTGGAGATCTCGGTTACAGAAGTCCCGGTCAGTGCAGCATTCAATAGCTCTTCGTTGAGATGACTTTGGAGTATCCTCAAAAAAGAAATTAGCAAAGACACGCTGATTAAAATGGGGCATCTGATTTCGTCATTCAGGTTGTATTTTATCATATAAACATCATTAAAAAATCATCAGTTTTTCTTTCCTCTCAATATATCACCCAGATCGTTCAACCATTCCACATGTTACCTTTCCACTTCAAGAACACTGCCAGAGTGAAGGGACCATAGAGAAGAAGGAAAGTGAGAGACAGGGCACACCATCAGGTTTCAACCATGTTGGATCACTCTTTAGTCAGGGGTAACTAAAGGGAAGGGGAATGGGTCTGGGTGGGTTGCTCTTTGGAGGGTCAGTGTGGACTTGTTGGGCCAAAGGGCCTGTTTCCATACTGTAGGGAATCTAATTAATCCAATTAATTAGAATTTATTGGTTTCTGACGGAAGCAGATTTTCTTTATTATGGGAAATCAGGCCATCAAGTTGCTAATTTAGAATGTATTTACAGAAATTCCTCACTTAAAGTTGTGGTTTTCTATCAGTCACAAGTGAAACAACTTCAAGTGAGTTACATTTTCACATCCAAGCCAATGTTAAACTGTAGTTAGATTCTGTGGGTCTTTTGTTATCAGAAAGAAAATCATCAAAACATTACACTCTGCAAACCAAAATAATTTATATTGCTAAATCCCACATTGGCAAATGAAATAACTTTAAAAATCAAAATCAATTTACAAATAAACAAGACTAATTTAATTCTGTGCCAATCTGCTTCTGGAACCTTCCACTCCCAAACACCTTTCATCGAAGGATGTCATCCCCTTCACTCATCCTCCGACCCCCAGCTTGTCCCCCTCACTCACCCTCCAACCCTCAGCCCCCTCCCCCTCACTCACCCTCCGACCCTCAGCCCCTCCCCCTCACTCACCCTCCGACCCTCAGCCCGTCCCCCTCACTCACCCTCCGACCCCCAGCCCCTCCCTCTCACACCCTCTGACCCTCACACCCTCCCCCTCTCACCCTCCAACCCTCAGCCCATCCCCCCACTCGCCCTCCGACCCTCAGCCCGTCCCCCTCACACCCTCCAATCCTCAGCCCCACCCCTTCACTCACCCTCTGACCCTCAGCCCCTCCCCCTCACTCACCCTCCAACCCACAGGTCCCCTCCTCATTATAATTATCCATATTGTCCTAAGCAATAATTATCCCTGAATTAACATCACACAAACAAATCATCTGCTCATTCTCACATTATTCTTTGTGGGAACTTGCTTGATGCAAATAAGGCTGCAGAGTTTTCAACATTAGGATCTGACTACAGTTAAAAACTAGTTCATTGGATGTAACAGATGCTTGGAGGTTGTGAAAGATGCTGTATAAATGCAAGCCTTGATCTGTATAGTAAAGAAATCTCAGTCACACCGAATGTGACAATGCTGATTAACACAGACATTAGTCTCTGTCTCTGGTGTAACTGTTCTCTACCTTATCTTTGCACCTATGTAATCTCAGGAAAGGATATGTTCGTGTCCTGCAAACTGAAGAGAATCCTGTTTACATAAAGTCATAGAGTAATTGAGATGTACAGCATGGAAACAGACTCATCGGTCCAACTCGTCCATGCCAACCAGTTATCCTAACCTAATCTAGTCCACTTGGCTCAGCACTAAAAATCAAACTTCTGACTTTATTTCACTATTTTTCAACTTTATGCCTAAGATTTTGTACCTAGGTCCCTTTGTACCTAAGATGGCCCCAGGAGTGGTGACTTTGTGCCCTTTTCACAGTATTCCTAAACTTGAGTACATGTGCCAATAAACCTAATTCTAATAGTTTCCCCAGATTTCCATGCTCAAACCTGCTGAAGATTTGAGTACTTCTAGATATGTTTGTCAACATTCTCAGAGATATTATGGCATATTTTTGGAGTCAGTGGGACTCCCACCAACGCAGAGACTAATACCAGGATTAAGTTGTCAGCCAGTCTTGAGTCTCTTTGATAGTGAAGAAGGAGTTTGCTATGCTTTCCTTTATTGGTCAGAGTATTGATACATGAGTTGGGAGGTCATGTTGTGGCTGTACAGGATATTGATTAGGCCACTGTTGGAATATTGCGTGCAATTCTGGTCTCCTTCCTATTGGAAAGATGTTGTGAAACTTGAAAGGGTTCAGAAAGGATTTACAAGGATGTTGCCGGGGTTGGAGGATCTGAGCTACAGGGAGAGGCTGAACAGGCTGGGGTTGTTTTTCCTGGAGTGTCGGAGGCTGAGGGGTGACCCTATAGAGGTTTACAAAATTATGAGGGGTGTGGATAGGGTAAATAGGCAAAGTCCGGGAGTCCAGAACTAGAGGGCATAGGTTTAGGGTGAGAGGGGAAATTTATAAAAGGGACTGAAGGGGCAACCTTTTCTCACAGAAGGTGGTGTGTGTATGGAATGAGCTGCCAGAGGAAGTGGTGGAGGCTGGTACAATTACAACATTTAAAAGGCATTTGGATGGGTATATGAATAGGAAGGGTTTAGAGGGATATGGGCCGGGTGCTGGCAGGTGGGACCAGATTGGGTTGAAAATGTGTTGCTGGAAAAGCGCAGCAGGTCAGGCAGCATCCAAGGAGCAGGAGAATCGACGTTTCGGGCATGAGCCCTTCCTCAAGGGCTCATGCCCGAAACGTCGATTCTCCTGCTCCTTGAATGCTGCCTGACCTGCTGCGCTTTTCCAGCAACACATTTTCAGTTCTGATCTCCAGCATCTGCAGTCCTCATTTTCTCCTCCTTGATTGGGTTGGGATATCTGGTCGGCATGGATGGGCTGGACCGAAGGGTCTGTTTCCGTGCTGTACATCTCTATGACTTTATTTGTAAGGAGATCTTAGTAATCCGTAAGCATAATAGGCTGGTTATGGTCGGGCATTTTAACTTTCCAAACATAGACTGGGACTGCCATAGTGTTAACGGTTTAGATGGAGAGGAATTTGTTAAGTGTGTTCAAGAAATGTTTCTGATGTATCGACTAGAGAAGGTGCAAAACTTGACCTACTCATGGGAAATTAAGGCAGAGCAGGTGACTGAGGTGTCAGTGGGGGAGCACTTTGGGGCCAGCAACCATAATTCTAATAGATTTAAAATAGTGATGGAAAAGTTGAAGTTCTAAATTGGAGAAAGGCCAATTTTGATGGTATGAGGCAAGAACGTTCAAAAGCTGACTGGGGGCAAATGTTCACAGGTAAAGGGATGGCTGGAAAATGGAAAGCTGTCAAAAATGAAATAATGAGAATCCAGAGACAGTATATTCCCGTTGGGGTGAAAGGAAAGGCTGGTAGATGTAGCAAATGCAGGATGACTAGAGAAATTGAGGTTCCGATTAAGAAAAAGAAGGAAGCATATGTCAGAGGGCGGCATGGTGGCTCAGCAGTTAGCACCGCTGCCTCACAGTGTCAGGGACCTGGGCTCGATTCCAGCCTTGGGCGACAGTCTGTATGGAGTTTGTACATTCTCCCTGTGCCTGCTGGGTTTGCTCCAGTTTCCTCCCACAGTCCAAAGATGTGCAGGTCAGGTGAATTGGCTATGCTAAATTGCCCATAGTGTTAGGTGCATTCGTCAGGGGTAAATATAAGGATGTGGAATTGGTCTGAGTGGGTTGCTCTTCGGGGGGGGTTGGTGTGGACTTGTTGGGCTGAAGGGCCTGTTTCATACTGTCGAGTATCTATTCTAAGATATGGACAGGATAGATCGAGTGAATACTTACAAGAGTATAAAGGCATAATTAAGAGGAAATTCAGGAGGTCAAAAAAGGAAGCTGAGATAATTTGGAATTTAGGAAAGACAAAGGGCAGGACTTATACACTTAATGGTAAGGTCCTGGCGAGTGTTGCTGAACAAAGAGACCTTGGAGTGCAGGTTCATAGCTCCTTGAAAGTGGAGTCGCAGGTAGATAGGATAGTGAAGAAGGTGTTTGGTATGCTTTCCTTTATTGGTCAGAGCATTGAGTCATGTTGCAGCTGTACAGGACATTAGTTAGGCCATTTTTGGAATATTGTGTGCAATTCTGGTCTGACTCCTATCAGAAGGATGTTGTGAAACTTGAAAGGGCTCAGAAAGGATTTACAAGAATGTTGCCAGGGTTGGATGGTTTGAACTACAGGGAGAGGCTGAACAGGCTGGGCCTGGTTTTCCTGGAGCATCAGAGACTGAGGGATGACCTTATAGAGGTTTATAAAATCATGAGGGGCATGGATAGGATAAATAGACAAAGTCTTTTCCCTGGGGTAGGGGAGTCCAGAACTAGAGGGCATATGTTTAGGGTGAGAGGGAAAAGATATAAAGGGGACCTAAGGTTCAACTTTTTCACGCAGAGTGGTGCGTGTATGGAATGATGGTGGAGGCTGGTACAATTACAACATTTAAAAGGCATCTGGATGGGTTTATGAATACGAAGGGTTGAGAGGGATATGGGCCAAATGCTGGCATTTGGGACTAGATTAGGTTGGGATATCTGGTTGGTATGGATGAGTTGGACCGAAGGATCTGTACCAGCACTGTCCAGCTCTATGACTATAACCTGGTGTGTGTGATCGTTAACGTTCAGCAGCAGAAACACACTCTCGTCTCGCCTACCCACCCCGTCACTGGCAAAACAAACCCATCTCCCTCTGCTGCTGCCCATTGGGAAGAAACCTTGTCTCAGATGTGCTGGAGACTGAGCTCTCCACAGAAGGCTGGTAAGGTTAAAGTACGATGACAAAACGCAGAGAAAGAAGAAACACAGTCAAAGTGAAAGGAGCTGATGAGCTCCAGTCTCAGGAGACTACACGCTATGCTGCTGCTCTGTCACCATCCTGACTGGAAGTGGTATCGTAGCAAGACGGTGCAAACATATTGAGCCTGGGATCGGCGCTCTTACTGCACAATGGTCACTGAGATAGGAGACCTGGGTTCAACACTCCCCTGCACCAGCGGTGTGCAATAAGATCACTGACCAGGGTGATCAGAGAATATCTTGAGACTGGGATTGCTTATTCCTATCAGACACACCAAGTGAGCCTTGCTGGAACTGCATGGGGATATGAAGTGGTTAACTTACAGGAATATTGAAGAGCAAAGGCCAGCCTTCAAGGATCTGGCAATTTCAAGCAGGATAGCAGATGGTTCATTCAAAAGATTCCAGCAGCACACGTACCACCATTGGCTTCAGTCGCATTAATAAGCTCAGTTTTCTGCTTTGTAGACTGACCGTGCACCTTCAGGCTGAGCTTGCACAGTCAGGTTTGCAGGGAGGCATGGAAACCAGCCCAGCGGAGAGCAGACACTGGGCCTCTGGCCTCCAGCTCAATTTGATAACTCAATCCAAGCACGTTGGCGAGAGATTCAAACTAGAGCCCAAAAGGTGGACAGGATCGGAAAAAAAACCCACTGTTTTTGTGCAAGGCTGCCTCCTTTATTTATGAGTTAAATAAAATGGCTATTTGACCCAAGGACGGGTCAAACACTAAACTGTAATAAATTGCTGCTCCTGACACTTTTGTCCTCAGGGTGGTCTGTGCTGTAGAGCTAGCCTATACCCCTGTCCCCACAAGAGCGAATTATGCTGGGTGCAGCAAAACTGTGCAATTTACATTGGCGGTGAGTACAGTCATTACATATGCACATAATTACAGTCCATAACTTGGAGCTGAAATCCTTTCCTGCTTGGTGTTGTGATTTAATGCACGAAGCAGATCTCTGTGAAATCTGGTTCCAATAAGCGGAGATCAGATTGATTACACCTGTCTGTGCGAAATGAGAGTTTTATGACTCTGCGGTGCCACTTGTTTACACTGAACCAATCCCACACCAAAACCCACCCACAGGTTTAAGTGCCCAGAAATGCTTAGGTTTCAAGGTGTGGAATGGAGAGGGGAGAGGGGGAAGCAGGCTGCTGAGATCATGCTCTGGCAGTCACCCTGCTGCATTCTCAATGCAGAACACGTCGTCAAAACTCTCCTGCAAGGATCCCAACCACGCTCTGATGTAGGGCTAGTGTCATCTGCCAGAACTGCTTCTCATAGCATGGTGGCTCAGTGGTTAGCACCGCTGTCTCACAGCACCAAGGCCCCAGGTTCAATTCCAAGCTCGGGTGACTGTCTGTCTGCAGTTTGCTCGTTCTCCCCATGTCTGTGTGAGTTTCCTCTGGGTGCTCCGGTTTCCTTCCACAATCCAAAGATTTGCAGGCTAGGTGGATTGCCCATAGTGTTCAAGGATGTACTGGCTAGGTGGGTTGGCCGTAGGAAATGCAGGGTTGATGGGGTGGGTCTGGGTGGGATGCTCCTCGTAGGGTCAGTGTGGACTTGATGGGCTGAATGACCTCTTCTGCACTATAAGGTTTCTGTGGATTTTGTGGGTGCTGTAGGAAAGATTGAATCGTTCATTCTCCAAGATTGGTTTCCATCGCAGTGAGGAGTAGGGGAAGGATTTCCTCTCTGCTGGTCCTAGTATTTTACACATCTCTACTGAAAGTGTGATGCTGGAAAAGCACAGCAGGTCAAGCAGCATCTGAGGAGCAGGAGAGTTGATGTTTCGGGCATAAGCCCTTCATCCTATTCTCTCCCAGGATGTAATAAAAGATAGAGACTGGGGCATAGCATTGAGAGAGCAGCTGGTGTTTTCCTGTCTGTACAATTTGCAAGCTGTTAACACCAGATCACATGGGTTAGGCCAATAATTGTGACGACTGCATTGTCAGAGGGTCAGTACCGAGGGAGTGCCACACTGTCACAGGGTCAGTACTCAGGGAGTGCCGCACTGTCAGAAGGTCAGTGCTAAGGGAGTGTCACACTGTCAGAAGGTCAGTGCTGAGGGAGTGCTGCACTGTCAGAGGGTCAGTGCTGAGGGAGTGCTGCATCATTGGAGTGTCAGTGCTGAGGGATTGCTGCACTGTCAGAGGGTCAGTGCTAAAGGAGTGTCAAACTGTCGGAGGGTCAGTGCTGAGGGAGTGGGCACTGTCAGAGGGTCAGTGCTGAGGGAGTGCTGCATCATTGGCGTGTCTGTGCTGAGGGAGTGCTGCACTGTCAGAGGGTCAGTGCTGAGGGAGTGCCGCACTGTCAGAGGGTTAGTGCTGAGGGAGTGCCGCACTGTCAGAGGATCAGTGCTGAGGGAGTGCCGCACTGTCAGATGGTCAGTACTGAGGGTGTGCCACACTGTCAGAGGATCAGTGCTGAGGGAGTGCCACACTGTCAGAAGGTTAGTACTGAGGGAATGCTGTACTGTTGGAGGGTCAGTGCTGAGGGAGTGCTGAACTGTCGGAGGGTCAGTACTGAGGGAGTTCCCCACTGTCAGAAGGTCACTGCTGAGAGAGTGCTGCACTGTCAGAGGGTCAGTACTGAGGGAGTGCTGCACTGTTGGACGATCAGTGCTGAGGGAGTGCCACACTGTCAGAAGGTTAGTACTGAGGGAATGCTGCACTGTTGTAGGGTCAGTGCTGAGGGAGTGCTGCACTGTCAGAGGATCAGTACTGAGGGATTTCCGCACTGTCAGAGGGTCAGTACTGAGGGAATGCCGCACTGTCAGAGGGTCAGTGCTGAGGGAGCTCCGCACTGTCAGAGGGTCAGTGCTGAGGGAGCTCCGCACTGTCAGAGGGTCAGTACTGAGGGAATGCCGCACTGTTGGAGGGTCAATGCTGAGGGAGTGCTGCACTGTCGGAGGGTCAGTGCTGAGGGAGCTCCGCACTGTCAGAGGGTCAGTGCTGAGGGAGCTCCGCACTGTCAGAGGGTCAGTACTGAGGGAATGCCGCACTGTCAGAGGGTCAGTACTGAGGGGTTTCAGCACTGCTGAAAAGTTAGTATTCAGGGAGCATTGCATTTTCTGAGGGTCAATAGTGACTGCACTTTTGAGAGTGGCACAGTTCTGAAGTTGTAAGAGACATTATGTATATACCCTTACAGGATAAACTTTGCCTATATTTGGGCTCTAGGCCTGACCTGACAGGAGCATTCCATAGGAAAACAGGAGAAAGAGTCTGTTTGACCCTCAATGATCCATGCAGGTTCCGGATGTCTTGGTTTGATGCAAAATTGTACCTGCCTCACCCGACTGTGGAACTTGTAATTATCCAGATCCAGGGAGTAAGCTTACTGCACAGAAACAGGCTATTCAGCCCAACTGGCCCTTGCAGAGCTTTGTGCTTCATACAAACCTCCATCATCAATGTGTGGTGCAGTGGTAGTATCCCTATATCTGTGCCAGAAGAACCCAATTCAAAACCTATGAGGTTGACTCAAATAGTTATAACCTTGCCTCTCCCTCGCACTGGTGCCTATACTTGAAACTACTGCATTAACCTAGACACAACTGGAATCAATTACGGATTGTTCCAATCTTATCTTAATGAGGAACATAATTGGATATAGTAGCAATTGTAACTGAAATATATAATTATTTGTACTAGATTTAAAATGATTATTAATAGAGTATGCCTAATGGTGTGTTGACAAAGTGTCATTGATTAGAATGTGAATTAAAAGTTCTCCTATGGGAACCCAAGTAATTGTCAATTATGCAATGGTGTTTTCCCAAGAGAATGGGATCCTTATACCACTTGCTGTGAGTTTCCTCTTCATGCAATAATGGGGGAAATTCCTCTTCATGATAGGGCTTTTGAGGTGCAGTGGTAGTGTTCTTAGCTCAGAACTGAGAGACCAGCATTTAGGTCCCACCTACTCTGGAAGATTAGGGCAGCATGGTGGCTTATTGGTCACCAGTTCAATCCCAGCCCCAGGTGACTGTCTGTGTGGAGTTTGCACATTCTCCCCGTGTCTGCATGGGTTTCCTCCGGGTGCTCGGGTTTCCTCCCACAGTCACAAAGATGTGCAGCTTAGGCAGACTGACCGTGCTAAATTACCCATGGTGTTCAGGGATGTGTAGGTTAGGTGTGGTAGCCATGGGAAATGCAAGGTTATAGGGCAGGGGATGGGTCTGGTTGGGATGCTCTTTGGAGAGTTGTTGTAGACATGTTAGGCCAAATGGCCTATTTCCACACTGTAGGAATTCTAACATCTCTCTGAATGGGTTGATTGGAAAAATAGATAAATAATAAAAAGCTCTTCAACGGTCACAAGAGAAAAGTTGAATAGTTGAGGACAGTAAAGCTACTTACCCGACATTGAAAGTCAGAACCCTCTTTGCCCAGGCACCCAGATGTGATGACATAGCCTCCAGAGTCACCCTCTTCCATTATTGTGAAACAGTAGCCATCTGTTCTGAGGACAAAAGAGTGAACCTCAATCTGCAGATCTCCCTGTAATCATTTAGGATTTAATACACAGTAACCAGGGTGACATATGAACACACAATTATTCCTGGTGTGGGTGGGCATGGAGGTGGAATTAGATTGGAAAAGCAGCATTGTTCCATCAGTGGGGGCAGTTACAGTTTAGAAAGAGGTTGATTTAACCCATCCAGTGGCTAGATCAAGCCTATTAAGCAGGATCTCTGATGTTTGGAAGATTGAGAGATTATCTCATTGAAAATTCTTACCATTTTGACAAGGCAGATACAAAAAAGGCTGATTTCCCTTTATCGGAGAGATTAGAACTAGGGGGCAGAATCTCAGCATCAAGAGTTCACTCATTTTAGGACTGTGATGAGGAGAAATCTCATCACTAAGGGTTGTAAATCTTCAGAACTCTCTACCCTAAAAGCACTGAGATTCTTAGCTGTTGAGCATTCTCAATACTGGGATGATTGGGTTTTGGATGGATATGGAATCAGAGGATGAGAAAGTGATATTGTGGTAGCACTTCAACCATGACACTGAATGGCAGAACAGGCTTAAGGGACCGAATGGTCTTCTCCTAGTCCAGTGACCAATCTTTCTTATATTCTTAAAACTAATCTCATTGCTGATTCTCTCTTCATTCATCATATTGTTGTCACAAAGCTGGTCCCTTTTTCAAAAAGCTGATCCTTTTCTCAAGGATACGGCATCCTTGAATGTTTTCAGAGGGGTCGTAAAACATTCTGGGCTCTGAGATGGCTGGGTTTGGTACAGAGATAAAAGGATATTGGAGGCCTTTTTGTTTAAACGTAAACAGCTGAGACTTTAGGCCAAAGCTTTTCTGTGTTTCACAGTAACTTGTATAAGTCAAGGGGACGTGGCCAGCTCTCTACTCAGCAGTTCAGTTCAGAAGTTACATTTGGAAGTTCAGTTGTGGAGCTGTGTGGAAACAGGCTGCTAAACTCTCTCTCCTTCTGTCCTTCTAACTTCGACCTGTAAGCCTTTGTTTCACTCTTAATGTGTTTAAGGGGTTTGTTTATTGGCACTGTTGTGCATATTCGGAACAGCATAATTAAGTCTAGTTTGGGTTGACTGTGTTCTGTAGGTGTTCATTATTCTGTTCTTTGCATTTCATTCTGTAATTTTGTGAATAAATTTTTGTCAGTTTTAAAACCTGGTAGTCAACCTAGCTAACTTACTCTGGATAACTTTCACTGTACACCTACCGAAACAAATAGCAAAGTTACAGTATAGGCTGTCTGCTTAAGAATGTTTGGAGTGGTCTGGCCTAGTCCATAACATTGTTCTCTGGTTCAACCACTTATTCATTTACTTTTCACCCAAAAGTACTCCTGCTCTAATCATGCAATCAAAACCTGCCATTGTCTTAAAACATTTTAAATCTCTTCTTACATATCTCTATTCCAGTCTACATATTGCCTGCATCTTTAATTTCTCGTCACAACTGTAGTAGCTTTCCATTCCAGTCATCAATCCCTCTTCACTTTGTTTCATGAGTTAATGGGGATATGGATGTTGCTATCATGATGCCTACCATGTTGCTCGGAAGGAATTTGACCGAGTGACACTGAGGGAAAGGTGGTACATTTCCCTGTGAAGATAGGGACCGGTTTGAAGGCCAAATGCAAGGTAACTGCTCCCCTTGTCCTCCTAGATGGGAGTAGTTATAAATTTGGAAGGTGTTGTCTCAGGAGCCTCGGTGACTTCTTGCAGTGCATCTTGTAAATGGTACAGATTGTTGCGACTGTGCATCAGTGATGGAGGGAGTGAATGTCAATGGTGGTGGATGGGGTGCCAATTACACAGCCTACCTTGTCTGGGGTATTGCAAGGCTATTTGTTAAAACTGCACTCATCTAGACAAGTGGAGAATATTCCGTCACAGTCCTAACTTGGGCTTTGCTGATGGTGAACAGACATGGGGGAGACAGAAGGTGAGGACTCTGCACAGAATTCACAGCCTCTGACCTGCTCGTCACCACAGTATGAGTGAGTTTTGAGAAGATTTGTAGCTCAGATTGAGGTTCTGGATGTAGATTTGCTCACTGAGCTGAAAGGTTCATTTCCAGATGTTTCGTCACCCTACTAGGTAACATCTTCAGTGGGCCTCAGGCGAAGCACTGTACATGATTCTTGCTTTCTATTTATATGTTCGGGTTTCTTTGGGTTGGTGTTGTCATTTCCTGTGGTGATGTCATTTTCCTGTTCTTTTTCTCAGGGGGTGGTAGATGGGGTTTAACTTGATGTGTTTATTGATAGATTTCCGGTTGGAATGCCATGCTTCTAGGAATTCTCGTGCGTGTCTCTGTTTGGCTTGTCCTAGTTTGTGTTGTCCCAGTCGAAGTGATGTCCTTCCTTATCTGTATGTAAGGATACTAGTGAGAGAGGGTCATGTCGTTTTGTGGCTTGTTGGTGTTCGTGTATCCTGGTGGCTAGTTTTCTGCCTGTTTGTCCAATGTAATGTTTGTTACAGTTCTTGCATGGTATATTGTAAATGACATTAGTTTTGCTTGTTGTCTGTATAGAGTCTTTCAAATTCATTAGCTGCTGTTTTAGTGTGTTGGCGATTGTGGGCTACCATGATGCCAAGGGGTCTGAGTAGTCTGACAATCATTTCTGAGATGTCTTTGATGTAGGCAAGAATGGCTAGCATTTCTGCTTATGTTTTGTCTGCTTGTTTGGGTTTGTTGCTGAGAAATCGGCGGACTGTATTCATTGGGTATCCATTCTTTTTGATTTCCCTCTGCTCTGCACAAATGAGGCTGCATCAGAACATTATTTCAATGAGCCAACACACACTGCAGCACAGAGGAACTACACAGATGTTTGTCTCTTCTGGGGTGCATGCTAGGGTCGATTTGCTTACAGGAGCATTAGGGAGCTAGAATACTCTATGCATCATTTTAAACCAAAAAGCTAAAGCATCAAGAATGGTGGATTGTATCACAGTGGTAATGTTACTAGTCCTGTCACCTAAAGTCCCTGAACTGAAATTCTGCACACACAAGTTTAATTGTTTGTAAGATTTTTGATGTAGAATGGGATTGAGGATTCTGGGGGTCAGGATGGAAAGACCACAACTGGGCCATGACCTTATAAAATGGCAAAGCAGGTTCGATGGGCCAAATGGCCTACTCATGCTCCAAACATTTTTTAAAAATTCATCCACAGGATGAGGGTGTCACTAGCTAGTCCAGCATTTGTTGCCCAATACTAATTGCCCTTAAGAATCAACCGCACTGCTGTGAGTCTGGAGTCACATGTAGCAAGACCAGATAAGGATAGCAGTTTCCTTCCCTAAAGGACACTAGTGTCAACCAGATGGGTTTTTCCTGAAAATTGGCGATGGATTCATGGCATGATTCTACCATCTGCCTTAATAGAATTTGAACCCAAGTCCCCAGGCTATTACCTGGGTCGCTGGAATAATAAGCAAGTGATATTATCACTTGTCTCCCGTATTTTAATGCCCACTAACTGGTGGCTTGTACAGGGGGAAAGCTGCAGTGGAGTTCAGCCGAGTTTCGAACCGGACATCAAACATGTGTACTTACTTGCAGGTATTGTTAACTGACTCTTCAGGACAATGATGGTGACAGTGGCACCAGAGATCCTTCTGAGGTGACGCGGGCATGGTACTGTCAGCATATTCCTTCTTGGTTTCAACGCTGAGTTTCCCGGTGCTCCTCAGCAGCATGTTGTCAAGACGGTTACCTGTAAGGAATGACAAAATCATTAAAAGGCTGTAAGACGCCATGGTCAGGCATCAGCACATTGCAAAGATCCCAACGTCAGCAAACGTGGGTGGGGAGGGGGGCATCAGTCTACAGGTCTCAAGGGTGGCTTCCTGTTCACAGACTTGACAACCATAGTACTCTCATCTCAGAGTCAAGCAGGGAGGGCCGTATCAAACCCCATCGCACATTCGCATCCTGTCTCACAGGCTGACATATCAGTACAGCACTTATGACACTTCTGAACACCCATCTCATGATCATGCTTTTGGACACATGACCCGATATCTCCTCGTGTGACACACGACAAAATATCTCCTTGTGATGGTCAGTGTCGAATATTGCTTTGTAATATCCCTGTGGAGCACCTCAGGACATTTGATTTTGGTGCAGTTGCTACACAAGCACAAGTTATTGTTGTATATTCTAAAAGTCCCTGTGAAAATCATTATTTAAGCCCCGAGACTGACACAGAAACTCAGCAGGTCTGGCTGCATCTGTGGAGAGAGAAACAAAGTTAATGATCAAGCTCTATGTGACCTTTCTGAAAGACAAGGACCATGTGAGTGCTTTCGCATTTGAACAGTTTTCAGTCTCCAATGTTTAGAACATCATATTAGTATAGTTCATATATTCAAGGAAGAGTATTCAGACCAAGTGCCTCTGATAGCATAGCATTCCCTGAGTACTGTGTTGGATTATTAGCTGGGGGTTTTACATGCTGATACCCTGAGGTGGGATTGAACTCAGGACTATATGGGTCGCAGGTGAGTGTGCAACCCACTGAGCTGCTAATAGTATATATTTCAAGCAGCAGGGTAGTTTAAAGGAACACCAACAGTCTAGTTCTCATCTTAATCATTGTCTGCAAGCACCCCAACACCCAGAACCCGAGACCACCCAACACCCAGAACCCGAGACCACCCAACACCCAGAACCCGAGACCACCCAACACCCAGAAACCCACGACCACCCAACACCCAGAACCCGAGACCACCCAACACCCAGAACCCGAGACCACCCAACACCCAGAAACCCGAGACCACCCAACACCCAGAACCCGAGACCACCCAACACCCAGAACCCGAGACCACCCAACACCCAGAACCCGAGACCACCCAACACCCAGAAACCCGAGACCACCCAACACCCAGAACCCGAGACCACCCAACACCCAGAACCCGAGACCACCCAACACCCAGAAACCCACAACCACCCAACACCCAGAACCCGAGACCACCCAACATCCAGAAAGCCGCGACCACCCAACACCCAGAAACCCGAGACCACCCAACACCCAGAAACCCACGACCACCCAACACCCAGAACCCGAGACCACCCAACATCCAGAAAGCCGCGACCACCCAACACCCAGAACCCGAGACCACCCAACACCCAGAAACCGCGACCACCCCAACACCCAGAACCCGAGACCACCCAACTCCCAGAAACCGCGACCACCCCAACACCCAGAACCCGCGACCACCCAACACCCAGAACCCGAGACCACCCAACTCCCAGAAACCCATGACCACTCAACACCCAGAACCCGCGACCACCCAACACCCAGAACCCGAGACCACCCAACACCCAGAAACCCGAGACCACCCAACACCCAGAACCCGAGACCACCCAACACCCAGAAACCCGAGACCACCCAACACCCAGAAACCCACGACCACCCAACACCCAGAACCCGAGACCACCCAACACCCAGAACCCGAGACCACCCAACACCCAGAAACCCACGACCACCCAACACCCAGAACCCGAGACCACCCAACACCCAGAAACCCACGACCACCCAACACCCAGAACCCGAGACCACCCAACACCCAGAAACCCGAGACCACCCAACACCCAGAAACCCACGACCACCCAACACCCAGAACCCGAGACCACCCAACACCCAGAAACCCGAGACCACCCAACACCCAGAAACCCACGACCACCCAACACCCAGAACCCGAGACCACCCAACACCCAGAAACCCACGACCACCCAACACCCAGAACCCGAGACCACCCAACACCCAGAACCCGAGACCACCCAACTCCCAGAAACCCGCGACCACTCAACACCCAGAACCCGCGACCACCCAACACCCAGAACCCACGACCACCCAACACCCAGAACCCGAGACCACCCAACACCCAGAACCCGAGACCACCCAACTCCCAGAAACCCACGACCACTCAACACCCAGAACCCGCGACCACCCAACACCCAGAACCCACGACCACTCAACACCCAGAACCCGCGACCACCCAACACCCAGAACCCACGACCACCCAACACCCAGAACCCGAGACCACCCAACACCCAGAAACCCGCGACCACCCAACACCCAGAAACCCACGACCACCCAACACCCCGAACCCTAGACCACCCAACACCCAGAAACCCGCGACCACCCAACACCCAGAAACCTGAGACCACCCAACACCCAGAAACCCGAGACCACAACATCCAGAAACCCATGACCACCCAACACCCAGAATCCCACGACCACCCAACATCCAGAAACCCACAACCACCCCAACACCCAGAAACCTGTGACCACCCAACACCCAGAAACCTGTGACCACTCAACAGCCAGAAACCCACAACCACCCCAACACCCAGAAACCCGCGACCACCCGACACCCAAAACCCATGACCACCCAACACCCAGAAACCCGCGACCACCCAACACCCAGAACCCGAGACCACCCAACACCCAGAAACCCGAGACCACCCAACACCCAGAAACCCATGACCACCCAATATCCAGAACCCGAGACCACCCAACACCAAGACCTCGAGACCACCCAACACCCAGAAACCCACGACCACCCAACACTCAGAACCCGAGACCACCCAACACCAAGAACCCACGACCACCCAACACCCAGAAACCCACGACCACCCAACACCCAGAAACCCACGACCATCCAACACCAAGAACCCACGACCACCCAACACCCAGAAACCCACGGCCACCCAACACCCAGAAACCCACGGCCACCCAACACCCAGAAACCCACGACCACCCCAACAGCCATTTCTTGTATATTTTCTGCTGCAACCATCTGGGATGTCTTGGGTAGATACACTGCCACCAATTCTTCTTGTTGGTGAGAGTCTAAGCTACTGATAATGGGTGCAGTAGGTTGCTCACACAAAGTCTTAAGCAGAGGATAGCATTACTCTTACTGAACAGTAAAGGTTATAACATAGCAGTTATTAGGTAGTTACGATATATCTTAAATACATAATTTCTGTTTGTGTGACTATCAGGCTGAACTTAAGAGTAGATATAGCTTATGACTTTAATTACATGCTGTGAATACACTCTGGATAGTCAGCTAACTGTAACACACACACACACACGATGCCTAAAGCATGGATTGAATTCCCCACAGCAGAGGTCACAGTCAATGTCAAAATGGGTGGTACCTCTAAGGGTAATAGTTCTGGATACAAACCCCGCCTACTGCAGTGATGTGTTATAACACGTCAGAACAGGTTGGTTAAAAATAGCCACGCAAGCAGGTCTATACCCTGGCAACTGGAAGCCACATTGAGAATAGTCCTCTATATCCTGGTGAGTGTAACTAGTTATGTGATGCCAGACAATTGCTTGTTCCAACACACCGTCCGCCATCCCCCATCCTAACTGCCCCCATATTTCCACCTCAAACTAGTTATAGGGGTGGCACGGTGGCTCAGTGGTTAGCACTACTGCCTCAGAGTGCTAAGGACCCAGGTTCAATTCCAGCCTTGGGTGACTGGTGAAGTTTGCACATTCTCCCTGTGCCTGTGTGGGTTTACTCCAGGTGCTCTAGTTTCCTCCCACAATCCAAAGATGCACAGGTTAGATAAGTTGCCCATAGTGTTCAGGGATGTATACGTTAGGTGCATTAGTTAGAGTAATAGGGAGGGGGAATGGGTCTAGGTGAGTTTGATGAAGGGCTTTTGCTCGAAACGTTGATTTCGCTGCTCGTTGGATGCTGCCTGAACTGCTGTACTCTTCCAGCACCACTAATCCAGTATTTGATTTTCAGCATCTGCAGTCATTGTTTTTACCCTTTAATCTTTGGAGGGTCAGTTTGGACTTGAAGGGCCTGTTTCCACACTGTAGGGATTCTATGATTCCTTTTCCTTTGGCACAGTGAAACAGAAATTCACTCAGGCTATTTAAACCGGATCTTCTAATTCCATGACCACGACCAAGTAAAAGGACAAGGGCAGCAGGTACATGGGAACACCACCATGTGTTCCCCTCCAAGGCAGTTGCCATCCTGACTTGGAAATATATCACTGTTCCTTCAATGTCACTGAGTTAAAATCCTGAAACACCATCCGTAACAGCATTATGGGTCTACCTACAGCACATGGACTGCAGCGGTTCAAAAACAATGTCTCCCCCCCCCCCACCTCCCATGCAAGAGCAATTAGAGATGAGCAATAAATTACAGCCTTGAATTTAATGCTCACATCCACGAAAGAATAAAACAATTCCAGTAAAGACATTTTAGTGAGTTCCAAATAGACATTTAACAGCTGCACTTTGTTATCACACTAGGTTCCTCATGACACCTTAAAGCAGCTTAACATTCACATGAAAAATACAAAAGCAAAGTTAATACTTCATGGGAAGGACTAAAAATGTATCCACTGTACTATATTTCACCCTTATTTGTAAAACAAATGTAGGGCATGTTTGGAGCAAAGGATCATATTAAATTAATGAGGATCATATATAAAACTGTCCATAATAGTTTTATAAGGGCATAGCTTTTGCTATATAGGTTTGATTTTATTGCAGGTTCGTAGCATTTATCAATAAATGTTGTTTCCATACAAGCAATTAAACTGAGATACTGACTTGAAACAAGGGTAAAAGACTTCCGCTGGTTTAATACCTAAATGTTGCATTGAAAACCAGCATCTACTAAACTCAAAGCATTCCAAGTGTTATGTGGCTCACATCCCATTGCAGCTCTACTCTAATCCAACACCAGTTTTTTGCTGATCAATGCTGAGAATAAGTATTAGAAGAAGTTGAAGTTAAACTCTGGGGAAACCTAAAAGAGAATACGTGGAAGAAGAACAGACATTTCTGGAAAAACTGAGCTGTCTGCGTTTTGAGTCCTGTGAGGAAGGGTCACTGGACTCAAGCTGTTAACTATCTGTCTCTCTCTCTCTCTCTTTCTCTCCACAGATGCAGCCAGACCTGATTGTGTTTCTCCAGCAATTTCTGTTTTTGTTTTGAAAATGTGTTCTTTTCTGATGCCTTGGCTATTAGGTAACACTCAAAAATATATCGTCATTGGCAATCACTTGCTAACAAGTGTAACAAGGAAATTCTGGGTCACTGGTCATGGGTTCTGGCAGTTTTAATGAGCTCAATCCTACAACCCCATCTCTGACCACACATTTGGCAGATGTTTCCAGGAGGTGGAATTGGTCCTTAGGCCTTGAGATTACTGGCATTCCTTTCTCCAGTTCCTTTCCCGTAGTCCTCTTACTGATGTATGTTCTTAAAGAATCATATCCCTTCAGCCAGGAGTTTCCTCCAAGCCAGTTCTTTCTGAGTGAGGGTCTCCCATGTATTGACATCTATGTTGTATTTCTTGAAGGAAGTCCTCAGGGAATCTTATGCACGAACAAAAGATCATCTTACAGGGATAGGAGTGTGCTACGTGCAAAATGTCTGCTGTATTTCCGTACTCAGAAGTATTTGTTGACTATAAAGTGCTCCAGATCATTCTGAAGTTATGAAAGATGCTTTATGAAACAGGGTGTTCAAAGCAGAACCATCACTCCCACCAATATTGATGTGAAACCTGCAATGTAGTGATGATCAAAGGCATTTGATGAATGTAATGCCGACACTGTCTCCTGAAAGGAGGACGGGGGTAGGTGCTGCTCTTCAAGTGGAAGAGCTCTGATTGGCCAGTAGGGCTTCTATTCCCAGGGTCCTGGAAGAATGCCTGCTGCTGTCTAGTTAAGGGCCTGAGTTGTACAGGTTGTGGTTGGTCAGCCCAAACAAGGGCAATGTGGGGCCTCACCAGTTTTGCAGCTGGTGGAAAAGACCCCCATCACTCTGCCTCCAACCTCCTAAACTTAAACTTTTGGAATTCCCTTTTCACCTCTCTCTCCTCCTTCAACAGCCCCGATAAAAACCTAACCCCTTTGACCAGGAGTTCAGGCAGCTCCTCTAAAACTACTTTCTTTCACTTGATGACAAATTTTGTCTGAAGACAACTTCTCTAAAGAAATTTGGGATTATATAAAGTCACTGTATAGCGTCTTAAGATGCAAGACGTTGAAGTAGGATTTGTTGTGCAAGGGCTCTGTTG
Organism: Chiloscyllium punctatum; assembly: GCF_047496795.1. Classification (NCBI taxonomy): domain Eukaryota; kingdom Metazoa; phylum Chordata; class Chondrichthyes; order Orectolobiformes; family Hemiscylliidae; genus Chiloscyllium; species Chiloscyllium punctatum. The sequence goes on from NC_092752.1 coordinate 7,309,898, forward strand.
TAACCTTGTGATGATGTCATGGAGATGCACATCACTAGGTATAAATAGCACAGTGTGGGTGAAATTAGAACTCTCTGGAAGAATGCCTCGGATTGCAACTCACCAGATCCATAGAATGCCTTCAGAGCACTTGGAGGTGAGCACAGAGGAGGAGAGAGTAGTCCTTACCTAATGTAACTTTTAGTATATCTCTGATTACCATGTACAGCTGTACTTTAACATATAATAAAGTGTTAGTTTGAACTCTAAACCTGAAGTCAGGTTTTTGACTTTGCCTTCTCCTCAATGAGTCTGCCTTGAATCCAAGCTTGTACCATGACATCAAGCCACACAATAAAAGGCTAAATGAACCCAAGCAACTGAGGCACAATGGTACAGTTTATATGCTCTTGTAAATTCCTCTTCCAAGTCACATCCTGACTTGGAATTGTATCACCATCTCCTCATCGTTGTCTGGTCAAACTTGTGGGACTCCCAGCCTGACAACTCTGATAATGTACTCACCCCACATTTCAGGCAGGCATTGGGCAATGAGGAGGCAATGGCCTAGTGGTATTGTCACTGGACTGTTAATCCAGAGGCCTTGATAATGTTCCGGGCACCCGGGTTCGAATCACGTCATGGCCAGACAGTGGAATTCGAATCTAATAAAATGCAATCAGGAATTAAGAATCTAGAGATGCCCATGAATCCATTGTTGGAAAAACCCATCTGGATCACTAATGCCCTTCAGGGAAGAAAGCTGATCTGGCCTGCATATGACTCCAGACCCACAGCAATGTATTTGATTCTTAACTGCCCTCTGGGTAATTAGGGATGGGCAATAAATACTGCCTGGCCAGTGACACCCTCATCCTGTGAATTAATATAAATAAAAACTTCCTACCACTTTCAAGAGCAGTTAGGGATAGGCAACAAATGCTGGTCTTACCAGTAAATCCGACAGTTCATACAATATAAGAGCAGTAGTGGGCCATTCTGTATTTACTTCACCGTTCAATGAGATCATAGCTGTTCTGATTATCCTCAACTCCACTTTCCTGCCTTCTCTGCCCCATCATCCTCAATTCCCACACTGATTAAAAATCAGCCACTCTCAGCCTTGCATATACTTAATGACCCAACCTCAACTGCCCTCTGCAATGAAGATGGCAGCATGGGCAGCACAGTAGTTAGCACTGATGCCTCACAGCGCCAGAGACCCGGGTTCAGTTCCCCCCTCAGACAACTGACTGTGTGGAGTTTGCACATTCTCCCCGTGTCTGCGTGGGTTTCCCCCGGGTGCTCCGGTTTCCTCCCACAGTCCAAAGATGTGCAGGTTAGGTGAATTGGCCATGCTAAATTGCCCGTAGTGTTAGGTGAAGGGGTAAATGTAGGGGAATGGGTCAGGGTGGGTTGCTCTTCGGAGGGTCGGTGTGGACACACTGTAAGTGATCTAAATCTAAGATTTCCACCGATACATGCAAGAATAAATAAAAAATACTTATGAATAAGTGTGCTTACAAAATCGCAGGGTGAAGATGGACAAGCAATAAACATTAATTACTGCGGTGAAATACTATTTGTTCTATTATTATGAAGTGAAAAAGCAGCTTTTCTTAAAATATCAGTTCCAATCTTTAATTTTAAAAAACCCACAGCCCTCATACTGTACTCTCCAGCACAGCTCAGTACATGTGCACTCCACTGTTCTACTTACTGGTATGGATTATTATTACACTGAGCAGTAAACACATGACTCACCCCTGGGAAATAAAACCCATCTCTCTAAACTCTCTCAGATGAATCACTTCTGTTATAGGGAATGATATTCCAAGTCAAAACTCCTCAATAGACTTACCAAGCAGTTTTCAAAAGTCCAGTTTCTTTTTATTTTGACTGTTGCTAATTTCTTTAATCTGAGTTGTGTTCCATTTGATTCCATTCTTTTAAGAAATCAGTTTTTAGTAATTTCAAAAATCGACTTCCTTCATAAAAGTATCTTTATGTGTAGTCACAAATGCAGTTTGGTTCTATAAAGTACCGTATCAAGGAAACAAAAACATTGGTGTTTGACTCTATATAACCAACCAATGACATCTTCTATGGAGTTAGGTCCCTGGGAGAAAAGGGGTATGGGACAACTTGACAACTCAAAGTTCACACCCAAACCTTCACTCCATTTCAGAAAGCACAAAAACTCACTGTGGAAATCAAAATTCTGCTCCTCTCATAATTGGCCTGTCAAACAATTATTATAAGTTCTCCACAGTTACCAACTGTTCAAAGATGTGCAGGTTAGGTGGATCAGCCATAGTGTCCAGGGATGTGCAGACTAGGTGGATTAGTCATGGGAAATGCAGAGTTTCTGGGATAGGGTAGAGGGGTGGGTCTGGGTGGGATGCTCTGTGGAGGAGTCAGTGTGGACTTGATGGGCCAAATGGCCTGTTTCCATGCTAAAGGGTTTCTATGGTTCTATGAACTTTCCCACAAGTAGGAACAACTTCTCCTTATTTGCTCAGTCAAACTCACTTGTGATTTTAAACAAATTCAATCAATCTTTCCTGAATATTCTCTTCTCTGAACACAATCTCAGCTTCTCTGGTCAATAGTTAATATTTTGTCACTCTAAACCAATGGAAGACAGAAGGAAAACTGGCTTATAGGTACAGGTGAAGACATTAAAATAATTTACCATCCAGTAGTTAATGGACTCCAAGGTAAAATATTTTAGAAAATATTTCAACACTTTGTTTAAATTTGGGAAAGGGTTTAACAGGATCGATGCAGAGATGATGTTTCTAATTAATAAGGGAATCCAAAACAAGGATTCATCACTATAGGATGGTTGCTAACAAACTGAATCAGGAATCCCTACAATGTGGAAACTGGCCGTTCAGTCCATCGACTCCACACACATACTCACCCGAGGCTGGAATCAAACCTGGCTCCCTGGCACTGTGAGGCAACAGTGCTAACCACTGAGTCACCATTCCGCCCAGTGGCCCAATGGTTTCTCCGTATCTCTGTTTTAAATCTGCCATTCTTTAGCCTAAAACTTTGATGCCTTGTTCTACGCTGCCCTACATGAGCATACACTCTCTCTAATATGTACTTTGTCAACCATCTTCATATATATCTCAATAGATCGCCTCTTATTCTTTTAAAATCCAGAGAGTATTGGCCTAAACTGTTCAATTTCTCTTCATAAGAGAGACCCTTCATCTCGGGAATCAATTTAGTAAACCTCTTCTGAATTGCCTCCAATACAAATACATCCCTCCTCATGTAGGGGAACCAAAACTATACATTGTACTCTGAGTTCAGTCTCACTAATGTCTTGTACAGTTGCTATAGTATTTCCTGACTTTTATACTCTATCCTCTTGGGCAATAAATGCCAAAATTCCATTTGCTTTGCCTTGATAAAAATGATTTTTTTATTGCTTATTCTGGGTCTGAAGTCACATGTGGTCAATACCAGGTAAGGACAATAGATTGGCATCCTTGAAAGACATGTGCGAAAAAAATAGACTTATTTGGTAATTGGTTATAGCTTTATGGCAGCAATACAGAGAAACACTTCATAGGTATTTTCTAACTATCTGTTCAGTCATACTATTATACACTGCTGGACGTTAGCCTACACCTCCTGGCTTAGAGGTAGGGACACTACCACTATTCCTAGACAGCTTTCTAAGATTCACTTTATACTCTCAGATTATTAACTGAACTTAAATCCCAGCAGCTGCCATTTGAACCAGTGTCCCCAGCTCATGAATGCAGAGACATTACCATTACTCCATCACAATGTTGTTAGATGCACTAATTAGACTAGGGGAGGTAGCTGGTGTGTATCACAAACACTGGCATGGATCTTTCACATGGAATGACCTGAATCCGTGCTGTAATTGCAATGCTTGAATCTGCACTGAATCAGCTTGCAAACCTCCTTATTGAACTTTATCCCAGAGAAGTCCTTTAATTAGCTCATTATTTCGACATTTTTCTCCAATTCCCCATCCTCGTTATCAGCCCTGCTGATATTGGGCTTGCCAATTCGGTTTCGCAGACAGGCAAGGCCATTTTGTTTTCACCAGTGAGCTAATTAATTTCAAACCTCATCACTCAGGAATTATCATAATTAAAAACTGTAACCATTTTGTATAACTGCACATAATTCTTGCACACTTTTTGCATCTTCATTTCAGAAACAAAAATGAATTTTAAGAACGCTTATAAAGTATAAGTCACTGACCAAACCAGCCCCAAGTTAAAACCTATCTTTTTTGTAAGAACTACTGAGCAATGGCATAAAGGAAGAATTTTTTTGTTGAAACGTTGAACAAATTTCAATAGGTTCATTCTGCAAAGCATTACTTTTATGGGAACATAATTCAAATGTCTATCTTAAATTTGCACGAAGGTGACTTTTAAATGTTGAGCTCCAATATCCACCTCTTGTGCTGTTTATTCTTCAGTTGGACTTGGGGCACATACATGTGAAATTAATATTACATCCTTCCATTGGCAAAAGAAGTGACTCATGAGGCAATCCTAATGACTGATATAATTATTGTAAAAGGTCTGTGTATTTATACACACATATTGACATACACACAAAACTCTGCAACTAAGCAGTACATCATCATTGATATCCAGATCTTCAAAACGCAGGGGGAATAACACAGTCGGAACACATTGACTTACGTTTCAGTTAGATGCACAACGCTTTTCCCACAAAACCTCGGTGACAGAGGAGGTCGGACGGTGCCCTCCTGTCGGTCTGTACATGACAATGTTGTGCTCAGACACCAGCAGACTGTCCAGTCACAGAGAAGAATCAACGAAGACTGAAGCAGGGCATCTGTGAAACCAGAGTCCGAGATTTGATCTCTGGCCAAAACATGTGACTCGGTCACAGGAGGCACCACTAACAGACCATCCTTGGCATTTGCTATTGAAACAAGGCATTAGGACAGCAATGCAAAAAATGTCGTTTGCAAAGCACCAAATGTATTGCTTTTGTTAAACAACAGTAATCAATGTTGACCACAGACTGTATTTATTGAATCTATTGCTCTGTTGCTAAAAGCATTTCAGTCTTTGAAATGTTTCTGTTCACCTCCAATGAGGAAGGGCAGCATTGCTTTTGCCACACTTGCCTATACAACAACTTAAACTGACCTTAGAGTTCCCTGGCTGGTTGTCAGGCTAAGGAACCCCTTACGTTTTGTGATTGTTTAAAGATGCAACGTGTAAATTCCATAAACATTTACATTTCTTCAAGCCTAAGTGAGAGGAACATATTGCTTCCTGAAAAAAACTGAGGAGCTGTCAGAGACAGACTGGGTCCTCAGCTCCCATCTAGTTTTCAGTTGTTACATTTAGCACACCAGTCTGTCAGGATTGCAGCTCTAGAATGAACTGGTCATTCCTAGTAATGACAGCAATAAAGTAGCAATAGAAAGGCCATGAAGCAAACAAGAATTATTTTATCTGTGGTGAGTTCTCTTTTATTACTTTGGTTTGATGCCATGCTGTGCTCGGGCTCAAGATAAACGGGTTGAGGAGAAGAAAGAGTTAAAACTGTGTTCAGACTTAAACTTCTAAAGTAACCTTTCTTGTTGTACGTTAATACTAAATCTTGCTACAAATAGCAATCACCAGTATACCTGATAGTCACATTATGTAAGTATTTATTGAACTTCTACATGTCCAACTTCTAGATTACTATTCCAATGATCACTCCACCACTTCTTCCCCAACACACTATGACTGATAAATGGCAAGTAACATTTGTGCCGCACAAGTGCCAGACCATGACCATCTCACACAAAAGAGAACCTAACCTTCGCCCTTGTCATTCAACGGCATTACCATCACTCAATGCCCAACTATGAATGTCCTGGTGGCTAGCATCAATCAAAACCTCAATTGGGCCAACCATATAAATACTGTGGCCAGAAGAGTTTGAAGTTCTGTGAAATGTAACTCATCTCCTGTATCTCCAAAGCATGTCCACCATCTGTAGCAAACCAGTTGTGTGATGGAATGCTCCCCACTTGCCAGGATGAGTACATCTCCAACAAAACTCAAGAAGCTTGACACCATCCAAGACAAACCATCCTGCATGATTAGCATTTTAATCATCACCTTCACTACTCATTCCCTTCACCATTGACACACAGCAGTAGCAGTGTGCATTCTCTACAAGATACGCTGCTGTGACTCATGAAGGCTCTTCCAAAAACACCTTTGAAGCCCATAACCTCTGCCATCTGAAAGAACATAGGGGAGCAGATATGTGGCAGCACCATCACCTGCAAATGCATCTTTGTGTCACACACAATCCTGCCTTGGAAGTACATCGCTGTTCCTACATATTGCTGGGTCAAAATCGTGAGATTCCCTTCCTATCAGCACCCAGTTATCTCTAAACTCCAAAGACTGCAGCAATTCAAGAAAGCAGCCTCTCCATGGTAATTAGGGATGGGCAATAAATTCTGGGCCCATCCAGTGATATCTACATCCCCTGAATAATTTTTAAAAATACTATTAACAAAAGAACATTCTCTCCTTGACATTGTCTGCAGACTGAACAGTGGTAATAAAGGAAAGGTTGATTCCAGAATCTTTGAACTAAAGGTAGGGGAGGGTGGTAAGTGAAAATGGCATAATTTTGAAAAGCTCAATCACACAGTGTTAAAAAAAGTCATCTGCAGAAATACAGTTAAATTGAAGGACTGCGAAAGGTTTAGCCATTTATACTGTGATAAGTTCTTAAGTGTGAACAAGAGTGGTTCTGGAGATGAAACACTTCCCAAATGACAATAAAGTACTTGGCACTTCTAAATTAGGTATAGGATCTGCACTGTTTTAGCTTTCCTTAAATGGTCCTGAGCTATGAAAGTATGACAGCACCATTTCCTAGCCCCTTCCCACATACTCGATACTGAAACTTTCTTAAAGTTAAAACTTTCAGAGTATTTGCAAATCATGGCCTCCCTAAACAGAAGGTCTTCACTGATAGAATTCCCAACCCGGAGGAAAATTTGCTTAATTTTTTTGTATCTGAGTAAACTCCTGCTAGAACACTTTTTTTGCTTCACGAAAGATTGAAAATGAAGATTCAGTGTCAATTGTAGCTCAGTAAAATAGGTCCATAGAAACATCGGAGGAGGCCATTCAGCGCCTTCTGCCTGCTGTGCAATTCTAGATCCTGGTGACTCTCTGCCTCAGCCCCATTTTCCTGCGCCATCCTCATATTCCTTGACGTTATTGACACCAAAATTATTGTCTTGAAGCTAATGACTGAGCTTGAATAGTGGTTTAGAGTACAAAATTCCAAAGACTCACCACCCTCTGGACAAAGAAATCCCTCCACATCTCATTCCTGAAGGATATGTCTCTTATTCTGAGACCATGTCTATTGACTGTACACATTCTCAGCCAGGGAAACCTTTCTGTGTCTACTCCACCCCTTTAAGGATTTCTTAAGCTACAACGCAATTGCCTTTAATTTTCCCAATTTGTCGTAAATTTCCAATCCCCGTTCTGGGAATTTCTGACCTCATCAATGCAGAGTTACCAGAGTAATGCACCTTTGGCAGGGTTGTTGTTTCCTGGAGGTGACATTATGCACCTGTCTGCCTTTTCAAGTTAATTCAACAGATACGATGGCACTGTTTTTAAACCAAAAAAAAAATCTTCAGACTGATATTTATGCTTCAAATCATAAAATGACAGAAGAAAACTGGCCACTTGCTTTGCTGCTTTTTAAAGGGAGTCATAGAGATGTACAGCATGCAAACAGACCCTTCAGTCCAACGTGTCCATGCCAGCCAGCTATCCAAAATGAATCTAGTCCCATTTGCCAACACTTGGCCCATACCCCTCTAAGCCCTTCCTATTCATAGACCCATTCAGATACCTTTTGAGTTGCTTTCAGAAACCAGGCTGCTGCCACTTCGATCGGTGACTACACTTCATTATTTCACTTCCTTTTAAACTACACAATGTTATTAAGGAGAGAGTTCCGGGATTTTGACCCAGTGAAGGAATGGCGATATATTTCCAAGTCAGGATGGTGAAATGGCTGGGAGGGGGAACTTGCAACGGGTGGTGTTCCCATGTATCTGCTGCCCTTGTCCTTGGAGATGCAAGTGATTGCGTGTTTGTGATCCCATGACCCTTGGACTTGAAATATTAACTTTGTCTCTCTCTCTCTTTCCACAGATGCTGCCAGATGTGCCAGGTTTCTCCAGCACTTTCTGTTTTTGTTGGCTTCAGATTTTGACCACCAGTAGTTCTTTGCTTTATACCTTCATTCACTAGTGGGACATGGGCGCCATTGGCTGGGCCCAGCATTTATTGCCTGGTCTCTAGTTGCCCTTGAAAAGATATAGTGAGCTGACTTCTTGAACTGGTGCCGTTCATCTGCTGTAGGTAGATACAAAATGTCCTTAGGGAGGGAATTCCAGAAATGTGACACAGTGACAGTGGTGTTGCCAGACACCCTGAGTAGTCCTAGCACTTTGTCTTCTTTTTATTTTAAGTTTCTGGGATCTGCAGTACTTTACTCTAAATTCCTCAGAAGATGTTGTTTGGGAGCAGCCGCCTCTGTTTAATTTCACTCACTGAAGTCTTCCCAGCCTATCGGTTTAATGCATAAACATCTCCCACAGTCCTCCCTTCTACTCGTGTTCTACCCAGATCAGCATATCCGCACACTGGTGAAATATTGTGAAGAAAACAACAAATGCTGGAGATCACAGCAGATCAGGCAGCATCCGTGGAGATAGTCAGCTAACGTTTTGAGTCCAGATGACTCTTCATCACAGCAGAGCTCTCTCTACCTGACACGCTGTGATCTCCGCATTTGTTCTTTCCACTCCAGATTCCAGCAGCTGCAGTAATTTGCTCCAACCTTAAATATGGCTAAAATGCTTTGCAATGGTCTGACGTTGCAAGACGTGCTGAAATAGTACAAGCTTTTTAAATTTCCTTATACTGATTAAGCCGCTGATGCTAAGGTAGGCAAAGCAGCAAGCAATCTGAGGAGTCCTGTGGAACCTCACCGGTCTTGGGGAGTACTTGTCCGTTTTTATGATTGCAAATTTCTTTTGAGCACACACATCAGTTCCTTTGAAACAGGAACACCTTCGAGGAACTGTTCAAGTTTGCTTTAATTAAAACAAAAGCGACAAGCAAGGCCTTACTGTATTTTTTAAAAGTGCAAATTTGGCATTTAAAGTTCTATTTGCTATTTTTCTCAGCAGGCCAATTGGAAATTATTGAAATGAATTCTGATCAGATCTCTCATAGACTAGGTTTGAACTCACTTCACCAAGAACCCTATTGGTCAGGTTTAAATTTCTTCAATATAGCTTTAACTCAAATCTGGACTCAGGAGGCACAAAATTATTAAAAGTAGCCATTCCCTCATGCTCATTGTGAAGAAACAACAAGGTACAGGTTATCACTGACTTCTTTTTAAAGAGAATTATACGGAAGAAATATGCTGTTTTGTTTAACAACATCAGAATGAGAAATAGTAGTGCAGGAGTGCAAGGTGGATTATTTTATCAGGACATCGATATTTTTCCTGTAGCAGGGCATTGAAGAACACGTTTCATTGTGTGAAGTTGTCCCCTGAACCTTTAAAGTTTTAAAGTTTATGCAGAGAGTATGAGCCAACCACTGCACAGCTCGGGAGAAAAAAACTAAAAGGCTAAAACAGGACCAGACATTGTGCAAACTACAAAACTTCAAGTCTGTTTCTATCACCACAAATGCTGAGTTTCTCCAGCATTCTCTGTTCAAGTGATGTGGAGTTATCAGTGCAAAGATTGAGAAGGCAGTATAAACTAGACTGGGTGGAAGTAAAGAGAAATGAAGAGGGTAAGGAAGATGGATAAAGAAAAAAAGGGAGCAGTGACAGAACTGAAAGGTTTTAAATCATCCATTTTAAAATCTCCAACAACAATTAAACCTGAAATGAAACAGCAATGAAACCCTATATTTTAAATTAGCTTTCATTGCCAGAGAAGTTGACCATACGTAATTATAACCACACTGTTAATAGGACACTTAGACTGAAATTATTTGTTTTACATTTTGTGGTGCATTTAGTTAACATTTACAATGCTCATCTGCTGACTTGACACCACTCACTGCAAAGTCAAGATTAGTGTGGTGCTGGAAATGGACAGCAGGTCAGGCAGCATCCGAGGAGCAAGAAAATCGATGGGGGTTTCAGGCAAAAGTTCTGAGTCTCATTCCTGATGAAGGGCTTTTGCCCAAAACATCGATTGTTTTGCTCCTCGGATGCTCCCTGACCTGCTGTGCCTTTCCAGCACCACTCTAATCTAGACTCTGATCTCCAGCAACTGCAGTCCTCACTTTCGACCACTCACTCACTACATTTCAAATCAGGAGGAGGAGGGAAAGATGTTGATATTGCAAAGCCAGAATTTGCCAGACCATTTGCACCCAGTTAATGGCAAGTGCCATTTGCCAGACTTTTACAGCAAAACCTGAGCCAATATTCCCAGATATTGTGCCCATGCTGGCTTAATGGGAAATCCTCCACGTATTATGAATTGCTAAGAATAAAGTTTATTCATTCATTGTTGTATGTCCTTTGCCAATTTTCTTAACCAGTTCTCCACCTGCCATCAGCATCCATTGTATATGAAGCACAACGTAATGCTCTCATATCAAATATTAATATCTGCTCTTGCTTCCTGCTAAGATTTAAAAGGACCATATTTAATCAGCTTTTTGCCAAAGGCTACATTTCTGTAGGGATAGGAAAGGCAAAAAAGATGGTTCTCAGTTACAAAAATGGTAAGTTCCCACTGCTGTCCTTTTGCTATGATTCATAGAATGACAGCATAGAAGGCAGCCATTTAGGCCCATTGCAGTGGTGTTCACTCTTTGAAAGAGCTAAACAGTTTGTCCCCCCTCTCCTGCTTTCTCCCCAGAGCCTGGCATACTTCTCGTTTTCAGTCCACTGATCCTTTCCTCTTTATTATTCATTTTGTGGGATGTGGGTGTCGCTGGCTGGGCCTGCATTTATTGCCCGTCCCTAGTTGCCCTTGAGAAGGTGGCGGTGAGCTGTCTTCTTGAACCACTGTAGTCCACCTGCTGTGGGTTGACTCAGAATGTAATTATGGAGGGAGTTTCGGGATTTGGACCCAGCAACACTGGAGGAGCAGTACTATATTTCCAAATCAGCATAGTGAGTGGTTTGGAGAGGAACTTGAAGATGGTGGTCTTCTCATGTATCTACTACCCTTGTCCTTCTAGATGGAAGTGGTCTTTCATTTGGAAGGTGATGTCTGAGGATCTTTGGTGAATTTCTGCAGTGCATCTTGTAGATAGTACACATTGCTGTTACTGAGCATTGGTATTGGAAGGTGTGGATGTTGGCGGATGTGGTGCCAATCGAGTGGGGGCTGCTTTGTCCTGGATGTTGTCAAGCTTCTTGAGTGTTGTTAGAGCTGCACTCATCCAGGCAAGTGAGGAATATTCCATCACACTTCTGACTTCGTGCCTTGTAGATGGTGGACATGCTTTCGGAGTCAGGAAGTGAGTTAGTCGCCGTAGCCTTCCTAGCCTCTGACCTGCTCTTGTAATCACTGTGATTATGAGGTGAGTCGAGTTGATCCTCTTTCTGAAAGTCTGCCTCAACCTAGACTGACAGGCACAGCCACTCAATCGATCCATCTAATCGTGAACAGAATCAGATAAGTGGTCACTCCAAAGTTGTCATTCCCAGGTGCCCACGTCATTGAGAAATTTATTCCAGAAACTTACATGAGGCACAATTTCTATGGAAGGTCTCACACATAAAGGAAGGAACTTGTGAGGTGATCAGAAACCAATTCCCTTTCTGAAGTCATGGCAACAAAAGAACAATCAACTGATATGAGTGAGCCAAAAGCTATTGCGAAATATATGCAAATGGTTGGGTAAACCCAGAGGAAGTGCTCACCTAAAACTTAAAAAGAGCTCAGCATTTTAAATTAGTTCCAATATTATTGTAGACCGTGGGCAGACATTACTGGATATGAATTCCATCTGCTGGCAATGTGTGGAGAGGAGCAGAACATTCCTTTAGTTCCTTTGGGAATTCCCTCAGGTCTTTGCAAGAATAGGAAATCTTTTGAAGGTGCCTGTTGTTCTGAGGCAAGAAAGATTATGCGTTCCGGTGTGTGCAGTTTTGTTATCCATTACATGGACCAGGTTTGAAAAACAATACATTAATCCTCAACTGAATTCCTGGGCTGTAAAAACATCCTTTACTGAAGTGAAGACGACGACTCAATTTATTGCTAACTCTGAACAAGTTAATTCCAACTTGATGTTGTTGGAGAAAGTGGTGAATCAGAGGAGGAAGATACAGATATAGGAGGAGGTGGATTAGCCTCTTTCACCATTCATTAATCCGTATAGAATCAGCGAATCATCATTGGACAGTATGGAAGCAGGCCATTTGGCCCAAGAGGCCCACACTGATCCTCCAAAGAACTCCCCCCCCCCCCCCCCATCCACCTACCCTATCCCCACATTATCTTATGGCTAATCCACCTAGTCTGCACATCCCTGGGCACTATGGTCAATTTGAGAATCTTAGAATCCCTACAGTGTGCAAACAGGCCCTTTGACCCAACAGGTCTACATCAACCCTCCAAAGAGTAACCCACCCAGACCCATTCCCTTAACCCTATCGTTCCACATTTACCCCTGGTTAAGGCACCCAGCCTACATATCCCTGAACACTATGGGTAATTTAACATGGCCAATTCACCCTAATCTACACACCTTTGGATTGTGGGAGGAAATTGGAGAACCCGGAAGAAATCAACGCAAACATGGGGAGAATGTACAAACTCCGTGGCTGTCTGTGACTGAGCTCCATATACTTGCCTTTGTCCAAAAGCATTTAATAGCTGTGGTTTTAAAAAAAACTATCAATCTTAGAATTAAAAGTAACATTCTAGCATCAACTTGTGCTGTAAAAGTGAGTTTCAAACCAGTACCACACTTTGCGTGTTTAAGTTTTTATTAACTTCATTTGTAAACGTTCTGGCACTAATTCTAAGACCATGTCCCCTCCCCGAACCCCAGACTCCCCAACCAGTAGAAATAGCTTCCGTCCATCTACACTGTAAAGATTTCCTTCATACCTTGAAAATTTTGATCAGATCATGCCTCAAGCTTCTAAATTGTGGAGGATACAAGCCCACATGGAGATCAGAAATGGGAAAAGAACTATTTGATACATTGAACATGCATCTTTGGACAAGCAGTTGATATGTGGAAGTATCAAGGTCCAACACAGAATTGGGCCATTTGGACCTCTCACTTGATGAATGCTCATAGTTCTAACCATGTCTAGTCACCTCAGTTCCTGTAGGCCTTACAACTCCTTAGCCATCTGTCTAACCATCTAATCAGGAATGCCGACATAGTTACTGCCTCAACCATTAGTCCAAAACGAATGACATATCCTCATAAGACACCAGTTCTGCTTTCAGCTCTAGACCATTTGCACATATTCCACCAGGCCCACCCTCATTCTGGATGCTTCAACCACTGGAAACCTCTCCATTTTGAAACTCATCCACCTTCTTTGTCCTTTAATCTTTGCAATCTAGTGAGATTGTTTCATGAAGGTATAAACTGGAAGTGGTCTCACTGCAATTACTGCTGCTTCCCCTTTTTTATGGAAGATGGCTGCTCCTTGCACTGAAACACGAGAATGTAGAAGGTAGCAACAGGGCTGGACCCCTTCCTCCTGCTCTGCCATTCAATGTGATCATGATCGATCAACGAACTCAATACCCTAATCCTGCCTTCCCCTCATATTCCTTTAGCCACGCAAGCTAGATCTACCTCTACTCGAGAACACAATGCGTTGGCCTTTCTGTGGTAGTGAATTTCACAGGCTCCCCACTCTCTGGGTGAAGGCATTTGCATGTGTATTGCCATCTGTTTTCATTCCAATGATGTCATGGAGCCTGAAGACCAAGCTTTGCCCAGCAGCAGCCAGGATGAATTGAGAGATTCGGTACAAACTGCTCAGTCTTTCCAGCTTGGCATTGTGGCCTTGCATCCCTGTACTGTGTGCTTGCTTGAAGGAAATAACGTCAGCAATATTCAAAATTGCCCCAGTGTGGCTTCTTCAGAAATAGAGTTTGAAACCTTAGCTCTGAAGATGAGTTACACCAGATTTGAAACGTTAACTCTGTTTCTCTCTCCACAGATGCTGCCAATACTGCAGTGTTCTGCCAGCATTCTCTGTCTGTTTCACTCTGTCTCAGCTGGGATCTTCAATTCCATACATTTCTGCTGTTGGGAGCACCTGAGTGCTGGGCTCTCTAATCCCATTTGATACCTATGATTCTGAATGCATCTCATGTGGGACCTGTCCATCAGCTTAATATGTTTGGACTAGGTAATCCATACCTCACAGGCATATAGAAGAGCAAGTATTTTACACACAGCAAGTTTTCTTATAAGACGGATACCTTGTTTCCTCCACAATGTCTTGAATAAATGGGCAGATGCTGAACTTACACTCACAATTCTATAGGCCACCTTGTTGTCCTTTCTGGTAATAGTGGTTCTGAGATCAGTAAACCTATCTACAGCCTTCAGGATTGTGACATTGATACATACAAAAGAGAGGGCTACAGAGATGGTCATCTTGGTTGGAACCGAACCAGTTCATCGTTGCACACCTCCTCAATCATAGCACATTAATACAAATATCATTTACTTCACGCTATGATAAAGGGTTTTTGTGTGTATAACAACATATCACTTTGGTAATGATTGACCTCATTATTTTTAATGAAACAAATCATAGTTATTTCTTATATAATGACATTTTCTTTTAAAAAAACAGAAAGTTACACAATAAACTAGAACTGACAGCCTGGACAGTACATCACATTACAATTCAATCAAAGTTTGATCAAGTTTCGGAAACTGCCCACATATGATCACCGTGGTTATGCTAACATGATAAGTTCCTAACTGAATCGCAATGAACTTTTTTTTGCTCAGTTTCACTATTTCTTTTAAATGAAAGAAAAAACTTCTTTCATTTTAGTTAGTCCGTTCTCATACTTTTGTGTTTTTCATATAAATGGTTTATTTGACCTTCCTTTCTCTTCATCACAATGAATCATCTTGTATCTTTATCCCCTCATGCAGTTACAAGAATTTTCAGAGTCACGATGAATAGAGTATAAATGATCTCAGCTGATCAGTGTGTACTTTCCTTCGGTGTGTGAAATGCCACAGAAACCTCCACCAAAACCCAAGATGTTAAGACAAATGAGCATGTTATGTTCTGGTAAAAAGGAGCAAGAAATAGTGGAGAGATTCAGGCAGATATATCTGATGGATATTTGTTTGAGATGCTTTTGAAGTCTGGTGGCAGATTAAGAGAGGAAAATAATCCAATACACTTGCTGTAATGCCTGCAATCAGGCAGAGGGGTGGAAGTGTCCAACAGTCTTGTCAAGGTGATGATACCAGTTTAATAATATATAACATAAAGAACTGCAGAAACCAAAAAACGAAATTGTTAGAAAAGCTCAGCAGATCTGGCAGCATTTATGGAGAGAAATCAGAATTAACATTTCAGATTGAGTGACCCTCCCTCAGAACTGTGGATGCTGGAAATCTGAAGTAAAAACAGAAACTGCTGGAGAAACTCAACAGGTCTGGACTAATGTTTTAAACCTGATGACTCTTGAATCTTGATGGCTACTGCACAATGCAGAGTGATGCCAATAGCGTGGGTTCAATTCCTGCATGGGTTGAGGTTACCATGACAGACTCTCCTTTACAACCTTTCTCCTCTCCTGAGCTTTGCTGACCATCAGATGAAACCACCACCAGCCATCTCTCTCTAATGGCCAAGTCAGCTGGAAGGGAAGACCAGAATTATTTTGTTGTCACTTGCACTTCTTGATAAGGAGAAAATCTCAATGTTACCAAAGGAAGCAGCCATCAGACACGAAACAATTTGTTCTCATTTGTTAAACAGATCTGAGTTCATCTGAAAAGAAGTCAACAATACTGACTTCTTAAATCTGGTCAAGGTGAAGATTATGAATCCCATCACTACATTTACCATCTCGATAGCATCATGAAAGCGGCCCCTTGGAATAAAAAAAAGACATCCACTTGGGATTGTTTAGCAACTTAAGCTTACATGTGTTACTCTAATTTGCCATTTGTTCAGCCCCCATCTGTGTTGTCATCCTGTTCTCAGATGGCAGTCCTGTGAACGATCACAAAGTTTCTTCAAACTGTTGACAAAACATAGGACTGCTTGCTGCATTAATCCTGCACCTGTGAGCTGTTATTCAGCAGAGAAAAAAATGCCGTCAGCACAGCTCTTTGCTGCACACTACCCCCTCATCCCAGTTTAATAAGATTCAGCTGCTTTTTGAGTACTCTTTGTCTGAACCTCTTTGATTTCAGACAGCCAAGAAATTTATTCCGCTCAGGCATGTCTGTGACAAATTGCTAAATTAGGTGCAAAGAGAGAATTTGGGGAACTGAGGATGGAAAAGAAGGATAAAAAAAGGGAGAGAATGTTAAATAAAGAATAGGGGCTTGTGAATACTGACTCACAGGACTACGATCATTCAGTGTTTCAAAGCACAACATCAACTATGAGAGCAATAACTTCTTAGTGAGTCTGAGTTTCAATCACGTTCTTTTAACCACATTATTTCAGAATTCTGCTGTCTTTAGCCCAACTCAGACTACACTGTGTTCACCCATTGACTCTCACTGGCTTACACTGACTCCTAATCTAGCAATATCTTGATGTGGAGGTGCTGGTGTTGGACTGGGGTGGACAAGGTCAGAAGTCACATGACACCAGGAGCACTGCCCCTATGAAGGGGCAGCCTTACAGAAGCTTGTGATTTCCAATGAACCTTTTGGACTATAACCTGGTGTCGTGTGACTTCTGATCTTAGCAATATCTTGATTTTAAGACTCTAACTTGTGGAAGCGTCATATTGAACTTGAAATGTTAACAGTTTTTCTCTCTCCACAGATGCCATTCCTGCTGTGTTTCTTTGTTTTCATTTCAGATCTTTAGTGTCTGTGCATTTGTTTTAAAATTCTTCTCCTTGTCTTTGCATTCCTCTGTGTTCACCCTCACAAACCTCCCTTGGCCCTACAACCCTCTGATATCTCTGTGCTCCTCCAGATGTTATGTCTTGTGTGTCCCCTCTCCAACACTGACAGTAATGACCTGGTTGTAGGCTGCAGACAAGTTTAGAATCTCACCTGAAAGATGTCACCCCCCAACAGTGTAGCACTCCCTCGGAACCACACTGAAATGTCAGTCTGAGTTATCCAGGCCTGGAGTGGGGGGCCTAAGCTGAGAGGTGAACGCCTAACCAGCAGGGTCTGAGCTGTCAGGCAAGGATTCTTTCTGCAGAACTACCATTGGAAATCCTGCCAGTGTAAAGGTTGTGAGGCTATTGCTTCATGGGGGCAGTAAATTCCAACATTACCAGGATGGATTCAGGGAATTCTAAATGGTATCGCAAAACCAGAGGTGGAAAAGTGAGGTCAAAATCTTTCCATTACGCACAACATGAAATAAAATGCTTTGCTGAACATGCGATACGACTGGTTTACTAGTCTCTGGGATATAAGGAGCTGAATTCAGGCACAAACATGAGAAGGAACCTTTCTGGATTGCAGCTCCCCATCACGTTATAATGGACAGGAAAAGACCAGCTGGTCAAGCAAAATGCAGAGCTAAAAGTGAGATCAGATGGACTGAGGATCCTTTTTCAATTTCCCCGGTGATGCCACAGTTCGGACCACATTTAAGAACTTTGCAAATTTACTATCGTGCTTTGAGTGGGAAGAACTGAGCAATTTGTCCCTCGTTTTTTTTTACAACATCATGAACAGCATACAAGTTAGCGTGGTTTATGCCTGGGTTAATTTATTTCACCATGTCTGGTCTGGAACATAACTCGGTCATTAAGGGAAAATAGGAATAAAAAGGCAGTTGACCTATAAAAGGGACACAAGAACCAACCGTTCCTCTGGATCAGAGCAGCTTCTGTAAAGAAAGCATTGTAAAATATAAATATAAATACTTTACTTGGAGAAAGAAAGGTCCACCAGTAACAATCCAGACAATGTGGTTTGTGGATTTGTATCCTGAGAGCTATTTTATCACATTGCTTCACTTACACTCAAACAGATCTGGCTCTAAGTCAACACAGCAGGGATGGACAAATTACTTTCCATCCCACACCCAGAGTCCTGAGGTAGAGATTGCTGGGCAGGGGTGAGCAATACTCAGTATTGTTACAGTGCCTCACTACATTATTCGTGTTGTGTATGGTTACTGTCACGTGGCAAGAGATAGCAAGCCAAGTGGGAAGTGAGAACCATTGGTGAGATATGGAATGCTGGCAATTCTGACTCCTCCACAAACACACCCACAGACACACACCAACACACACATACACAGACACACACACACCCACATACACACCCACAGACACACACCCACATACACACCCACAGACACATACCCACATACACAAAATCCCCCACACCCCCATACCCAGAGACACACATATCACTCCACATACACACCCACAGACACACACCCACATACACACTCACAGACACACACACACACCCACACCCCAATACCCAGAGACACACATATCACTCCACATACTCACCCACAGACACACACACCCACACACACAAACACGCCCACACCCCCATACCCACACCCCATACCCACACCTCATACCCACACCCCCATACCCACACCCCCATACCCACACCCCCATACCCACACTCCCATACCCACACCCCCATTCCCACACCCCCATACCCACACCCCCATACCCACACCCCCATACCCCTCCACATACACACCCACAGACACACACACACCCCCCATACCCACAGACACACACATCCATATACACACACACACCCACATCCCCATACCCACAGACACATACCTGCCCACATACACACACACTCACAGACAGACCCACCCAGCCATAACCATGCTCATCCATACCCACATTCCCACACCCACATTCCTATTCCCACGCTCCCATATCCACACCCCCATTCCCACACCCCCATACCCACACCCCATTCCCACACCCCCATACCCACACCCCATACCCACACTCCCATACCCACACCCCATACCCACACTTCCATACCCACGCCCCATACCCACACTCCCATTCCCACACCCCCATACCCACGCCCCATACCCACACTCCCATTCCCACACCCCCATACCCACACCCCCATACCCCTACACATACACACACACCCACATACACACAAACACACCCACACCCCATACCCACAGACACACATATCCATATACACACGCACACACCCACATCCCCAAACCCACAGACACATACCTGCCCACATACACGCACTCACATACAGACCCACCCAGCCATAACCACGCACATTCATACCCACAGACATGCATACCGCTCCACATACACACCCACATACCCACATACACACACACACCCACACCCCATATCCACACCCACAGATACACATACCCCTCCACATACATACCCACATACCCACATACACACACACACCCACACCCCATATCCACACCCACAGATACACATACCCCTCCACATACATACCCACAGACACGCACATCGACATACACACACCCCCACATCCCCATACCCACAGACACACATACCCACCACATACATACACACCCACTCACAGAAACACACACTATGAAGTAAACATGCACATCCACCCATACACACTCACCCACACACACACATCTAATACGCACACCCATGACACACACACCCTACTACATACACACCCGCCCACATACATACACACTCACCCACGTACACACACATATACACACCACAGACACACCCACCCAGAAGCAAACGCGCACCTACACACCCACAGATACACATCCACAGACGCATACACATACACACCCCCACGTACCCACAGACATACATACACCTGCCACATAGACGCCCACAAACGTACACACACCCACAGACACCCCCACGCACACCCCCACAGATACAAACGCCCAAAGACACACACATCCACACCCATAGACACCTACAAAAATACACATACACCCACATTAAAATACACGCCCCCAGCTTATTAATGAGGAGTGTAAATCAGTGAGTACACTGCTTTATAATAAACAGACCTTAAGCACACTGTTCATTGCATAGTATAACACAGAGGAGCTATTATGCAGTAGGGGAGAAAGAATCAATTGTTTCACTGGGCTTTCTGCTGATGTGATGGCAGGAAATTGGGATGATCCCATAGAAACTTGACCCCCAAGACATTTAACAGCAAAGAAATTATGACCTTGCAACAATGCAGTCTATTACAAACCAATAGCCAGCACAACAACAGTCTTAAGTCCTAATTGAAAGTGCTAAAAACGTTGTTGATTAATTGTCAACAAGTTTACTTTTGAAATCTTCCCCCATGGCCCCATCACCTCCAAATAAAAATGAATTATTTCATTGTCCTCTTGCAATGCATAACTACTGTCCTAATGCTGACTTTCTGTGATGCCGAGTTGTAACGTTTTTCTACATTACTGTGCAGACTTTATCAATAAACAGGAAGCTATCAGGCAAAGCTGACATTCACAGTACAACACTGTTAATTGTCACAAAAGGAAAAAGCTCACACAAATCAAGTAAAGAGGAGCACAGAGAATGGAGTGTGAAAATCCTTTCAAGTTATATATGGAAAATAATTAGACAATGTTCGTTTTAAAAAGGAAACAAAGATTGGCTGATCAAATCAAACAATGTGTTCTTCCACTGTAGAGTACGCACCACATCCAACCAGCCTGCACTTATAAAACCCAGAACAAAACATCTCCTTCTGTATGTAATTCAGTAACTGGACCTAAGTGTGCTAATGCCGACACTGACAAGCAGCTGAAGATGACTGGTCAAAATCACAATCTGGCTCATTTGCACTTGCTAAAGCAAGTGTTTTCATACAGAGGGACCAATTCTCTGTAAACAAATACTCTAATCTTGTGAATCTTTGAGGAGCTTGGAGAATCTTGGCCAATCAAAGTTGCCTTGCCAACCAATCAGCATCCCTTTTCTCCTGTGATGTAAATTATTGTCATCTCTTGAAATTTAGCATTCTTGAGTTTTCCCTGATGTGGGCAGGAGAAAAAGCTTCACTAACATGTGTCTCTTTTCAGCAACAATAAAGAAAAAGGAAATACCTGCATTCGTATAGCACCTTTCATGATTTCAGAGTGTTTCAAATTGCTTTAAATCAATGAAATTGTTTTTATGACTAGTTGGTGTTGTAATGCACTTGGAGACCCCACAAGCAGCAATATGCTAACTACCAGATAACCTCTTGTGTTTGGCGATGTTGATTGAAGGACAAATATTGGGGGACTGGATAGAACTCTTCTACTTGTCCAAATAGAGATCTTTCACATCCAGTCACAAGAGGAGACAGGACTATTGTTTAACATCTCATCAAGAAGGCAGCACCCTCAAAGTGCATCACTCGGTATGTCAGCTGAGAATCTTCTGCTCAAATCTCAGCAATGGAGTTGGAATCCACTATTTTCTAGCTTCAGGACTGGACTGTTGCTAACTTTGCTACAATTGATCCAGATGATGCAAACAGATGAGATCATGAAACTGAACAAACCCAACGTCCATGGGCTTACTGACGTAAAAATGATCATCCCCATCACCTTCTGTGTATACCACCTACACCAAATGAAGTGTACCGGTAGCTCACTGTCACATTCTCCAGGGCAACTAATGCTCAGTAATAAATGCTGGCCACATCCCTGATGAATGAATATATTGGATCTGAAATAACTGAATTACTGCCCAGCTTTAACCAGCAGATACCCTTTGCAATAAGGAACTGGGAGTCAATAACTAGTTCCTGTGACAAACTCTATTGTGTTGAATGGCAGCCTTTGGAACACCGAGGTGTGAACGGTCCTTGCTCAACAGATTTAGACCTCTACATGGTGAACATCCAGCACGACAAGGTACAGGGTGGGGAGATGAGGGCCTCCTGGTTTTATCACTAGACTATTAATTCAGAGACTCAGGTACTGGACTGGGGACTTGAGTTTAAATCCTGCCGTGGTAGATGGGGATTTAGATTCAATAAAATAAATCTGAAATTAAAAGTCTAATGATGACCACCATTATAAAAACTAATGCTATTAGTTCACTAATATCCTCTAGGGATGGAAACTGTTGTCCTTACCTCATCTGGCCTGCATGTAAGTCTATGTCCACAGCAGAGTCTACTCTTAACTGCCCTCAAGACAAAATCTTGCTGGCCCCTATCTCTTGAATGAATTTTTTAAAAAGAGACAACGCTACACATTACTGAGGAGTATCCCCTCTTCAGACTCAGTTGTGAACTCATCACCCTAAACTCAGTGAATGAAGAGGTGATTGTTTCATTTTGGGGCACTTATATTCACCGATAAATAATAAAGATACAAAAGCAAGCAAACATTGCCACCTCCACAAACAGAGGCTGGTAACAATTTCTGTGTCAGCAACAGAACCATAAACTATGTAGAGCACAGTGTGTGACCGTGAGGAGGGAGGATATTTCAATCACTGTACATTTTAAACAAAGAAAAGCTTACAAATACTGTGTGAGGCCAAAGCACTAAGAAATACAGTGAACATATGGCATACATGAAAGACGGTACAAGGTATGTTTTATTTCAGCTTAATTTATGATCTGTTACAAAAATTGGTTCCTGTCCAAGTTACCATAAATGGCAATTGAACAGGAAAAGCACAATGCTTTCATTACACCTACTTCTTGAACTAACCTTTCCTAGAATCATTGTGTTCGCAAAGCAAAACCGCACTTTTAGATATTTATACACAGCATAAGCAAGACAAAGTACTGAGTTTGTTCCTCTTGCCAAATGGAGAGATTTAGTGCCTGGTCATTGTAGCATCAGCACAGAGCTGACAGAACTTATATTTTTGTAAATTTGATGAAACACTGGTGGAATTTTGCAGAAGTCACATGCATCAAAGGCTCTGGAGTGGTGCTGTGTCGGAATTCACTTTACATTAACGCTGGAACTCAGTGAAATCTTGGCTTCACCAGACACAACCAGCCCCAAAGAGAAGCCCTGTCCCCATTTTAAAAGTTCAACCTCCCATCGCAAGTCTTGCAATGTAAGCATCAAGGCCATTAACTACAGCAAGTAATGTCTACAAGATAACATTGACTCGAATTCCAGGAAACATTCAACGATAAACATGGCACTTAGAAGCCCTTTATCTGGAGTTTTCTTTTTTAAAAAAAATGATAAACTGTTAGGTTTTTCAATTAGTAAGTTAGATCATGAGGAAGAAATCTGTCAGCATTAAATACAAGGCCCGACCCCAGATAGACATGGAAAATCTGTCCAGAACTGCATGCAATAGATCCAGATAACACTATCAAACAATAATGTCACAGTTTTAAATTAGCAAATAATTGAACATGAACATTTAATTTGAGGGTGGTATTTAGAATGCGTTAAATTAGTGTCAGGAGTAAAACCTGTTTTCCATACAGAGTATATTTTTCCACCTGTGCCTTTAATCAGTGATACTTTCATCAGTCACGCATCCACACTGATTGATCCTTTAACTCCATTTAGACAGTGGAGGTTTTGATGATCTAGAGAGTGGGGGTGGTTTAGGTCATGAGGCCCCAGTTTCGTGAATGTTCACTTGTACTTAACGAATGCAATCCCATACACAGTTTCAATTTTAAAGACCCAACGTATAAACATGTTCTGTACTTACTCATGGCTGCTTTACATTGTCCTGCATTGTCAGACTGGTGAACAGACTCCAGAACAGGACCCTTTCACAATCCAGGAACATTCCGGTAGAACCCACTGGGTGGAAATGGGTGGGTGTAGACTGTATCACACTTGCCTGGTTGTAACTCTATGAAGTCAAAGGGAAGAGTTGTGGACTTGAACTCTAATCACTCCCCTTTTGAGTTCTACTGAATGGATGCATAACCCTAAATTTGGCAATGGCTTTGTGATGTAATCCAGATACCCAGGTCATATTCCCAGGACCCTGGTTCAAATCCCACTAAGGAAGAGGGTGGAATTTGGATTCAATAACTGAATCCAAATGCAATTGGATTTGAGGCTGTTTTCATTAGAGAGAAGAAGGTGACTTATAAAATAAGATAATCAGTGGGTTAGATAGGGTGGACAGTGAGAGCCTTTTTCCTCAGATGGCGATGGCTAGCATGAAGGGACATAGCTTTAAATTGAAGGGTGACAGGTATAGGACAGATGGCAGAGGTAGTTTCTTTACTAAGAGTAGTCAGGGACGTGGAACGTACTGAATGTAACAGGACTAGACTCACCAACTTTAAGGGCATTTAAATGGTCATTGAATAGGCATTTGGACGAGAATGGAATAGTGTAGTTTAGATGGGCTTCAGGTTGGTTCCACTGGTCAGTGTTACATTGAAGGCCAAAGGGCTGTATTGCGCTGTAAAGTTCTATGCTCTAATGTATGGTCACTGGTGTAATTCTGCTGTCCAGTAATCATAGGTGAAAGTGAGGACTGCCGATGCTGGAAATCAGAGTCTAGATTAGAGTGGTGCTAGGAAAGCACAGCAGGTCAGACAGCATCCGTGGAGCAGGAAAATCAACGTTTCAAGCAAAAGCCCATCATCAGGAATTCCTGATCTCTAGTAATGATGTCTATGATGCATCTATTCAATACTTTCAAATCATGACAAAATTCTGCACTATCAGCAAGACATGGAATAAGAGTACGGGCTGAAGAGGAGAGGGTTAACATTTTTTGACATCACTTTGAAGGTGGTAACCTGTAAAGTAGTTTGCCCATCCAGTCGAGAAACTATCTTCTTTACACTGCATTGCCGTCAGTGCTGTTGAATTTGGGAAGATTATTGCTTAGAGTTTGCGCACGGACATCTATGCCTGAATATTTCTGTAAATCCTGTTACCAATCCATACCAATTTTGACAGACATAACATGCAGTTATATCGGATTGAGGGTGAGGCAGAGTAAATGCTGGAAGGATTTTTCTGATGTCCAAAGATGTGCAGGTCAGGTGAATGGGTTACGTTAAATTGCCCACAGCGTTCAGGGATGTGTAGGTTGGGTGCATTAGTAAGGGGTAAATGTAGAGTAATAGGGTAGGGGAATGGGTCTGGGCGGGTTATGCTTCAGCGGGTCAGTGTGGACTTGTTGGGCCAAATGGCCTGTTTCCATACTGTAGGGATTCTGTGATGACCGCTGAGTCCTGAACCAGGGATCGCAGTCTAAGGATACGGGATAGGCCATTCAGGAATGAGAAGAGGAGAAATGTGGGGAATGAATCTTTGCAATTCTCTGCTACAGAAACCAGTTGAAGTCTAATATTGGATGCTTTCAAGGAGTAATTAGATATAATTCTTACAACAAAAGCAGAGAAAGCAAGAACAGGAGACTGAGTTGAATGGTCAGCAATGATCATATTGAATGGCAGAGCAGGCTCAAGTGATCCTATTTTCTATATTTCTATGGAAGATAACATTGAAGATTCACAGGATAACAGCTCTGTAGTTATCTAAAACAACAGTACAGTTCTGGACCCTTTTCTTTAGAAAAGAGA
Source organism: Chiloscyllium punctatum (assembly GCF_047496795.1). Lineage (NCBI taxonomy): Eukaryota > Metazoa > Chordata > Chondrichthyes > Orectolobiformes > Hemiscylliidae > Chiloscyllium > Chiloscyllium punctatum. Next base: position 7,335,643 of record NC_092752.1, read on the forward strand.
AGACTGGTCACTAATATTATAGATGGCTTTAAAATTGTTAAGTGGTTCAATCAGATTGACATAGAGAGGTTGCTTCCTGTTGTGGGATTTTCCGAAATTTGGGACGATAAATAGGAGGTATTTCGTACCAAATTCAATAGGGAATTCACAAGAACTGTATTTGCTCAGCAAGTGGTGAGAATGGGGAACGTGTGGCAAAGGTAATGGTTCTAAAAGTGGTAATGGTGAAGGTTCATTCAGCTCTGAGCAACCTGATGATATCAGACAGCCTTCAGGTGGAGATTCAGGTAGTATAGCACAAAATTGCTATGTGGACAGAAATGATCTACTCCCAATAGTCTTAAGTCCTTATGTGTACATGGACATAAATCAGTAAAGTTAGAGGTCAGACGGAGAGGGGTGGATACTGGAGATGGACAGAGTAGTCAGTAAAACTGACTGTGTTCTCGACTTTATTAACGCAAGGATAGAGCATAAGAGCAAAGAGTTAACACAGAACTTACAAAAGTCACTTATTAGATGATTCTGAAGAAGGGTCACTGGACCCCAAAACGCTAACAGATGCTGCCAGAGTGTCTTAAGGTTTTCTGGTTTTGCTTACATAAGAGACTTGTTGGACCCGTGGGGTACAGAGCACAGTTCTGAGTACCACACTTTGGGAAGGATGTGAACACCTTACAGGCAGCACTGAAAAGGTTTGTAAGAAAGGTTCAAGGACTAAGAAACTTCAATTACAAAGCTAAGTTGGAGAGGTTCAGATCAGTTTCCATGGAGAAGAGAAAACTAAGAGGAGATGTTATAGAAGTTTTCAAAATCATGAGTAGACAGGGACAAACTGCTCCCACTCATAAAATTATCAAGAACCTAAGGGCACAGATTTGAAGTGGTTTGCAAATGAAGCAAATGCGACCTAAGAAAGAAAATATTCATCAGGCCAGTGGTTAGGGTCTGGAATATGTAGCTGAAAGTGCAATGCAGGCAGATTCAATCAAGACATGTAAGACAACATTGGATGATTATTTGAATAAAACCCTTATTCAGATTTTGGGAGAATTGCACCAAATCACAATGCTCATTCAGGGAGCCAGTGCAGACACAATGGACCAAATGGCCTCATTCTGCACTGTACCAATTCTGAAAAACTGTCACGTCTAACTAGTTCATCTAACTTATATGATTCAGTATCATATAGCAAACTGTTTCTTTAGATACCTAGAGAAGTGCTCCTTCATGTGAAAGCTTACCAGTGGTCAATCCTCTGCTACTGATCATTCAATTCCTAAGGCCCCTTTAACTCTGCACTGAAGCAAGGGTTGCTGATCACACTATCGCCGAACCACACAGAGCTCAGTATCACTATCACAAAGAGTAACTGAGATGAAAAGAAGAGGGATTTGAGGGGGAGCTCCATAAGTACGTATGGGAGAATGGGAACTGGAAAATATCCTGATAGAGTGAGATGGAAAGGGATAAAAGGGAATTCATATGGAGCAGTAACATTGGCAAAGACCAGCTGAGATGGCTTATTTCCAAGTGCTAACTTCTTTTCAGTGCTTTTGTAATTATCTGTATTATGGTACAGTCAGTTCTGCTATAACACGGTCAGTTCCGTTCTCACCAAATCCTGTGTTATAAGAAAATTGCATAATAGCAGCATGATTTGAAATAATGGGGCTGGAATCACATTATAACTAATACATACCTTAAAAGTTAGAAACAGTGTCCCCAATTCATCAAATGTATTATAGCGAATTCGCATTAAGAAACAACTGTTATAGCAGAGTGACTTGTAATTAGTGAAATAGAATAGAGAGCTTAATTGCACTATATAAAGTGTGCAACATCATGAGTGTGAACAGGTTCTGTATAGTAGACTGGTTAGTAAGGTTAGATTACATAGGATCCGGGGAGCTAGCTAACTAGGTATAAAATTCGCTTGAAGGTAGGAGTCAGAGGGTGATGGTGGATGATTGCTTTTCAGATTGGAGGCCTGTGACCAGCGGTGTGCCACAAGAATCTGTGTTGGGTCCACTGCTTTTCATCATTTATATAAATGATTCGGATGTGAATATAGGAGAAATGGTTAGTAAGTTTGTAGGTGACAGTGAAGAAGATTAACTCAAATTACAATGGGACCTTGATCAGATGGGCCAATGGCTGAGTAGTGGCAGATAGAGTTTCATTTAGATATTTCCCTGAGGAAGGGTGGACTGAGGGACACCAGTCAGCATACAGATATCTCCCTGACGGAGAGAAAGAGCTGAGAGACACTAATCACTGTACAGGTATCTCCCTGAAAAAGAGAGGGACTAAGAGACACCAGTCAGTGTACAGATATCTCCCTGAGAGGCAGGGGACTGGGAGACACCAGTCAGTGTACATACATCTCCCTGACAGAGACAGAGAGCTGAGAGACACCAGTCAGTGTACAGATATCTCCCTGAGAGACAAAGGACTAAGAGACACCAGTCATTAGCCACAAGAACCATATCTAACATCTTCATGACAGTAACCTCACTATGTGCTGTTGTTTTCTATGATTCTATGATTTAACAGGTCCAGGGGACTGAACAGCCTACTCTAACTCTTTGTTTGTATGGTGATTTGTTCATATTCCAGTTACCACATTATGAGACAATGGTCATGGAGTTGATGAGATAGTATTCACTGGGCACTTTACTGCAGTTCATGGCTTCTCACTTGCAACCACAGCAAGATGTCAAACAGCTGAAACAGGGTGGCACGGTGGCACAGTGGTTAGTGCTACTGCCTCACAGAGCCTCTGGCGACTCTCTGTGTGGAGTTAGCACATTCTCCCCGTGTCTGCGTGGGTTTCCTCCGGGTGCTCCGGTTTCCTCCCACAATCCAAAAATGTGCAGGTTAGGTGAATTGGCCATGCTAGATTGCCTGTAGTGTTAGGTGAAGGGGTAAATGTAGGGGAATGGGTCTGGGTGGGTTGCGCTTTGGCGGGTCGGTGTGGACTTGTTGGGCCGAAGGGCCTGTTTCACACTGTAAGTAACCTAATCTAAGCTCTTTTTTTTCTCCATTTTGACAATGAGCCTGTGTGAGTAAAGCCACTATTTTCAAAGGTCCATCAATTTTACCTAGCAATATCCTGCAGATTGACAGTTCATTCCTGCAGAATGGCAGCCAATCTCGGACAAAAGCAGAATGGCACTGTCAGCAAATGGGGAACCTAGATAAACATACAGAGAGCTGGGAACAGAAGGTCACATTGCAAAGATGAAATAAAGGAGGTTCACGGGAACGGTTGGGCCAAAAGGGTCTGTTTCTGTGTCCCAGGCTCGATGTATTGATGGGTGTGTTAACTGCGGTGTCAGAGCAGGGGTGAAGGAGAGTTTGAAACACAGAGAAACATGGTAAACAGGAGCCATCCAGCCCTTCAAGCTTTCTCTGCCATTCAATATGATGATAGCTTGATCAGCCCCCTGTTCCAACTTTCCCCTATACCCTTTGATTCCTTTAGCCACAAGAACCATATCTAACATTGTCATTTCGTCATGTCTGTTTGGAGACATATGAAGCTCGAATCTGAAAGATTTCTCACAAGAAACGAAAAGAAGGGAACAACTGAAAAACGTTCCCTCTGTTGCTATACGTTACTCACTGTCTTGTGAAGTTTTAACACTTTGAATCATTCAGAGTAGACTAATTAATACGGTTTACTATTTATCAGGAAATGGGCCCCTTGACCTCTGTTTTAAGCGAGAAGGAAAAACAAACAGAGAGGAAATATCCGGAATCCTGGCCGAAAAATCCAAAAGACACACTTCATCTACGTGCAGGTCAGCAGCAGATGAAACAAAAACTGGGTGGGCTGCAACATGTGTCTCCAGAGGGCAACACTCCAGCTTAGAGACACAAAACCCAGTCTGGTACAAGAGTGTCAACAGAACTTGTCACGATTTCAGGGAAAACATTTGAAGGTAAAGCAGAAGGAAACGTTTAATTGGACCACAGGAGATTGTAGCAGCGACACCACCAAAAGAACTATTGTGGGATTGTTTGAAAGTGGAAAATCTTCAGTGGGAAGGGAAAAAATGGAGCAATATATCTGCCAACAGCCCCAGCAAGTGGTTTCACTCCTCACCTATGTTTTTGATATGGCTTTGCAGAGAAAAAGTGTGTTTCTCAATCAATTCCAGAAAGCATGCAGTCATCTGGCATGTCACCATCTCAAAGGATCATATGCCTTGAAGTATTTCCAAGGGACTTTGAGCTTCAGTAGACTAACTCCATCTCTCTTCATTAAAAACCTGCACAGCACTTTTCGAACAGAAGCAACAAAAAAAAACCAGTGCTTTTGGTCATTTTATTCTTGGCTACTTTCTAATCTAGGAGAGGTCAGGACTCAGAATCATAGAGATGTACAGCACGGAAACAGACCCTTCAGTCCAACTCATCCATACTGACCAGATATCTGAAATTAATCTAGTCCCATTTGTGAGTATTTGGCCCATCTCACTCTAAACCCTTCCTATTCACATACCCTCCAGATGCCTTTTAAATGATATAATTTTACCAGCCTCCACCACTTCCTCTGGCAGCTCATTCCATACACACACCACGCTCTGTGTGAAAACGTTGCCCCTCAGGTCCCTTTTATATCTTTCCCCTCTAACCCCAAACCTATGCCCTTTAGTTCTGGACTCCCCTACCCGAGGAAATAAACCTTGTATATTTACCCTATCCATGTCCCTCATGATTTTATAAACTTCTACAAGATCACCCCTCAGCCTCCGACGCTCCAGGGCCCATTCAGCCTGTCCCTACAGCTCAAGCCCTCCAACCCTGGCAACACCCTTGTACATCTTTTCTGAACACTTTCAGGTTTTTGCAAAATCCTTCCTATAACAGGGAGACCAGAATTGCATGCAGTATTCCAGAAGTGGCTGAACCAATGTCCTGTACAGCAGCAACTTGAGGTCTCAACTCTTGTACTCGAAGCACTGACCAACAAAGGCAAGTGTACTCTATCCTATCTACCTGCGACTCTATTTTCAACTATGAACCTGCACTCCAAGGTCTCCTTCTCCAGCAACACTCTTCAGGATCTTACCATTAAGTGTATAAGTCCTGCGCTGACTTGCCCTTCTAAAGTGCAGTACCTCACATTAACCTACATTGAAATCCATCTGCCACTCCTCAGCCCATTAGCCCATCTGATCAAGATCCCATTGTACTCTAAGGTAACCTTCTTCACTGTCCACTACACCTCCAATTTTGATATCATCTGCAAACTTACTAATGACACCTCCTATGTTCACGTTCAAATCATTTTATATAAATGATGAAAAGCAGCGGACCTAGCACTGATTTTGTGGCACACCACTGACTCATAATCATCAGCTAATTTTCAATAAAATCCCTCTCTGGAGAAAAGACAACCACTAAGACCTCAGATGCCTGCTGTGGTGGAGGAGAGTTTGGTTTCCTGGGTGGGTTACTCTTCAAAGTTGGGCGGCACGGTGGCACAGTGGTTAGCACTGCTGCCTCACAGCACCAGAGACCCAGGTTCAATTCCCGCCTCTGGCGACTGACGGTGTGGAGTTTGCACGTTCTCCCCGTGTCTGCGTGGGTTTGCTCCGGTTTCCTCCCACAGTCCAAAGATGTGCAGGTCAGGTGAATTGGCCATGCTAAATTGCCCATAGTGTTAGGTTAGGGGTAAATGTAGGGGTATGGGTGGGTTGCGCTTCGGCGGGTTGGTGTGGACTTGTTGGGCCGAAGGGCCTGTTTCCACACCGTAATCTAATCTAATCTAAAAAAAAGGGTCAGTGTGGACTTGTTGGGCCAAATGGCTGTTTCCACACTGTAGGGATTCTATGATGAAATTCTTCGGGGAAAAACATTAGAAAAATAAAGAAATAAAATGTTGAGAAATAAATTAGAAAATTATGAGTTCAGAAAAGCAGAGGGTGGGACCAAGGCAACACAGTTTACAGCACTGCTTTGTGTCATGAATTAGAATTAGCTTTATTTTCACATGTACTCACAGTACAGCGAAAAGTTTACTAGTTGCAACTTAAGGCACCATATTGGGTACAAATGTACCTAGGTACAGATTCTTAAGAACAAAGAACTGGTGGCACAGTTGTTAGCACTGCTGCCTTACAGCACCAGGGACCTGGGTTCAATTCACAGCCTTGGGCGACTGTCTGTGTGGAGTTTGCACATTCTCCCCATGTCTGTGTGTGTTTCCTCCCACAGTTCAAAGATGTGTAGGTTAGGGTGAATTAGCCATGCTAAATTGCTCATAGTGCTCATGGATGTGTAGGTAAGGTGAATTGGCCGTGCTAAATTGCCCATAGTATTCAGGGTTGTGTAGGTTAGGTGAATTGGTCATGCTAAATTGCCCATGGTGTTCAGGGATGTGTAGGTTAGGTGAATTGGCCGTGCTAAATTGCCCATAGTGTTCAGGGATGTGTAGGTTAGGTGAATTGGCTGTGCTAAATTGCCCATAGTGTTCAGGGATGTGTAGGTTAGGTGCAATAGTCAGGGTAAGGGTGGAGGAATGGATCTGGGTGGGTTACTCTTTGGGAGGTCGGTGTGGACGTGTTGGGCCAAATGACCTGTTTCTACACTGTAGGGCTTCTATAATGAAATTCTTAGGGGGAAATAATGTTAGAAAAATTGAGAAATAAATTAGTAAGTTAACAGTTCACAATAACAGTGCTTCCATCCCAGACCACAATGGGCTTCACCTCCAGGCTCAGAGTTGAGTCCACACTGAGAGGATAAACCAAAAAAGTTATGGCAACCAATCGTAATGATAGTTGCACCTATACCCTGTTCAAAGATGAACTGAAACTATCTGATGTTGTACCAAACCAAAGGCATACTGCTATTGGAAGTAATGCCAGGACAAAAGGTAAAGCAGTGAATTATCAGCTCAGGGGCACTTGCCTACTTTAGGACGGATTAGGCAGAATAGGGAGTAATTAAAATCAGCCACTTTTTAACTGAATGACCAAGGAGCAGCTGAGATTGCCTTGCTCATATGCTCATGCGACATGTTGGCAGACTGGTTTATCACCTCACACATGGCATGTCCACGTGCTGTAACATTTTAACTGCGACAAAGTAAAACCAGATCTCTGACAAGCATGACTGTAAGATGCAGGCTATCACAAGAAAATAATTAAAAGCACAGGATAGAGCAAAAGTTGTAGGACAACTGGGAAATCAAAGCAATCTGCTGGCTGTTAACTTTATAACGTTTCTAAATCACAAGAACTGTGGATTCTGCTGATTAAATAGCTGACTAGAATGGTTTGCAGCCGGACTGTGTGAATGAGTTATAACAGCCACAACATGAATTCAAACAAACACAAAGTGCTGGAGAAACTCAGCAGGTCTGGTGACAAGAGAAATCGAGTTAACGTTGAGTCCAATGACTCTTTCTTAAAACTGGAGAGGTATAAAAATCATGGGCTTTACGTTATTGAGTAGGAGTTTCTCCTGCACTTGCAGTCTTTATTTCCAATGTCCATCATTTGCAGTGCTATTATTTTATTTCATTATATAAATACACTCTGGTTGATTCAGAATCAAATATTCGTACAAGATCCATGTACACAATGCCACAGAAATTCTGAACAGAAAATATACAATCAGAGTCCTTCAGAATCTCACGGCCAGGATGTGGAGTGCATCTCAAGGTACTTTCCTTCAGTCTTTTCCTTCTGCACCTCTCTTCATGTCAGTAAATCATAGCATTGGAATAGAGGAAGGATGTAATGAGAAAAGGCGATTTTTAAAAAGATCACTCAGCCGATAGAGACTGTTACGCCACATACTATTGTCTCATACTTAGGGGCATGCATTTAAGGTGAGGGGGGGAAACTTCAAAGGAGGTGAGAGGAGCAGCTTTGTTTTTTTTAACAGAGGGTGGTGCGTGTCTGAAACACGCTGCCAGGGGTGGTGACGGAAGCAGATACCATATGGGCATTTAAGGGACTTCTGGATAAACAGATGAGTGTGCAAGGAATGGAGGGATAATGAACATGGGGCAGAAAGTGAGGAATGCAGATGCTGGTGATCAGAGTCGAGAGTATGGTGCTGGAAAAGCACAGCATCCGAGAAGCAGGAGGATCGATGTTTCGGGCATAAGCCCTTCATCAGGAATGAGTATCCCGGATAATGACCAAGGGCAGGCAGAAGGGATTAGTTTAATTTGGGCATCATATTCAATACAACATTGTGGGCTGAAGGGCTATTCAGTTCCTGTGCTGTACAGTTCTCTGTTCCATTCTAGTTATATTGCCCGTACTCACTCCCTTGAAGCATCCAATTTCTTCCTGATTGCTATCTACTACCCTCAATTTTGGCTCCTTTTCAGCACCTTGGAGCGTTTTATTGTGGAAAACGTGCACTACATAAATGCAAGTTGCTGTCTTTGGTGGGGCACAGAATTGCCGCTGTATGATCAGGGCCTGAAAGATTACCAGCAGTAACATAAAATGATCCAAGATCTTTTGAAAATTTTTCTGCAGCAAGATCCATAGATTCTTGTCACATTTTAACATTAAAAAATTCTCTGATTACACTCGAGCTGATCGGATCGGACCTTGAGGCATTTTCTTTTTCCACACAATGAGACGGCTGTTTGTTTAATGCAACAATTCAGGTGGAAAGAAAGGTTCCATTAGTCTCACAATCCACTGGGTGTAAACCATCACCACAAACTCAACACATATTGTGAAAGTTGTGTTGATTTGACAGGGTCATAGCTTAACTGTAGGCTGACGTCCTCAAGCCTTTCTTTGCATATCACACCCAACTCCAAACTTGCTTATACAAGGAAACGTCAAGCTCTTTTCAAAATATTGCTTAGAGGTCAAACAAAAGACCACACAGGTGTCTGCTGTGTCACTGACTAGGAGCTATCAAAAGTATCTGGAATCTGATCTCCTAACTAACAAATTCTTCAGCATTGCAAACTTTCAGTAGGAATGCAACACTAATGCTGATTAATTTCTAAAGCCTCTGAGTCACATTTAAAAGCAGACTTCTGCACAGTTGCATTAACCACTTGAGAAACAGGCTTCTTTTGTTCTATCACCCGTTGTCTTGTCCACGGATATCAGGTGGTAATTTCTGTGAGCAAGGACTGTATTCAGGAAGAATGTTCATGTCCACAACATTCTCTGTTCCCCGCGCAACTCACTGGCAATCCATCGTCTTAAAACTGCCGTGGGTTCAGCAAAGGAACATGTACAGCAAGATCCCACAATCAGCAAGCAAGATGAATGATGACTTAATTGCTTTCACTGGTGTTAGGCAGGGTTGAGTATTGGCTTGGGCACCAGGGGAAGTTACTGTTACTCTTGGAATACAGCTACATGAACACTTGAAGCTAAATAGCTTTTGTTAACCATCTAACAATACAGCACCACCGGCAATGCTGCACATCCGTATCACTGCTCAGATGTGCCAGCCTGGAATGGGAACTTGACCTGTAATTTTTCCAGCTTGAGTGAGAGCCTTACAAACTGAGCCAATCTAACCAGATCAAGCAATTAACTTGCTTTGTGTAGAATACCCATTAGTTTTTTTAAAAACAATAAATGAATGGGCAAAAACTTTGGCTGATGAAATATAACGTTGGGAAATGTGAGATCATGCACTTTGGCAGGAAAAACTGAGGATCTGAATATAATTTAAATGGAGAAAGACTGCAGAAAGCTATGGAATAAAGGGATTTGGGAGTCCTCATCCATGAATAATAAAACTCCAGCATCCAAGATGTTGGGGTTTCCAGAGGGAATGGAGATATGGCTAAAACCTTACAAGGCACAAGTCAGATCACAGTTGAAATACAGCTGATCACAACAGGTCAGGGAGCATCCAAGGAGCAGGAAAATCAACTTCTCAGGCTTTCATCTTGACTCTAATCTCCAGCATCTGCAGTACCCACCTCCTCCCTGAAAATGGAGGCAGTCCAGAGAAGGTTAGATACCAGATATGGAGGGACTGTCATATGAGGAGAGGTCGAGTTGATTGGGTGGGCCTGTACTCATTGGAGTTCAGAAGCATAAGAGGTGACCTCATTGAAACATACAAGATTCTGAGGGGACATGATAGAATAAATCTGGAAAGGTTATTTCCCCTTCAGGGAGAGTCATAACAGAGGGCATCATTTAGGAATAAAGAGTCATAAATGCACGGCAGAAGTGAAAAGAATTTTCTTCTCTCAGAGGTTAGTGAATTCATAGATATTCTTTTACCACAGAGGGCTGTAGTAACTGGATCGTTAAGTTTAGTCAAGGCTGAGAAAGACAAATTTCTAATTCGTAAGGGCATCAAGGGTTATGGGAACAAGGCGGGAGAATAGAATTGAGGATTATCAGATCAGCTACGATCTCACTGAATGTAGGTTATGACTCAACGGGCTGAATGGCCTACTTCTGGCCTAACATCATATGGGGTTATTCCACAGGAGAGAGAAAGAGGGAGGGAGCGAGAGAAAGAAAGAACAAGGTCATAAGCAAGATGATGTTTGAGAAACTCACATCTTGCTCTCCACTGCGTAAATGAGCATTATTTGAGATTTTTTTTAGATAGAAGCAGAATTTCCAGAGCAAATGAAAACAGTAAAAACCACTAATACTCAAAAATGAATATACTGATCAGACTGGAAATCCATTTTGATATACAAGATGATATATACCAGCATGTCTCATTCACCAGTATTGCTAGAGATGTTTTATTTCAGGCAGGCAGTACACTAACACAGAAACACTTCAGCTGTTCTACATTTGGTGGTTACACACAAACCAGATGCTCTGGGTAAGCACTTGACAACAAAACCTCTTCAAACACCAGTGACTAATTCACCGTCGAATGACAGGGTGCCTTCTCAGTTGAACCCATCAGCAAACAACAGTCACCAAATGAGGCTTTGAAAACGGGCAGAAAAGGAGTAGAAATACAAAACCCCTCTGTTTCATGGTCAGCTTTCTCCCCTGTATCCAGCGCGTAAAGAAATCACAACTTAATGTACAGAGCCCTCTGAGCAAAACCATCAATTCAAAACAGGTTTCAGCTGTCATTAGGCCAAATACAGAATCTTGCTAGCTTTGAAACCAGCACTGGGATGGTATACACAGAATCTGTCTGCTTCTCAAAATTTATTCCAGTTTATCCTCTCCACGCCCCTCAAACCACACAGTCAGGATTGTCAACAGCAGGAGTCAAACCTGTGCAAGGAAACCCCAATACTTTGCAAGCCCCTGGCCTTATCCACTCGCCCACGGTTGCATTTCCTACACAGAACCTTTAACAGCATGTGTTTAATGATATCCTGCTGTCCACTTTTTGACTCGGGCAATTACTAGTTTGTTTTAAATGGCTGAAGCACTGGGTTTAAATAACGGACAAGGACTGGCGCCAACGTTCAATTTTTGTTTGTTTATCACACCAATGTCATTTCCCAGCACTCTGCAGAAACATAAATTCAGCCATTAAAAGATTAACCTAAATAAAATCCATTAAAATCTGTTTCAGCTCTGCGTATTTACTGTATCCAGGACTACATTTTCCATTCTTTGCTGTCCTCTCCCACAGAGTCTCATCATTACCTCATTACATTATCTGGTTAACCATCATTTAAACATAATTTCTGACAAAGTGACTGAGTCAAAAGGCTATTCATCATAGGGGGCATCACACCTAGGCTCAACAGATACCAGAAAGGACACTTCCTGTGGAATCCTAGCCCTTTTCTCCCCCTCTGTAGCACAAAGTTATTGAGGCCAGTTGTCATCGCTATGTCACCTCAGTGGTGATGAACTAACTTAGCAGAAACAAAGTGGTGAATTTGGGGTCATCCTCGTTACAGAAGGGGATGTTTACGCAGTAAACTCAGCTGACTAACAAGTATGGCAAATTCCCACTTTTCAACCTCTTCCCAATGTTTGAGAATCAGTCTGATCACAGCATGATCTTGAAAAATGCCAATATTGGTGGTTTGACAATGTTTACAAATCTTTGGGCAAGGCCAGCAATGATATGAGAACACTCTGAAATCCTCACATGGCAGCTTTTTGTTGCTTATTGGGCAAATGGCATAAAAATCCAAATTTAGTTATGTGGGGCAGCCGGGGGGAGGTAGGGGAGTTGTAGGCAGAGCAGAGTTGGGGGTGAAATAGCTGAAAATGTGTTGCTGAAAAAGGAATTCCTGAAGAAGGGCTCATGCCCGAAACGTCGATTCTCCTGCTCCTTGGATGCTGCCTGACCTGCTGCACTTTTCCAGCAACACATTTTCAGCTCTGATCTCCAGCATCTGCAGTCCTCACTTTCTCCTTGGGGGTGAAATAGCCATCACACAGATGCTAAAGTTCTTTGTGCAGATCCACCAACACCTCAGATTTCATCCTGGTTTTCGAAATCTTGCTTCACCTCAGCCTTCCCCATCTCTTTAACCTCATACAGCCATTCAGCCCTCCAGGGTCTCTGTGCAGTTCCAATCTGGCCTTTTGTGCATCCCCTGCTTTAATCACTCACTCTACCCTCAGTGATCATGCTTTCAACTGCTCTGCAATTCCGTGCCTAAACCTTTCTACCACTTGTTCCTCCTTGAAGAGGCTCATTGAGGAAGTCTTGTTCATTGTCTGAGTATGCTCTTGTGTGGCTCAGTGGCGGATTATGATTGATCACACCTCAGGGTATGTTACTGCACTGAAGTTGCGATATAAATGCAAGTTCCTGGTGTTTCGATTCCAGTGTTTTGTTCAATTGATCACTTGGTTGATTCATGCACTGACAGTAGAACACAAAACCACAGTTTGATTTGAGACAGGAATTGGTGCCAAAAGACTCTTGGTTCCCAAGACAACATACCACATCATCCAACTTTCCTATCGAGTATTTGCTTATGAAGCCAGCTTTACCCCAGAGCTTCCCTTCATAGTCAAGAACACTTCCTGGTTTATGAAAGTAATAGCCCCATGACCTTTCCATTCATTTAGAGTTATAGGTTCATACAGTACAGAAACAGACCAGTCCATGCCAACCATAATTCCAAATTAAACTAGCCCCACCTGCCGGCACTTGGCCCATATCCCTCCAAATATTTCTTATCTGCGTACTTAACTAAATGTCTCTTAAACTTTGTAGTTGTACCCATCAATATACTTCTGGTTTCTTGAACATCCCCAATCGCAAATGCTCCACTACTGATGACCATTCTTTCAGCTGTTTCAAATTCCCTCACTAAATGTTTCCCCTCCCTTTGCATCTTTAAGATGTTCGTTAAAACCCACTGCGATGAGCAAGCACTTGACCAGTAATTGAAAAATGTCGATTGGTGATGCATCTTATTTTATAATGTTGCTCTGACGCACCTTGCAATGTTTCATCAGGTTAAGGGTACTGTGTAAGTACTGGCTGGTGCTAGTACATGTTGTAGTACATGTTTCCTATCACTGATGTGGTGCTGACATTTGATGTCAATTTAAAGAAAGACCATAACAACAGGAGCAGGTGATAATTGACAATGTATTTTCAGTAACAGCTCTCAGGAAAGACGGAGCATCTCCCCAGTCCTGCTCTTGCCAAGATGCACAAGAAAGGTCACATGACTTGGCTTTTCATCCCGAGCATGGCTCAGGTGTGACACACAGATGCCAGGTAAAACTGAGCTCAGCTAATCTTGCACGCTGTTGTTGGGAATGACAGGGCTGACAATCAGACAGCACTTTTGTTTGAGCAACATAATCCTCAGCCCCGATGCTGGTGACAGGGTGCGCCCCTGGTTTCGCTCCACTCCGAATTCCTAACGCAGGATCAAAGAACAAGCAATAATAAACAAGAGAGCTTGTTTCACCCTTGGCTTTTAGGCACGAAGGTGACACTATGTGGCTGTCGATGAACCCTGAAGTGTTACAAATCCACTGATTCCCACAGCGAACTGCAGGGAAATTATCAACTTACTCGAAAAGAGAAAAACTAAATCTCCCAGTGCTTTGGAATGAGGTACGTCTGGGGGCATGTTGACTGTGCAATTACATGGGCCATCTGCCTGAGTCCTTACTTCAATTGTAAGATTAGTTTTATCGTCGCTGCCGCTAATACTTCCTCAAAGTAGCTTCTGCTAGGCATTTCTGTCAATCTGTGCAGTGATTAAACTGTGTGAATCCAATAACCTCCAAGGGCTCTCAGCTCAACCAACAAATCCCCAACCCCACCCCCGTGACTGAGGTAATTGGAAACTCCATGCTTGGCTTCCATGGCCAGTGCAGATACAGGCAAGAAAATGCCTGGCGAGTTAGGCCACATCCTGACAGGTTTAGTTGATCAGTGAACTTCCTCTGTGCATTCTTTCTCTCTCTCTCTCTCTCTCTCTCTCTCTCACACACACACACACACACTGTTCTGCCAGTCACTTCTCATGTCAGTATAGTAACAATGGGCACCATTGCACTTGATATTTGTACCACCCAAGCACTCGTGCTGAACTGAAGACTGAATGTCTATATACTACAACGGCATTAAGAAATAAAAACCTGAGCCCAATAGAAGTTGGCTTAATCCTGACCTCCCTGTTACAGGCAGTTTATAGCCACCAGAACAGCAGTAAGGTATTTTTTCCCCTTTTTATTAGTTCATGGGATGCATCTATCCAACGATAACCAGGCCTGTCCCTAATTGCCCAGAGGATGGTTCACAGTCAGAGTCAATGTAATTACTGTGAGACTTGAGTCAAATCAGAGCCAGATCACATAAGGATGGCAGATTTCCTTCCCTAAAGGAACCAGATGAGTCCTTATTACAATTGATAGCGCTCTCACGACTGCCATTAGGCTAGCATTTCATTGGGTCCAAATTCACCATGTGTTGGCATGTCAGCCCACGCCCCTAGAACATTAATCTGGAGTTCTCATTGGTAGTCCTGTGAGATCACCACTGCATCACCAGCTCCCATTCAGGGTTGCTATAGGGTACTATGGAACTGATCCATATGAGATGGGGAAAGTTAGGAGAGAATAGTTGTGTCATTGACATTGTCCTCAGTAGGCATGGATTGAGGTGGGTGGCGGGAGCATTGAGTCATTGTGAATATGGAGACCATTTAATCCATTGTAGACATCAAAGCTTCTCATTCTAGAATCAAGGTCACACCGTCACATTCTAAACATGTAAATCATTCTCTACCTTTGGCAAAAGCATCCACTTGTATTTACATAGCACCTTGGATACAATAAAATGTCTCCAGTCCTTGATTGGCACCACATCCACAAGCATCCACTCCCTCTACCACCGCTGCTCAGTAGCAGCAGTGTGTACTACCTACAAGATGCACTGCATCACCAAAGATTCTCAGACCTCACCTTCCAAACCCATAACCACTTCCATCTAGAAGAACAAGGGCAGCAGATGCATGGGAACACCACACTCCAAGCCACTCACCATCCTGAGTTGGAAATATATCACCGTTCTTTCAGTTTCATTGCGTCAAAATCCTGGAATTCCCTTCTGAAGGGCATTGTGGGTCAACCCACAACAGGTGGACTTCAGCGGTTCAAAAAGGCAGCTCACCCCCACCTTCTCAAGGGGGCAACTAGGGACAGGTAATAAATGCTGACCCAGCCAGGGACGCCCACATCCCACAAAATGAATAAAAATGTCACTGCACAGGAACATTATAAAACAAATTATGACACTGTGCCATATAGTAGGTTCAGGTGGTCAAAAGCTTGATCAAAGAGTGAGGATTTCAGAGGTATCTTAAGGAAGGAAGTTGAGGTAAAGAGTAGAGTAGTACATCAGGCAATAAGTACCCCTCGGTCAGCATGGTATATGTTTAGGCCTCATTCACTGGAGCCACCTGAAATGGTTGATATAGGTTCACTGCCAACAATCCATATTCCTAAGTTACAATGATCATTCCTAATTTAAGTTACTAATACCAAGTGGGGAAGAATGGCCACACAGTGTCTTCAGTTGAAGATGATAGTTAACAACTAGTGACATTACATCTGAGATACCTGCTAGTCTCTTGTCAGACATCATGCTCAACATAAGAGTAAGTACACATTACTATTAGCTACATGGACGTACCACTACAATACCAACTGGAACATAACTGCTTAGCTCCTTCCAGGGTTGGGACTTCACAGATACTTGTAATCAGCTTATTACCCACCTCTGGAATGGATGGAATCTGGGCTGCCTGACTCAGAGTTGGGACACTACCACTGGAGTCACAAGAGTCCCTACAGTCCTTTATATCCTGATGAGTAGAACTTCCTGTGTGATGTTAGCTAACCCTATCAGATACTAATTGTCCTATGGAACAGAGGGACCGAGAGGTGTAGGGAGGAAACTCCAGATCTTAGACCCTGGACATCTGAGAGCACGGCCACCAATGGTGGGGACATTAGAAATGGGGATGTACAAAAGGCCACGATTAGAAGCTACCACCCCATCTCACAAATTACTTCACATATTTTTCAAGTGTTTAGTAAAAGTATTCCTCACTTTACTAAATTCCTTTCTCAGTAGTATTCTTGATTATTCCAACTACTCTCAGTTTGGTGTTGTTTAGTCCTACCATTAAACCAATTTTTTAATAGATTGTGGAACTTGCATTTCTTTAATCTTTATCAATTTATCATTCTTACAGGAGGGCTTCATCTGGCGGCTTTGCTCTGCATCCTCTCCAGTGCAAGTCTCTCACTGAAGAGTTACATTCATTCGGAACCATTGACCCTTTGCCAGTGCACGTATGATGCCCGACCAGCTAAGGATTTTCAGCACTTCATAGACTCAAGCAGCACAGAAACAGACTCTCCAGTCCAATCAGTCCATGCTGAACATAATCCCAAACTAAACTAGTCCCATCTGCCTTTTTCTGGCCCATATCCCTCCAAACCTTCCCTATTCATGTAATTATCCAATTGTCTTTTAAACGTAATTGTGCCCACATCCACCATTTCCTCAGGGAGTTCATTCCACATGCAAACCAGCCTCTGTGCAGAACATTTGCACCCCCACCATGTCTTTTTTTTAAATCTCTCTCCTCTCACCTTAAAAATATGCCTTCTAATCTGGAAATCCTCCAACTTAGGGAAGAGACTCCTGCCATTAACCCCAGGTATACCCCTCATGACTTTATAAACCTCTAGAAGATCATCTCTCAACCTCCCACCCACCAGTGAAAATAATCCCAGCCTATCCAGTCTTTCTTTATAACTCAAACCCTCCAAATGTGGCAACCATCCTGTTAAAAGTCTTCTGATCTCTCTCCAGCTTGATAGTATCCTTCCATCAACTGGGTGACCAGAACTCAACACAGTCTTCCAGAAGAGGCCTCACTCAATTCCCTGTAAAACCTCAACATGATTTCTCAACTCCTGTACTCAAAAGTCTGAGCAATAAAGACAAACGTGCTAAATGCTTTCTTAACCATATCTACCCATCTGGAAAACCAATCTGCTCACAAAGCAATTTGCATTGGATAGAATTTACAGGCAACTCAGCCCATCCAGTCTATGCTTATGCTCGGCACCAGTCCACTCTCAGGCTCTCAGTATGTCCTACTCTTCCTTTCTCCCTCATCTGTCTCTCCAGCTTCTCTTTAAGAACCTGAAAGAAAGTCATAGCAGATTGAAACATTAACTCTGTTTCTCTCTCCACATTTGCTGCCAGACCAGTTGAATTTCTCCACTGTTCTCTGTGTTTGTTTCAGATTTCCAGCATTTGCAGTATTTTGCTTTTATCATTAGCTGTCCCATCTCCACTTCACACCCGTGACCCTCTACATCTGCAGGTGAAGTGTCAGCTGTAGCCCAGCTGGTAACAGCCATGCCCGATGTGAAACCTATGTCTACTCTCTCAGGTGGAAATAAAGGATCTCATGACCCTCTATTGAAGAGGATAAGGGGACATTCCCCTGGTGTCCTGGCTAATGTTTATTCCTCAATCAATTTCACTGAAAATGGATGATATGGTCATTAAGTCAGGCCTCTGATGAAGAGTCATCTAGACTTGAAACATTAGCTTGCTCTCTCTCCATGGATGCTGCCTGACCTTCTATGAGCTCCAGTATTTGTTGTTTTAAATACAGATTCCAGCATCTGCAGTAATTTACTCCTACATTCAGTCAGTGCTGTTTGTGGGACGTTGCTGTGGGTAAATTGGTTGCCACATTTCCCATAATACAATAGTGGCTATACCTCAAAAGTACTCCAGTAACTGCGATGTACCGTGAAAATCACTTTATTAAAGCAAGTTCTTACATTCATTGTTTTAACTGTTTGTAATTCTGCCCTGTGATGGTTGAAGGAACTACAAAGGCTGTGAAAGAATTAAAAGTTATAAAATTGGCACCATGCTCATTTGAAGAGCTGACGCAAACACAATAGACAGAGTGACTTCCTCCTGCACCATGACAGTTGTGCGATTCTGTGACGTAATCGCCTTCACAGCTATGGAGTGTCTGAAAGCAAGTTACAACCAGTTGAGGACTTTTAACGTGTAGTCACTGCCAATGTAGGAAATATAGCGACCAATTTCTACACAGCAAACTCCCACAATCAGGGCCAATGTCCTTACCCCAACTGCCCCACATCTGGAGGGGGTATTACACAGCCTGCTATTACACACAACCCATTCTTAGCCACCAACAGTCCCCATTAATAGCTATTCATTCCCCTAGCCTGACCATTATCCATTCCTTTGTCTGTCCAACTGTTCTCCTCTCTCCTTGCCTCCTTCCTATCATCTGCATAAAAACCAGACTTTTCCAAGATATCATCAGTTCGGAGAAAGGGTCACTGGACCCGAAACGTTAACTTTTGATTTCTCTCCACAGATGCTGCCAGACCTGCTGAGCTTTTCCAGCAATTTCTATCACAATCAGCAATGTGATAATGCCTAGATCATTTACCTTTGTGATGTTGACTGAGGGATAAATATTGATCCAGGACACCATCAACAATATAGCGCCGTGGGATTGTTTATATCCTCCTGAGAGGGCAGATGGGGCTTTGCTTTAACATCTCATCCAAAAGGTGACATCTCCACGTAACACTGGAGCATAAGCCTTGATATTTGTGCTCAGATGCTGAACTTGTTGGGCTGAATGTCCATGTCTTTTCATTGTAAGTTGGCATTTAATTCCCAGTCAATTCGTTAAACTGGTGTTCAATTGGCCACAGCCATGTTGAATCAATGAAATATATACATACCTTGCCAATTGTACCACAATATAATAGCAGAGGCTCAGACATCTACTGTGTGCGATGGCACTGCTGACTATTCAAGTGTCAAGTCTAGACTGGGAACAAACAATTCCATCATATAAAGAGAAATGAAGAAAGCTAGCCTAAGGGAGACCATTTAACCACTGCCATAGAATAGAATCACAGAATCACTACAGTTTGGAAGTAGACCATTTGGCCCATTGAGAACACACCGATCTTCCGAAGAGCATCCCACCCAGACCTATTCCCCCCCACCCCACCCCCCACCATCCTATCCCTGTAATCTTGCATTTCCCATGGCTAACCACCTAGCCTGCACATCCCTGGACACTATGGGCAATTTAGCATGGCTAATCCACCCTAACCTGTGCATCATTGGATGGTGGGAGGAAACCCACGCAGTCACGGGGAGAATATGCAGACTCCACACAGACAGTTGCCTAAGGGTGGAATCGAACCTGGGTCCCTGGCGCTGTGAGGCAGCAGTGCTAACCACTGAGAGAGAAAAAAAACCCAACTATTTCACTAATATCATTTAAAGGAAGGAAACAGACCTGACTATGACTTTAGACCCACAGCAATGGGGTCTAAACTGACCTCGAAGCAATTAGAGATTGGTAATAAATGCTGGTCTAGCCAACAACACCTTCATTCTGTGAATGAATAAGAAAAAACAAATGTCCATTCCGGACCACATAATACAGACCGCGAAACATTAGTCCCTTACACCTTCAATGTGTAATAGGCCTGTAGTGTGTTGCTGACTCATTCCGCAGTGGGTGATTGTCAGGCTGGGAATTCAATACAGCTCTCCCTCTCCAATAAACAGTAAGAGGGCAATTGGGATTATCTCAGCTTTCCATCCATCAAACAAAAATAATAAAAGTAAGGCCCCACCAAACAAGTGGGGGGGGTGTAGTTTACTTGGTTCCTGTGGGAAATGTGTGATCGCCATTTGGCAGCTCCTCACAGTGACATATTGAAAGCAGGAACTCACTCGAGTGGGAAGTTTAGGCACAGAGCCACATGCCCCTCGCTTCACTGAACAATAGCAACACGCCATCTCCCCTCGATGGCTTTCGGCCGAGACGCTGAGCTGGGGCTGCCAATCTTGAAGAAGGCATCAACAGCCTCACTTGTTCGAATGGAATCTGCATTCCGCTGTGGTGTGTCCTGACACAGCTGCTTCCTTCACTCCTTGGCCAAACCCACTCTTCAAACCTGCACCATCTCATTTAGAAGGACAACACCGATCACTGTAAATGAGAGACATCTTTAATAGTTCTGAATGGTAGAGAAACCAGCAAAGGAATGTGACATATCTCCACAGAGGCTGGTATCCCATCACCAAGTCACCCTTTACATACACTTGGAGAATCCTTGACACTGATCCAGCTCCCTCAGAGCGAACAGAAACTCTGACACTCCTGTTTATATTTTTAAATTTTCTTTTAAGGAGGAGAGTCCTTGCACACACACTGGTCCAGCTTCCTCAGAGCCAGCTCTCAGAGTGAACAGAACCTCTGACCATCCTGTTTGTTTATTATTTTTCTTTCTTACCCCCACACCACCGCCATGTTGTGTGTGTGCAGGTGTGGGACACAGTGAAAGACACAAGGCGCACGAATCTTTATTCAATTTCCACCACCAGGAAGATAGGAAACACCCGAGTGGCCAGTGACGAGCACTGCCCTTCACATCAACGGGCCATGCTGTGTGATCAGAGAGCGAAGGGGAGGGCAGGGATTAAATCAAAATAGAGTTGGAGGGGGAAATAATGCACTCCACTACACTCCTGTTTATATCTGTTAGCCAGGGCTCCCTGATTGGACAGATTACAGCCCCATTCAGGGAACTCATATGCAATGAGGTCCACCTGGCTGACCTCATTACAAACACTACATCCCTCTGCCTCAGAGTCTGAGGACATAGGACATTGTGGGTTTTTTTTGTAGCCGTTGTTGCAGTGTTTTAGCACCGGGTCAGGTTTCTCCAACTCTACCTCTGACATGGGCAGCATGTAATGCACAGAGGCTCTTCTTCAGAAGGCAAATGCATCAAGGTGGTGACATCCACCATATCCATCGCAGATTCTGAGATACCTTCAACGCTTGATGGAGAGGAATAACGCAAGATTTCCAGAACAGTCAGAAAGGCTGTCGAGGAGCCCGGAACGTTTTGCTCCCACACAGTTTGTGAGTTTGCAGCTTTCATATGGTCCACGTGCTTGTTCAGGACTGTTGTTCCTACCTGAACTTTATACATCACTTGGCCTGACCTTGCATTGACTGTGCCTCTTACCCATGTAGGGCCAATCCCATGGTTCCCACACCACACCTTGTCTCCTCACTTTCTCTCTTGCTTAGCAGAATCTTCGGTCAGGCATTGGTAATCCTGATGCCATTTCACCTACACCCATCAGGTCCGAGATGATCAGATTTAACCTGGTGATGAATCTTCTCCCCATTAGCAACTTTGCTGGAGCTATCCTTGTAGTTGCATGATGGATAGTCCTACTATCAGTCAGGAACCGGGACAGTTTGGTACCTAGTGAAGCTGTCGGCTGTTTCTTTATGCCTGCCTTCAAGTTCAGACTGCTCTTTCTGCCAGACCATTAGATGATGGATAGTAGGTAGCTGTCCTTATATGTTGAGTACCATTCGACTTTCGGAAATGGTCAAATTCCCTGCTGGTAAACAAGGGCCTGTTACCTGTGACCAACACTTCCAGGAATCCGTGTAACGCAAAGCATGTGCACAACTTTTCTATCGCCTTTTTGTGTTTAACCAATGCGCTCTATGCACATTCAGCAACGTTGAATGGGCATCCACAATGACAAAGAGCATTGAGCCCATAAAAGGAGCTGCACAGTTGACATGTAAAGTCTTTGAGTTTGACGCCCATTCTGCAAAGTGGAATGGGTTGATGATTCTTTTGCTTTCCAGCCAACTGATTTCTGCCTCTACTTTTGCCTGTAAGGCAAATGGCACTGGGCGGTCCCTGCAGAATCGTGGAGTTGCTTCCTGGTCAACATGCGAGGTGGCCTTGGCTCTTTTGGTAATCCCCAGACCTTCCTGATAAGCTTCTGGGCATTTAATTAGGACTTCACTCAGGCAGTCATTTTCTGATCAAGAAATGTTGAGCCATTCTTGGTGAATCTTTCGCAATCAATTTCACCGTCAAGCTTGGGCCCACAGCTTTTTATCACCATCAGTCGGAACTGAACCAGCTATTTCTCATCAGAGAATGGAACCAAAATTGTACCCTTAATCTGTAAAAGGTTCCCTGGTTATAGGTTCTCAGTCTAGTCGAGATATTGCGCAAATATAATGGGTTGGTGTCCAGGATGAATTTTGTTGAGACTGGTTCAGCAATCACTGATCTGGCCATGACACTAGTATCGACCTCCATTAGAACCAGGTGACCATTTTACTGGAACATTTTGATTGGTTCTGATTTGGATGTTGCTAAGCAATTTAGTTATTCCAAACCAGATCTAGGTGGGTTTTCCAGGGTGTGCACTCTCCTAGATACCAGCCTGTGAGTTCTCTTACTTACTTTAGGCCTAGAGGGACTCTTTGCTATCTCGAGTCTGCATACCACTGCAACTTCAATGGCCTGCCAGCCTGGATCATGAAGAAATTATAACCACTTGGCTGAGGCTTGGTTTTGTTTCAGGTTTTTGTTGAGGGCTGACCTAGAGTCCTTGTTCAGGATATGTCCTGAGTGAGACCATGCAATTGGTTTCACTCAAGCAGTGTTCCTCAACCTCAGTCGGTTTGGCAAGGTTGTCTACTTCCATCGGAATATCCTGCAACTCATTTGCTCCACTTGTCCCATTTCCAATGATAAAGCCCGTTATAGTGCCTGTTTGAAGTCCAGTTGGGTTTCAGCTTGTAGGTGCTTTTGTATGGTTACATCATTAATCTCATATACCAAATGGTCTCGCAGCACCTCATTAGGTGGTAAACCAAAGTCACATGCCTCTGCAAGTCATCTCAACCTCGCCAAAAATCTTGATCCTCAAATTGCCAGGTAATACTCATAATGCCTCAGAATTAGAGGAGACTTGGGGTCATAATATTCCTTAACTAAATTTGCCAATTCTGAGAAGGTTTTAGTGTCTGGTGCCTCAGGGAAAATTAGGCTCTTAATAACCAAAAAAGCTGTGGGTCCACAAGTCAGGAGAATTACTCATTGCTTTTTATCTGCCCCAATATCATTTATCCAGGAAAGCTGACACATTCTTTCCACGTACTGGGTCCACTCATCAAAGTCAGGATTGAAAGTGTCAAGCTTCCCAAAAAATGGCATGACGCCAGAAATGCTTACCTCCAACTCAAAGACAACGTTTACGAGCAAACTTCTTCAGAAATGTGCTTTCCCCTCATTGCCAGTGAAATAACTCCACAGAAGCTTGCATCCTGTCTCCAAGTGACCTTCTCTTTACATAAGGAGTGTTCTTAACACTGATCCAGCTCCCTCAGAGCCAGCTCTCAGAGTGAACAGAACCTCTGACTCTGCTGCTCTTATCTGTCAGACAGGGCTCCCTGATTGGTCCAGATTAAAATCCCCAAACAGTGAGCTCATGTTCTATGAGATCCATCTGGATGGCCTCATTACAATTACTGCAGAATGTGTTATTCACAACAGCAAATGATGGTGAAGTGTTAAAGTCTAAGTGCTAAGTACAGTGATTAAATGGACTGAACTATAGTGTTATGGTTTCTAATATGGAATATATTAATTCATACTATTTTCTAACAGTTCTGAGGAGAGTCTGGATAGGCTGGGTTTGTTTTCCTTTGAGCAGTGAAGGCTGAGGAGAAATCTAAATGAGGTTTACAAAAGTATGAGAGGCTTAGACAGGGTACAAAGTTAAAAATCACACAACACCAGGTTATAGTCCAACAGGTTTAATTCAGAGTGCTGGTCCTTCATCAGGGTAGATCATGAGAATCTCATCCCCGTGGCGAACATGTCTGAGGCCAGAACGCATAAGTTTAAGATGAGGAGTAAGTGATTTAGAGGAGACCTGAGGAAAAAAATGCTTCACCCAGAGGGTGCTAGAATTATGGTGTGTGCTGCCTAAGAGGGTAGTGGAGCCATGTACAATTGCAACATTTATAGTGCTCTTCCAGATGCTTCTTAAATGCCAGGAAATCATAGGCTATGGACCAAGTGCGTAAATGAGATCAGTGTAGTTTGGTATTTGTTGGTCAGCATAGAGATAGTGGGCCAAAGAGTCAGTTTCTGTGTTGCATAACTCTATGACTCCAACACAACCAATTGAATGTGGCAATCAGGAAAAAGCTACTCAGATTTGATGTGTGGACTAGCCCGGGTTTATGTGTCATCGTGAGGATAGCATATGGTACATGCTAGAGCAGAACAACAGGAGGCTGGAGATAACAACATATTTACAGTATTGAGACTTTTCTAAGAATTAAGCCAGTGTGTTCACGGAATGGTGATTATCACTTTTTTGAATTACATGAATGTCTCCTCCAAATGTCATCAAAGGTCATTAAATGCATCATTAGTACAGCAGATGTTGCAGTTAATAACCTCAGCCTTTCACTGAAGGGCACAGAAGCAGGAAAATGGGGTTTCATTCCCTAGCTAGGAAGCCATGTAAATAGACAATAGACAATAGACAATAGGTGCAGGAGTAGGCCACTCAGCCCTTCGAGCCTGCACTGCCATTCAATATGATCAGGCTGATCATTCCTAATCAGTATCCTGTTCCAGCCTTATCTCCATACCCTTGACTCCACTATCTTTGAGAGCTCTATCCAACTCTTTCTTAAATGAATCCAGAGACTGGGCCTCCACTGCCCTCTGGGGCAGAGCATTCCACACAGCCACCACTCTCTGGGTGAAGAAGTTTCTCCTCATCTCTGTCCTAAATGGTCTACCCCGTATTTTTAAGCTGTGTCCTCTGGTTCGGCACTTGCCCATCAGCGGAAACATGTTTCCTGCTGCCAGAGTGTCCAATCCTTTCATAATCTTATATGTCTCAATCAGATCCCCTCTCAGTCTTCTAAACTCAAGGGTATACAAGCCCAGTCGCTTCAGTCTTTCAGTGTAAGGTAATCCCGCCATTCCAGGAATTGACCTCATGAACCTACGCTGCACTCCCTCAATCACCAGAATGTCTTTTCTCAAATTTGGAGACCAGAACTGCACACAGTACTCCAGGTGTGGTCTCACCAGGGCCCTGTACAGCTGCAGAAGCACCTCTTTGCTTCTATACTCAATTCCTCTTGTTATGAAGGCCAGCATGCTATTAGCCTTCTTCACTACCTGCTCTACCTGCATGCCTGCCTTCATTGACTGGTGTACAAGAACACCATTTTACAAATACAACGATAGCAGCAGCAGACTGAACTCGGGATGGCAATGGCCGATTAGTATTATCACGGGATTGCTCATCCACAGACCCAGGTAATGTTGTGGGGACCTGGGTTCAAATCCCACCATGGTAGATAGTGGAAATTAAATAATCTGGAATTCAGAGGCGAAGAACGATCATAAATTGATTGTTGGGAAAAACTGATCCGGTTCACTAACATTCTTTAGGGAAGGAAACTGCCATCCTTACCTGGTCTGGCCTACACATGACTCCAGACCCATAGCATTTGGTTGACTCTTAGTTGCCCTCTGGAGTGGGATGGACAGTATATATGCTGGCCTAGCCAGTGATGCCCTCACCTCATGGATGATTTTTAAAAACAAAAACTCTGATTTTCTTCAGGAAATAACCCCAGGCATCTCCTGCAAAAAATGAACAACAATTTCCCGTAACAGCGAAATTGGCAAGTTACCCCAAACTTACACCCATCGCTACATGAGTCTCACAGGTGGCAATTTACGACAACATTTCTGGTGTACCAAACTTGCTCAACACAGACACTAAATTTCAGTATGAAGGAAAACAGCGTGATTTCACCATAGCCCTTCAATTGGCCTCCCTCAGAATCGATGACAAAGTTTGGATTGAATACAAATAGATTGCTTCCACCAATTTTCCATTCTGATTAGGAGGTGCAGGGTAAACGTCTGCTCACGTACGGCCCAAACACTAAAACCATCTATGAAATAGGTGAAATAACCCCTCCTGTTTTCACCCTGGTCAAATTATTGTATGCCAATGTGCACAGCCTTGTTTTACAACATACAATTTAATTCTGTAGCACACCATAAAAAAAATTCAAAATACAGCATTCTTTTTCAGAATACATTTAGTGGTTCAAATGCCAAACTGTAAAGGTTTATTGAAGCGTGGAGTTCAAAGTGACTGAAGCCAACAAATTGTCACTGTATCCTCCTCACTAACAGAAGATGTGCCATTAATTTTCATGCAAGTTAAAAGGATTACTTGCCAGAGTGCAAGGAAGAAAGTCTGCTAACATTCAAAATCTTCATCACGTTGACTGATTCCTATTGCGTTCAATTTCAAACCCAAAGAGAAATTCAAAGCCTCTTTTTAAAAGCTGGAAACATCCCTTGTGCAGTTGGTTGGATCTTGAACCAACACCATATTAACAGTCTCTTGTTAGTGCAGAATCTAAACATTACTGAAAAGAGAGAACAAAGTGTGGTATTTTCCAAGTGACCACCCCCAGGCCCCTTGACTGAATTGTCACCTCTACCTGTATGTGGTACTGAGTGAGGGTGGCTTGCTGCCACTAATTCTCATTTGTTTTTTACTTTGTCTTGTGCCTGTCTAGTGATTAGTGGCATAGGTACATCAAGGTAGAGTATTTACAGAAGACACATTGCTCTTAGATTACAAGATGATTTTACAAAATGATTTATGCATGTTAAAAATAATTGCAACTACATGTGCTCAGGCAAATTTATAAAGACCTTAGGGAGCTGGTACAGATGCATCCACTCCCTCTAAACATGAGAGTGATCTAGATAACTCTACGTCACAGATTGGGTGCAACATTAGTAGAATGGGTGCAGCCAATGACCATTAACCCCTTCAGAATCATGGCATTATACAATAACATATTGCTGATGTTTTTCATCTTCTGCTCATAGGGTAAACCCAAGAATGTTGTGATTTGAGATTAGATTCCCTACAGTGTGGAAACAGGCCCTTCGGCCCAACCAGTCCACACCAACCCAACGAACAGTAGCCCACCCAGACCCATCTCCCTCTGACTAATGCACCTAACTCTATGGGCAATTGTACCATGGCTAATTCACCTAACCTGCACATCTTTGGACTGTGGGAGGAAACCCATGCAGACACAGGGAGAATGTGCAAACTCCACACAGACAGTCACCCGAAGCTGGAATCGAACCTGGGACCCTGGTGCTGTGAGGCAGCAATGCTAACTGCTGAGCCACCGTGCTGCCTATTTTGCTGCATTTTTTTCCTTCTGAATTATAAATTGTTGCAATCTATGAAACACTTGAAGAATTCTCCCCAGCAGTCAATGAACATACGCACGAGGAACGAGATTAGGCCACTCAGTCCTTCTAGCCTGTTCTGCCGTTCAATGAGATCACCACTGATTTGATTTTAACCTCAATGTTACATTCCTGCGTATCGCCAACAATCTTTCAATCCTGTGGTAATCAAGAAGTTAGACAATATTTATCTTCCCAGCCCGTGCCGCTAAAATCCAAACGGTTTGGTATTTGTTCACAATGCCCAGCATTTGTCGAAGATGGTGAGCCACACCCTTGAGCAGCTACAGTCCATGGTCCATGCTGTTCAGGAGGGGGTTCCAGGCTTTTTGACCAAACTACAGCAGCCAAATAGTTCAAAGTCAGGAGTATGTGTTGCTTAGAGGGGAAAGCGTACCTCAGCTGTGTTTGTTACATGACAGGTGGCTGTTAATCACTCTAAGATTGTGAGAATCACTCTGTAACAGAATGACATCTCAGCCTCACTTAAATATCTCTTGTAGATTGGAATGACTCTGGACATGTGGCTGGAAAACTAATTACCACTTTCCTGGCTCATATTCCTTGCCATCTCTCGTCCTGCTCCACCATTCTGTGATATAGGTGGCTGTACACCACACACTACTTGCAATATCTAGGAGACATTGTTCTTTTGTGGTTCATGTCTCACTCTCTACCTCACCTTGAGGTGAGGCCTTCCCAACTGGAAACAGTCTGACGCATTCAGACAATAATCGGCATCTGAAAGGTTTCAGATCTAAATCGAAATATTCTGTGCAAAGCCTCAGATAATTGTATTTATATAGCTGCCTGTATCATTCCTTATAAACTGCTCAGCTGCAAGGAAACCCCACACATGTTCTATCACCTTAATCTCTGGGACTGCTTAAATATAGCAGCCAAGATTTCAGAAATCCAAACAGGAAGAATGTAAAGTAGGGAAACATTGACTGGAAGGACAGCAAACTAATGAACAATCAAAGCAATGCAGATGTGAAGGTCTGATGTAAAAGGGAGGAGATTAGTATGAAATAATAGAGTGAGTGTAGGCACAATGGGGGGAATGGCCATAATAATTCTGTGATTCTACTGGAGAAACTCAGGAGGTCTGGCAGCATCCGTGATAAGAGAAACAGAGTTCACGCTGAGTCCAGTATGACTCTTCTTCAGATAAAGAATTATTCCATAGAAGAAGCTCATGAATAAACTGCTCTTCGGATTGCATCTCTGATTCATTTCTTATTTTGATCAGATCTCGAAATTAATAATTTGAGGTAAAGGTTTGATTGGATACGGATTCATCCGTCAAATAGATGTTTGGTCCACTTTGTCACTTAACTTACGTAAGTAATGTGTGTGCTGAGTTTTTTGAACTGGCATACATCCCTGAGTGAGCAGTCACTGCTGGAAATTTGTGTTGTTGGGATTCAGTTTGGGAGGGACAGCTTGGAGTTTGTTAAGTGAAGAACTACTGCAAAAGAATGAGGCAATTTGGGCAAACATTTGTCACGTGGCAATACCAGTTTACAGGAAATTCTTGAAGGTAAAAGGTTCCCAACTAAATTGGAGACTATACCACAAATTAACTCAGACACAAAACCCAGTTCACAAGGAAGCAGACATGGGTGATCTCCTGGGATTAAATGATATTCAGAGATTAAGGGAAACACTATTCTGACATCGCACCTATCCCATGTCCATGTAGATGTCCTCGATAATGGTACCACCCACTTAATCTGCACCATTTTCTTACATGCCTCTATAAAAAAGGTGAATCTTAATTAGACCAACTCCTTCTAAAAGTTCATATTTTTATTGGAAACAGGTAGCTGCTTGATGCAAATGTCCTGAATACTTGGCAGAGCAACAAAACTTCATGAATGTAAATTTTTAAGGGCACATTTTTAAGGTGAGAGGAGAAAGATCTAAAAAAGACATGAAAGGCAATATTTTCTTTCAAATACACAGAGTGGTTCGTGCGTGGAATGAACTTCCAGAGGATGTGGTGGATGCGGATTCAGATACAATGTTTGAAAGACATTTAGATAAATTCATGAATAAGAACTGTTTGGAGGGACAAAAACAGCAATTGCTGGATAGGCTTAGCAGGTCTGGCGGCATCTGTGGAGAGAAATCAGAGTTAATGTTTGAGGTTGAGAGACCCTCAGAATTCAGGCAGGTGGGACTAGTTTAGTTTGAGATTATGGTTGGCATGGACTGGTTGACCGAAGGGTCTGCTTCTGTGCTGTATGACTCTAAGACTCTAAATGAAAGTCAGAGAGGAGGGGTGTAGAAATGGCGATGTGGATTTCATTGTCGGCTCTCTCTACATTCAGGGCCACATGTTATTGCCCCTGGCCTGGACAGGCCTAATTCCCAACCCTCAGATCTTCGGGTAAAATGGGACAGGATGTCCTGCGAGGTAGTGGGACCCGTGAGAGCAGGATTTGATCCCTCTTCTTTCCTTCTCTCCCTTTGCTCTGCTTCATTGTTAGGACATTGAGCTTCAGGATTGTGATGCAGCTTGATGGATAAGTTGTTGTCATTCTGTAAACATGGTCCTCCGTATCATGAATATCAATTTCAAAGAGAGCTTCAGAATGTCTTTGAAACATTTCCTTTGCTCTTGCCTGGAATGCTGGTCATTTGAGAATTGAGAAAACAGGATCTGTTGATGGAAAAGGTTGTTACCTATGATGACACAGTGTCTAATCCATCAAAGTTGATTTTGTAAGAGGGCTGCCCGAGTGCTTGTGAACTTGTAAATTTAATTATCCACTAACAGCATTTACAAAAGAAAGTCTGTTTATACAAAGTTGGCAATTAACACCTTATATAAACCAGAATTAAACAAATTGTATTTGGCTCAGCTGTAATGTCTAATTCTATTTGCCCATGGTCAAACCATCTTAATCTATTTAGTATTGACTCTAAAAGATTGATCTGCTTTATTTGATAACTGAAGTTTTGTTGGACACAGCATTAAATATTAACCAGGATACTTGTGGATGCAGTACTGCGTACAGAGATGAATAGGTTGTGACTTATCCCCATTGGATTATAGTTTCGGTTCAGTTAAACAAGTAGAGAGAATTGGAACTATACTATCCCATTGAAGTGAATGCCAGGCTGGTTGGGAACTCAGTTTTGTATGTCATTGGAGGGTGTGTGCAATCTTCCCAGAGAGGTTCAATTCAGAAGCCACTCATTGAAATAGGGTGATCAGAGGGTATGGGAGGACTGAAGTGAAGAGTGGCTGGCAGATACACAGACAACACTGCAGATGGAGGTGAAGGAGACACCATACTCTTACCAGACCATAGGTCCCCTCGCTCATTAGAAAGGGAGATGGTCAGAAGTCAGATGACACCAGGTTATAGTCCAACAGGTTTACTTGAAATCATAAGCTTTTGGAACACTGCTCCTTCATCAGGTGACAGTCCAACACCAGCACATGATAGATAGAGGGAGGTGACTGATGGTGGTTTAACCTGAGGGTCACCGTGCTTCAGGTGAGGGGAGAGGTTAAGAAGGAGAACCCTTCACAGTAACCTCAGCAGGTGCGGGGATTGAACCCACACTGTCAGCATCACAAACCAGCTGTTCAGCAGCTGAGCTAAACTGCACTACGCCACTGACAGGACGGCCAGCACATTACTCCCACCCAGCTCGAGCCAATGGATCCACCTACAGCTGGCAACAAATAGTGCAAGCATTTCCCTGTGGGCATCGAAAGGGTTATCAAGCTTCTCGCCATTTTGCACCTTAAAGTGGCTACTCCCATGATGCTTTGAAATCTCCTCCAATTCCCTCCCCCACCCACTTTGCTCTCACTGTTCGTGAGTTGATGGGCCGATGAGACAATGGATGCCGATGGCAAAGGTGTAGACACCCATTAATCATCACCATAATTAGTTCACCTCCCAGTGCTGCCTGCATGCGCATTTCAAAGCTGGGAAGCATACAATTATGTGGGAAGGATTCATCCTGAGTTTACATTTCCCAATTTTCCCAGCCCCTCCATCACCCAAACCTATCCTGCGGAGCTGGGAAAATTAGTAGCTGACTATAAACGAGAATGCAAGTGAGTTGGATACTAGTTCTCAGGGTTTTGGTTTGGAACTTGATAAGTTCTCAATAGGAAATGGCACAATCATGGCAGATGCAGAACCAGAAATACACTGTGAATATTTTGAAAATATTAATCTTTCCAAACAGGTTGGAATCAACAATTGGTCTATCCAGTACTCAGTGAGTAACACTCCTATTGTAGAATCAGAAGCTCATGGATTCAAGTGTTGATACTTTTTTTTCATCTCAGGATGTGGGTATCACTGACACCAATTGCTGCCCTTGATCTGGGCTAGAGTGGATTGTTACTTCAGAGGGCACTTAGAAGTCAACCATGAGTCTGGAGTCATATATGTGCAGACCAGCTAAGGATGATAGTTTTTCTTCCCTAAAGAACAGGGATGAGTCAAATGGCAATGGTTCCAAGCTCACCATTATGGAGTCTGACTACAGATGTATTAACTGAATTTTGAAATTCCAGTGGTGCCGGTGAAATTGAGCTCCACTGCCCCCGTTCATCAATCCAATTACAAACCCAGTGACATTACCACCATGCCACAATCACCTCAGCGAGCAATACTTCATCATAGCTTTAGGATACGTGGCAGTAGATTTAAAACAGAGATTAAGATGAATTACTCATCTCACGAGGTGATGAGTCTATACATATCACTACCCCTAGAGTGCAGTGGATGCTGGAACACTGAATACATTTAAGAAGGAGATAGACAGATTTTTAAATCAGTATGGGTTAAAGGGTTATGGAGAGTGGGCAAGGGGGACGTGGAGTTGAGGCTGAGATCGGGTCAGCTATGATCATGCCAAATTGTGGAGCAGGCTTGAGGGGCTGAATGGTCTACTTCTGTTCATATTTCTTACGTTGTTTACACCCTAACACTTCATCCTTGCTGACCCATCTACTATTGCCAATTACAGTTCTTCAAGAGCTATCTTTTCTGTCTTTACTTGACCAATATCCCCCATGCATGGTTAGAATGTGAGACAACAGGTTCCAGGAGCTACAGACAGATGGGGAATGGGCACTATACCAATGCAAACTAGTAAAATTCGTTACCAATTAAACTACACACAGAAACATACCACAGCAAGATTTCACTGGTACATTCTTCCATCAAGTCCCAGCCCAAAACAATCAGGCATCAACCAACATTATTAATATTAAAAGACTTGCCATTAGAATACAGCTCTAATGCCATTGAGCATATGGACCCCATTATTCATTTGATCGCTCCCGGTGTCTAGCCCATGACAGACCTGTCCTCCCTTCCCCTTCCCTCTCTCTCTCTCTCTCTCGCATCCCCATTGTCCAAGGGTTGCTAACCTTGGCTCACATTCCCAGCTCATAATATCACCTATGGACAAGGAAAATCCTCAAATCCCAAGTGTAGCCACATCTGGAATGAGGACGGAGCCCACATTCTCATTGTTTATTAAGCACATAGCTCTGGCCAACTGTACGAACCTGTCCTCCCCTTTCACAGTGGACTTGTAAGTCTGTATTTGCTGTGCCATTTCCCATTAAGAACTTGTCAAATTCCAAACGAAAATCCTTGGAACTAGTATCCAACTCACTCTGAATTCACTTGAAACTGACATATACACATTAGATTTTGAAAAGCAATGAAAGGTAATCTGATTCTCACTCTCGAAACCAATGCTTCAGAGGCCAAGCAGTATCTGCGAAAGTGAAAAATCAGATGGCCTTTCATTGCTTTGTAAAATCTAATGCGTATATATGTCAGTTTCAAGTGAATTCAGAGTGAGTTGGATATTTATCAATTTTATTTAAATTCAGAGGGGTTGAAGTGCCCAACACTTTCAGTACAGTCTACTCATCTTTCAGATTCCCAGCTACTTGCTATCGCACTCAGGAAAGACTGTGCCTCTAACAGTGCAGAGCTCCCTCAGCGCTGTCCTGGGAGAGACAGCTGCCTGTGCCCCAGCTTGAGCCCACGACCTTCTGGTCCAGAGGCTGGTCACGAGCTGTAACTCCAGTTGAGAACTCAATTAGCAGCATCACAGAAATGCTGTTTAAAGAAACATCTTGATGCAGGGTCAAATAAAGAGCAGCTCCACTTCTTGCGCTCTTTAACAGCTGCAAGGCCATTTATAAGTGGGAGACAAAGTCAGACATTTGGGCTGGTATCCAAAGGTAACAACAGTTACTGATATCTGCAACAACTCTCGTAACTGAAGTAAACTCCCCATTAAAGTTTTGCAGTCCATTTCACCCTTTTCAAAGATTTTTATTAAAAGAGAAAGTAACATGCCCACTTCAACAACAACAAATAACTTGCATTTTTATAGGGCCGATGTAGTGAGAAAGATCCTGAGGCACTTCACTGGAGAATTTCAAGTGAGCATCAAAATTAAGAGCAGGAGTGGGCTATTCGGCCCATCGAGACTGCCCCGTCTTTGAACAGGATCATGGCTAATCTAAATTCAACATCAACCACAGCCAGTTCTGCAATAACGCGCGTTTATTCAGCTTGAATTGTCTGTAAAGCGATTGAAGAATTTAGACCAATCTTTGTAGAGTGCAAACTTTCCTTCCCTGTATTGGCTGTGATGTGTCCCATTGATTTAAATGGTGCTGCTAGTTGGGGATTTTCTTATGACACGGGATCGCACAGTAACAGAACTAGCATATTATATTGGAACCAACTGTCCAGTGAATTTATACATGCTACCTCAATGTCAAAATCTCCAGCGGCATTGCTTATCCCCTTAAGATGATTTAGAGTCATAGAGTCACAGAAATGTACTGCATGGAAACAGACCCTTCAGTCCATGCCGACCAGATATCCCAACCCAATCTAGTCCCACCTGCCAGCACCCGGTCCATATCCCTCCAAACCCTTCCTATTCATATACCCATTCAAATGCCTCTTAAATGTTGTAATTGTATCAGCCTCCACCACATCCTCTAGCAGCTCATTCCATACACGTACCACCCTCTGCGTGAAAACGTTGCCTCTTAGGTCTCTTTTATATCTTTCTCCTCTCACCCTAAACCTCTGCCCTCTAGTTCTGGACTCCCCTACCTCAGGGAAACGACTTTGTCTATTTATCCTATCCATGCCCCTCATAATTTTGTAAACCTCTATAAGGTCACCCCTCAGCCTCCAAGGCTCCAGGGAAAACAGCCCCAGCCTGTTCAGCCTCTCCCTGTAGCTTGGATCCTCCAACCCTAGCAACATCCTTGTAAATCTTTTCTGAACCCTTTCAAGTTTCACAACATCTTTCCGATAGGAAGGAGACCAGAGTTGCATGCAATATTCCAAAAGTGGCCTAACCAATGCCCCGTACAGCCGCAACATGCCCTCCCAACTCCTGTACTCAATACTCTGATCAATAAAGGAAAGCATACCAAACGCCTTCTTCACTATCCTACCTATCTTTGACTCCACTTTCAAGGAGCTATGAACCTGTACTCCAAGGTCTCTTTGTTCAGCAACATTCCCTAGGACCTTACCATTAAGTTATAAGTCCTGCTAAGATTTGCTTTCTCAAAATGCAGCATCTCGCATTTATCTGAATTAAACTCCATCTGCCATTTCTCAGCCCATTGGCCCATCTGGTCCAGATCCTGTTGTAATCTGAGGTAACCCTCTTCACTGTCCACTACACCTCCAATTTTGGTGTCATTTGCAAACTTATGCTTGCAAACAAAACATTTATGGAGAAAGTGAGGACTGCAGATGCTGGAGATCAGAGCTGAAAATGTGTTGCTGGAAAAGCGCAGCAGGTCAGGCAGCATCCAAGGAACAGGAGAATCGACGAAGAAGGGCTGATGCCCGAAACGTCGATTCTCCTGTTCCTTGGATGTTGCCTGACTTGCTGCGCTTTTCCAGCAACACATTTTCAGCTCCAAATCATTTACGTAAATGACAAAAAGTAGAAGGCCCAGCACCGATCCTTGTGGCACTCCACTGGTCACAGGCCTCCAGTCTGAAAAACAACCCTCCACCACCATCCTCTGTCTTCTACCTTTGAGCCAGTTCTGTATCAAAATTGCTAGTTCTCCCTGTATTCCGTGAGATCTAACCTTGCTAATTAGTCTCCCATGGGGAACCGTGTCGAACGCCTTACTGAAGTCCATATAGATCACATCTACCACTCTGCCCTCATCAATCCTCTTTGTTACTTCCTCTAAAAACTGAATCAAGTTTGTGAGACATGATTTCCCACGCACAAAGCCATGTTGACTATCCCAAATCAGTCCTTGCCTTTCCAAATACATGTACATCCTGTCCCTCAGGATTCCCTCCAACAACTTGCCCACCACCGAGGTCAGGCTCACCGGTCTGTAGTTCCCTGGCTTGTCCTTACCACCCTTCTTAAACAGTGGCACCACGTTTGCCAACCTCCAGTCTTCCGGCACCTCACCTGTGACTATCGATGATACAAATATCTCAGCAAGAGGCCCAGCAATCACTTCTCTAGCTTCCCACAGAGTTCTCAGGTACACCTGACCAGGTCCTGGGGATTTATCCACTTTTAACCGTTTCAAGACATCAAGCACTTCCTCCTCTGTAATCTGGACATTTTGCAAGATGTCACCATCTATTTCCCTACAGTCTATATCTTCCATATCCTTTTCCACAGTAAATACTGATGCAAAATATTCATTAAGTATCTCCCCCATTTTCTGTGGCTCCACACAAAGGTCACCTCGCTGATCTTTGAGGGGCCCTATTCTCTCTCTAGTTACCCTTTTGTCCTTAATATATTTGCAAAAACCCTTTGGATTCTCCTTAATTCTATTTGCCAAAGCTATCTCATGTCCCCGTTTTGCCCTCCTGATTTCCCTCTTAAGTATACTGCTACTTTCTTTATACTCTTCTAAGGATTCACTCGATCTATCCTGTCTATACCTGACATTTAAAAGGGACACAAATTTTCCAGCCTCATGCTTGTTCAAATTCAATGTTTAGCACTGCTGCCTCACAGCACCAGGGTCCCAGGTTTGATTCCAGCCTCGGGCGACTGTCTGTGTGGAGTTTGCACATTCTCCCTGTGTCTGCGTGGGTTTCCTCTGGGTGCCCCAGTTTCCCCCCACAGTCCAAAGATGTGCAAGTCAGGTGAATTGGCCATGCTAAATTGCCCGTAGTGTTAGGTACATTAGTCAGAGGGAAATGGATCTGGAGGGTTACTCTTCAGCGGGTCGGTGTAGACTGGTTGGGCCACACTGTAGGGAATCTAATCTAATCTAAAGCCTGAGACAAAACGTTGTGCATGTTGCAAAAGGTGGGCTGCACATAAGCACACTGTTGTAGGTAATTAGCAAAGAGAGTAGTGAGT
The DNA here is from genome assembly GCF_047496795.1 of Chiloscyllium punctatum. Lineage (NCBI taxonomy): Eukaryota > Metazoa > Chordata > Chondrichthyes > Orectolobiformes > Hemiscylliidae > Chiloscyllium > Chiloscyllium punctatum. Next base: position 7,372,692 of record NC_092752.1, read on the forward strand.
AGCAATGAATTGCAACTGTATTCATCAGACATTGCCAAGGGCAGGGTTTACTGTATGGCTGTCAGAAGTGCCACTATCTTTCTACCATATACCCAACCTTTTAACTCGTAGCACAATGCCAAGCTTCACTGTCACTCTAATACCACCTCATCTGATTTTGCACTGAATTAACGTCTAATCTCTACAAACAGGGAGAAATCTGACTACACAATAATGAAAAAAAAAGCTTGCAAAAAATGCATCCACAATAACACCTTGTAATCATTTCACATCTTTCACCATTTGAAACAGGAACCAGAGTAGGCCATTTGGCCCCTCAGTCCTGCTCCACCATTCAATAGGAATGTGGCTGATCTGACGTTGGGGATAGTGAAAACTGCAGATGCTGGAGGGTCGAGTGGAGCTGGAAAAAATCGCAGCAGGTCAAGCAGCAAGGATTAAAGTCCTGGAGGAAGATTCCGACCTGAAACATTGACTCAGCTTGTCCTCTGATGCTGCTTGACCTGCTGTGCTTTTTCTAGCTCCACACTTCATCCACGCTCATCTGACATTCCCCATGTTCACTTTCCTGCCCTTTCTCTGTAACCCTTGACTGATCAAGAGTCTATCCCAGCCTTAAATACACACACACAGACTCTGCCCCCACAGTGGCAAGGAGTTCCAAAGACTTGCAACCCTCAGAGGAGAAATTCCTTCTCATCTCAGTCTTAAATTAATGTAATAAAACATTTCCCGGCACTTCCCAGGAGTACCATAACATGGAGCTGCACAGGATGATGTTAGTACAGATGGTGAAAAGCTGGGTCAAAGAGGTGGGCTTTGAAGAGTGTCTTAAAGAATACTGAAAGGCCTCACAAACTCTTAACATTGGCCTGTACCTGTGTTTTTGTTTTTGCTGTGGTTTACCTATTATTTACTTATCTATGCTACTTAACTCTGTGATCTGCTCGCAAGACAAAGATTTTCATGGTACACATGACAATAAATTCAATTCAATTCAATTAAGTTCAGAGGAGAAGAGAGGTGGAGAGGTGTAGAGAAAGTATCTCAGGCTTTGGGCTTAAGTAATTGAATACACAGTGACCTTCAGTGACACAACAATAACTGACGCCAGAAAGGAGGATGTCGGGAGGTTTCTGGGCCAGAGGAGATTACAAGATAAGGAGATGAAGAACATGAAGGTGGTGAAAACAAAGATGAGAATTTTGAAATCAGTTGAGCTAGTGTAGGCCAGCAAGCACAGGGGTGATGAGGGAAAGAGAATTGCAATGAATTAGGACAGGGATGGTCGAAATTTGGACCTCAAGTTGAAACAGCATGGAAGTTCGATCAGGAATGCACATCAATAGTCAGGTTTACAGGTAATGAAGGCATGAAGGAAGGCATGAAGTCAAATTTGGATACTTTTTATTGTCAATCAAAACTTTTTTTTTTAAATGCACACAGACAAGAGTGAGTTGGCCCATCTGTGATTCTAACAACGTGCTGCCCCTTTAAGAATTCAGAAAGCTGAAAACCTGAGACAACTCAGACAAGGTCACAAGAAGAATTCACACATTCTTTACTTTCCCCTCTTTCTCCACATCTGTGTGAAACATTGCACAGAATCCCCACCCACAACCTTCAGTTGGAGATCTGTCTCTCACACTTGAAACATTCCTTTATGGACAACACCATTTTAACATTAGTCAGGAGGGGGTTCTATATGCTGTTCAAATTCACTGAAAAATCTCACTAAAGGAAATGCTGAATTCAAAATTGGTCATTTTGATTCTTTATCAAAATGGATTTTAGAATGTATACAACTTATTAAAATGTTTTCCGAGCTTTAGAAACAGATCGACAGAAACTATTTCACTGCAAGGTTAAAAAGTGACATGTGGGGTTCCATATTATTTGACCATCTCCTCCCTCTCTACTCCCTTTTTAAGAGAATACAGTCTAATTCAAACCCGGGAGCAAGTTGCTATGGAAAATAAGCACTGTTAGCAACTGAAGGAAGAGCTTAAGTGGAGCAACTTCCTCTTGCTGAGGATCTGTGAAACCTTTTCCTCCAGTCCGGAATTGTTTCTTCCTTACCATTCCACTAGGAATCCACTTTTCCTCGTAAGTGAGTCCCCCTGAGATCAGGCACTCACAGTGTGAAGTGTCATTTTGCTCAGCATGTGAATACATAGATGCTCTGCCTCACAGTCTGGGAGTACTGTTTAAAGAGTCATAGAGTCATAGAGATGTACAGCACGGAAACAGACCCTTCAGTCCAACCCGTCTATGCCGACCAGATATCCCAATCCAATCTAGTCCCACCTGCCAGCACCCGGCCCAAATCCCCCCAAACCCTTCCTATTCATATACCTATCCAGATGCCTTTTAAATGTTGCAATTGTACCAGCCTCCACCACTTCCTCTGGCAGCTCACTCCACACACATACCACCCTCTGCGTGAAAATGTTGCCCCTTAGGTCTCTTATATCTTTCCCCTCTTACCCTAAACCTACGCCCTCTAGTTCTTGACTGCCCCACCCCAGGGAAAAATCTTTGTCCATGCCCCTCATGATTTTGTAAACCTCTATAAGGTCACCGCTCAGCCTCCGACGCTCCAGGGAAAACAGCCCCAGCCTATTCAACCTCTCCCTATAGATTTTTATTTCAACAGATACAACATGGACTATCAACTCAAATTATTGCTATCATCATACACAGATGTTGCCATTGGTGTACATATTTATTACCATCGTACGTTCTGCACATTGCAAAATGAAAACAGCACAGAATTCAGCCAAAAACCTGGATTGCAATCGACAAAAGACCCTTTCCAAAGTTCTTGCAGCCTAATCACTTGCTTTCACTATCACAGTGACTGTTATGATATTGCAAAGTCTACAGCATATCACTCAGCAAGGCACACGAGTGTGACGCAGAGCAAGATGCACTGCAATTTTAGATAGAAATAGAAAAACAATTCAACGAGTCAAATTGCATCAGTCACTATTCAATGGAACTAGAGACTTCAGCATTTCAGATAGCAATACAACACATGCCTCACAAATTACTTTTACTAGACACTGAAGCTCCCTTCACTGTGCCCAGGTAATATTTTAAATCTAGTGCCAGGTTTTGTTGCACCTTTATACAAACAAACTCTCCTGCTGAGGAGGAAGAAGATGATTAAAAGGAGAGACTGTGAACAACATGGGTTTCTGCTTTTGCATGTTCATCAATTCTTCATTACAACTTCAACGCAACCACATACAGTGTTTATTCCAAAGGAAAATGGAAAGGATATCCAGAAACAGAAATCAAATGAATAATCATTTGTGAGATTTACCAAAGCATTGCCTTTTAAGTGCTTTGTTCAGCAGGTGTGCTGGAGAAGTGTAAAAACCCCAGTCTGGAAGGAGTGAACTGTGCTGCATCGGATGGAAATTACTTCCTTAAGATTGATCAAATTAACCTGAAAACCATCAAAAATGAAATGTCCCTGTTAAAATTGAGGGTAGCTTTCCTATGTCAGGAAAATGTGGACATTGTTATGGAAATCTCAGAATGAGCAAACAGCAAACAGCCTGGAAACTAAAAGCCATAGCTTCATGACTGAACTCTGACTGTTGTCGCGGCTTACCTTCAATCTGTAGGGATAACAGCACGAGCAAGGAAACGGGAAGCTGCCAACTTGGATTAGCGAGCCAAACCATCACCTTTGAGCACGGAGACGCTGGGTAATGACTTCCTCCTGCCTTCCTTTAGCCCGTTTCAGTGTTGCAGCTCAGTTCAGTTAAGGCAGCTCCTCCAGCTCTGTGACAGGCCTGTGGTGGGAATGTGAAAGACAGCGCTGTTATAAACTGGCTCTGTCACCAGTTAGAACTCAGTTGGACACTTCAGGGTGAGGACAAGAGAAAGAGCACCTAGGATCTGACACAGGAATGGATTACGCTGACAGGAATGTGGACTGCACCGTTCTTAGATGAAACCAAGTTCCCCCCCCCCCCCCACCCCCCAACCTCAGTGGCATTTCATGAATTGACCTGTGAGGCAGAGAGAGGCTTGAGCTGAATCCAATTCAATGAGGTGCCTTGAAGCTTTTTAAAAAGCAGTGACATTCCTACTCCATTCCTGTTCTGCTACAAGAGTCCAGGTCAACCATGGTTTCATCGTCCAAGATGAATCTGAGTGAACCTCCCACTGAAAAACTCTATCACTTTGTTATAAACAAAACAATCCCTGCATGTTGATTAGCCCATCAACTTTTCCTTCTGCTTTCCAAATGCCGCCAAGTTGATGTCAAGACAAATAAAAGGTGGAGTAAAGTGGGAGGGAGCGCAAAGAAACAGTGGAGGGGAATATAGCGTGGGAGGATAGATGAAAGGGTAATGGGGCCATAGAGGATTTGGGGAAAACAGGGGAGAAAGGAAAGGAAAGAGGGATGGGGGAGAGGGGGACGGGGGAGAGAGGGAGGGAACGAGCAGGAGGGGAGCAGGAGAGGGAAGGGAGGGGGTAACGAAGGAGGGAAAGGATGGAGAGCAAGGGAAAGAAATAAGAAGGGTAGGAAAGGGAGGGAAGCAGAAAGGGAATAGGAGAGGAGGGGGGTGGTGGGGGAGTGAAAGAAGAGAGGGTAAATGGAGGGAAAGGAATGAGAGAAAATGAGACACAAGAGAAACAGAAAATGAGAGGGGTGGTATAGAAGAAGAGAGAAGGAGAGATGGAATGGGGGAGAGAGAGAGAGTTAAGGGATGAAAGGAAAGAGGAGGAAGACAGAAATTCTGTGACTTGCCTGGAACACTGGTACAAATGATGTTCTTTCTCACTGGTGCTGCTTGCTATGCAGGGCTGCTTGTCAGTGCTGATTTGCTCTCAGGCACGGATTACATGTGATAAGGTCTGACCTTATTTAAGTATTCACACATTAAGGCCCCTCATAGTGAGCAGCTGAACACAAAAAGCCCCTCAGATGTTCAGGGCATCAATCAGCTTCACAGTAGGTTGCCTGCCAAAGCCTGCCATTAAACTCAGGGGGAAGAGAAAGAGAGAGAGAGAAGGGGGCGGCTTTCAGTCTGAGGCAGACTTAATAACGTCTAAAAAAACTGGCCACGGTCCCTCAAAATTCAATTGTCTTCCTTCTCTTTCAAAACACTTGTCATTAATAGCAGTTAGATACGAAAATGGTCCCTTCTATCCATTGTGACAAAATCCCCTTCAAAGTTTAAATTCCTACACCTGTGGTTGCATTTTTTTTGCATTAAAAAATAAACCAGAAGTAACAGTCCACCCATAACATGTTAAATCCTCTTGTTTTTTTGTGTTTTAACACATGCCCCACAGCCCGGCTTCTCTCCTTGGATTCACACTGCCTTTCTTCACTAGAACAGCGGCAGCTTAGGCGAATTGTTGAAACAATTCTCCAGTTGCTGCACAAAGGATAGTTAAAACAAACATGGCTTGGGGAAAAGCAAATGAGTGACAGAGTGCAGAGAAAATACAGCCCAGCTGAAAGTGCAAACTTTAAACAGGAGAGAGGCGTGTACACTCCCCTGTAGAAAAGATTCCTGCAGGTAAGACAAGTAAATTTCTCTCCCTACCTTTCTCAACTGCAGCAGCCAAATACATCATTCCTCAGTGAGAAAACTAGACGTGGCAACTTGCAAACTAATGGCCTTACTCCCCACTTTCTCTGCAACCCCCTCTACAGCTGCATCTCTCTGAAACTTCTGCACTCCTCCGATTCCAACTTCTTGAGCATTTGAATTGCCCAGTCATTTATCGCCATGCACTCAGATGTCTTGGATCTGAAGTTCCTCCTTAAACCACATTGCTTCTCCCAATACTGCCCAGCCCCACCCCACTTTAAGCTGTTCTTTAAGATGTTGAACCGGGTGTGGGATGGTTGTAAGTCTGGAGGAAGGTGCAGAGGTACAATGGCAGCAATAGCAACAATTTGCATTTCTTTCATTTGTTCATGAGATCTGGCAGGCAGTACCAAGGCCAGTCTCACTGATGCCTCTTATACAGTAATGTCATTGTAGAAAATGTCCTGAACATTTATGGGAGGCATGGTGCCTCACAGCACCAGGGTCCCAAGTTCAATTCCAGCCTCGGTGACTGTCTGTGTGGAGTTTGCACCATCTCCCCGTGTCTGTGTGGGTTTTCTCTGGGTGCTCCGGTTTCCTCCCACAGTCCAAAGATGTGCAGGTCAGGTGGATTGGCCATGCTAAATTGCCCGTAGTGTCAGGTGCATTAGGCAGAGGGAAATGGGTCTGGGTGGGCTACTCTTCGGAGGGTCGGTGTGGACTGGTTGGACCGAAGGGTGTGTTTCCACACTGTAGGGAATGTAATCTCACGTAATCTCATAGAGGTGGAATTGAAAATAATCACAATTATTAGCTACTCTCTCACTTACGGAGATGAGTTGGTTGTTGTAGATTATACACCTTCCAATTGGAGTTCCTAATGAAAACTGGTCAAGGTTAGTGGTTGTTGTTGGAAACCAAAGAAGTACAACATTGGGCAAGGAGACAAATGGCATGATTATGTAAGCTAGTGACTCTCATTGTATTCCTTAACGATCAAGAAGAGTGACTTGAGTGGAACAACATGGTGGGGAGGGAAATAGACTCTCAGAAGTAATCATGGACCCAGAGGGGGAGAAAACTGATTGGGTAGCAGTTTTAGTCACCGTATTGAAGGAAACAAAATTATTTCATCAGAGAAGTTTCACTAGGATGATCCCTGGAATGGAGTGATTGTATTATGAACAAAAGCTAATCAGGTCAGGACTCTTTCCTGATGAAGGGCTTTTGCCCGAAACGTCGACTTTCCTGCTCCTCAGATGCTGCCTGGCCTGCTGTGCTTTTCCAGCACTACTCTAATCTTGACTCAGGTCAGGACTCCACTAATCGGAGTTTAGAAGAATGAGAGATGATCTCATTGAAACATATCAGATTCTGAAGGGGCTTAACTGGCCGAATGCTGAGAGGATGTTTCCCCTTTGGGAGAGTCTAGGACAAGAAGCCATCATCTCAGAATAAAGGGACACCAATTTCAGATTGAGATAAGGAAATATTCTTCTCTCAGAAGGTTGAGTCCTTGGAACTCCTTGTCACAGAGAGTCCTTGTGTATATTTAAGGCTGAGATTAGCGAGCAGTCGGGAAATCAAGCATTCTGGGGAAAGGGCAGGAAAGTGGATGTGAGGAATGGCAGATCAGCCATGATCCTATTGAATGGTCAAGCAGGCCCAAGGGGCCAAATGGCCTATTCCTGTTCCTAATGATTCTGGACTTAGTATGGACAGTTGAAAACAATGACAAGTTGATCAAATCTTGCCCTTCTTGCTCGTACACCTGAAACTCAGTGCCTGCAAAAGCAATGAGCTGTGAATGTCATCTGTTGTGTCTCACACTTGTAAAGGTTCTGCAATGTTTCACAGTTTGGACTGAAGATGGCCCAAGTTGCCTGCAAGCTATCCCCATCCAGATGTGAGATGATGTAATCATCATTTACCTTATTTTAATGTCAGCAATCAGGGGAGGAAAACTTTTGGATCTTATGTTGCAAGAGAGTATAAATTACAGTTGATTGAAATTTTAGGCTGATTGAAACTATTAGCTTCTAAGCACAAACTCACCATCACTTAGACCTTAATGATCTCAAGTGAAACAGATTTTAAAAGCAAAATCTAAAACAAACCAGACAGTATGAAATGTGAAATTAGTGAGGCTTCCTCATGGTGGGCAGAATCGACTACTTCGAGTCAAAGAGTCATAGAGCTGCACAGGACAGAAACAGATCCTTCAGTCCAATTCTTCCAACCAGATATCCTCACCTAATTTAGTCCCATCTACCAGCACTTGGCGCATATCCCTCTAAACCCTTCTGGTTCATATACCCAGCCAGATGCCTTTTAAATGCTATAATTGTACCAGCCTGCACCATTTCCTCTGGCAACTCATTCCATACACACACTATCCTCTGTGTGAAAACACTGTCCCTTAGTCCTTTCCAGATCTTCCCAGTCTCACCGTAAACCTGCACCCCCCCAGTTTTGGATTCTCCTACCCTGGAGAAAAGACCTTGTAAATTCGCCCTATCCATGTCCCTCTTTATTTCATAAACTTCTATAAGATCACCCCGCAGCCTCTGATGCTCCAGGGAAAATAGCTAGGCAGGAGGTTGGAAGAACATAGCAAGCCAGGCAGCATCAGGAGGTGGAGAAGTCGACATTCTGGGTATAAACCTTCTTCAGGATTGGGGGATGTAGGGGGAGCTGCAGATAAAGGGGTTGGCGGTGGTGGGGGCAGGGTGGTTCAGCCTCTCTCTATAGCTCAAACCCTCCAACCCCAGCAACATCCTTGTAAACCTTTTCTGCACCCTTTACTACCATATTAATAGAAAAGAGAGCTCAGTCAGTCCCTTTGAGATTACCTCAATAAGACATAGCCCATACATGTCATTCATAATGTCAGAGAATCCACTATAACACTACGGAGTAACAGAATGCAGCCAAAAGTGCTCTGCTGAACCCAAACATTGCTATAATCCAGAGATGCCTACTGGAGGATGTATGCGTGCCCTTTCAGTGGCAAAATCCCAGCAAAAATGTTGGGTTCCTCTTTGGATCTCAGCTTGTCGGAGTGGGTGACCACACTAGAGTCACTGAGTTTTACAGCCTGGAAGGAAGCTCCTCAGCCCATCATGTCTGCACTGGTCATCCAATGTCCATCCATTCTAATCTCATTCTCCAGTACATAACCCATAGCCTTGCCTGCCATGGTGGTTCAAGTGTCCATCTAACAAGGTCTTAAAACACTTGAGTAATTCTGCTTTTGCCAGATATTTTAAGCAGTGAGTTCCAGGTACCCACAGCCCTCCAGCTGATTTCTTTCTCAGATCACCGAGAAACCTCCTGCTCCTTACGTTAAACGCATTCTTCAACATGTACCTTAAAACAAGAACCCTTCGTCTTGATCCCTCGAGTTGAGTAATGTTTCTCCCTCTCTACCCTGTCCATGCCTCTCGGAACTTTGACACCTCGAATTTTGAGTGCACGTTTTTTCTCCTTGCTCATCACCCTGTGCTAGCACATTGCTTCACTGCAGCATCCCTCCCCCCTGTGCTCTGCTCACACTGAAAGATATCATGTTATTTGTAAAAGAGAAACCCAACGATCGATATGCAGCTTCCATCATCTGATCTTTAATGCCTGTCGCATTCTTGGACTAAAGTTATTTTTTAAAAAAGGACAAATATTAATATGAAATAATTCCAGTCATTACCTGACCACAGATTGATGCACAGTGTAAGAAATACAAAAACCGTCCGCATTGAAATCACTGTTTCATCCAAAGACAGTGAAAACAGACAACTAAGTCAGATTCAAGATATCTGCCACTCTTTTTTTTAATTCACACTTGCACGGTACATTCACAAACTGGGAGATGAAAGGTTGCTCTTGATTAATCAGCTTGGAAAGAATAGGAGGCAGACACAGGAATATTCAAAAGATCCATATTTCAGTAACTTGCTCAGCAGAGCAAAGAGAGAAAAAATATATATGAATTAAAACTAAAGAAGTCAAGTGTTTCTCTCTCCCGGTATCTCTCAACCTCAAAGTCTGTGCCTGGGTGAAAAAGCAACTTAGGCCGACAACCATTCACAGAAAACTCAAATTGTACCAGCTTCAACACAGGACACAATTAACAATTAACTAACTGACCTCAATTTTAAAATCTAACACCTCAAAGGACTATATGTTAAAATCGACTGTGCAGCTAATTCTGCCTTTCCATATCTGACCAATTTCTTTTTAAATTTGTTATGCGTTTGTGTGTGTGTGCTTTGATGCTGCATTTTTATTACTTTTTCAGGGTTATAAGTAATAAAATTTCTGTTCTTTAACTCAAAGATTGTTGTAACTTGACTCCTTCAGTTTGATCGAAGTAATCACATTTTAGTTGACATGTAAGAGCTGTGCGCTAAAAAAGAAATAAAAATATAATTTTTAAATTTATTCATTCAACATCAGCATTTATTGTATGCCCAGGGGGCAGTTGAGAGTCAATCATATTGTCATGGGTCAGGAGTTACATTTTGACTAGAATAGGTAAGGTTGGCACTCTCCTTCCCTCAACGGCAAGGTGGGTTTTTCTTCACAATCAGCAATAGTCTTCATTAGACTTTCATCCCAGATGGGTTTTTTTCACTGAATTGAACCCAGGTCCCACATCATTATCTGGGGCTCTCGATTAGCAGTCCAGCGATAATACCACTAGGTCATCACCTAGCCTTGATTGGTTGGAATCAACCAATGATACGTCAAGAAAAGAGGAGCCAAATTCCTCTCTTCACCTGATCGTAACAAAGAGCTGATCTAACCGTGAGTCTGTTGACTAACCCCTGTCATAACTATGACAGGGTACAGAGTCAACAGAGTGGCTCAATGATCAACACTGCTGCCTCATAGCACCACGGACCCAGGTTCAATCCCACCCTCAGGTATCTGTCTGTATGAAGTTTGCATGTTCTTCCCATGTCTGTGCAGGTTTCCTCCAAGTGCTCTGGTTTCCTCCCACAATGCAAAGGTGCGCAGGTTAGAATGGGTTGGCTATGCTAAATTGCCCATCGTGTGCAGATGAGGTGGGTTGGCCATGGGAAATGCAGGGTTACAGGGATGAGTTGGGTCTGGGTGGGATGGCCTTCAGAGGGTCAGCATAGACTCGTTGGGCTGAATTCCCTACTTCCACGCTGTCGGGATTCAATGATTCTAACACCACTAATCTACAATACTTACAACTGGGTCTTCAGGCTAGACCCACATACACAATCTTTGGGGTACCCGAAAGTCTGGCAAGTGCTATCTAAATGCAACCCTTCCTTTAGATTGATTTTACATCAAATTTTCTTTTTAGTCTAAATTTGTTTTAGATACTGTCTTACTGTCAGTGGTCTCATGTGAAGCAAAGCCAGGTCATGGAGAGAGGAGGGGCAGATGATGCGGATAGGGTGAGATGTAGTGGGAAAAAATGGGTGGAGAGCATCAACAGTGGGATAGAATGATCAGACCGAAAGGCCTGCTCCATGCTGTAAACTCAGTTGCAATTCTGAAATGAGAATGTATTTTAACTAATGCACAACTTGGCAGGCAATCAGAAAAAGTAATAATAATTGTGACAATTCAATTCCATAGCTGTTTGAGTGCTATCAATAATGCTTCTCCTGTCCTCTCAGCCAGATAGTGTGCAAACTGATTGGAGAGAAGAAGAAATAAATACCTTTTTATTTACATGCAGTTTATTGTGAACTCTATCAGTGTAATGACATACTCTTGGACCACTGTATAAGACCGGGTACATCAAGATCAGTACACTCTCAACACTCTACTGTTTGCCAAAGAGTATAAGTCTCACTTTCAAGAAATTAGGTTTTTAAAAATGTTTCCATGGGATATGGCTATCACTGGCTAAGCCCATTCTGGATTAGTGGTGCTGGAAGAGCACAGCAGTTCAGGCAGCATCCAAGTAGCTTCAAAATCGACGTTTCGGGCAAAAGCCCTTCATCAGGAATAAAGGCAGTGAGCCTGAAGAGTGGGGAGTCAGGCTCACTGCCTTTATTCCTGATGAAGGGCTTTTGCCCGAAACGTCGATTTTGAAGCTACTTGGATGCTGCCTGAACTGCTGTGCTCTTCCAGCACCACTAATCCAGAATCTGGTTTCCAGCATCTGCAGTCATTGCTTTTACGCCATTCCTTATTGTGTCTGGAAAGGTGGGAGAGCTACCTTGTGGAAAACCTGCAGGTCATGGGGTTGTTCTTGAGTTAGCCACTGATAACTGCTTTAGCTTGTTGTAAATGGTCGCAGCTGATTTCGATGGAGGTTATTCCAGCTGCAACCCTTGTCCATGTCTTGGGTATCCCTGCAGAAAGAGAACTGGGTGCCCACCAGTAGATTTGAGGCTTTCTCTCACAGAGCGTGGAGGTGCGATACAAATATTCAGATTTCAAGAAGAAAAGATGATTTGGAGGTGCCGGTGTTGGACTCGGGTGGACAAAGTTAAAAATCACACAACATCAGGTAATAATCCAATAAACCTGTTGGACTATAACCTGGTGTGTGATTTTTAACTATGAAATAAATAGGCACAGATTGAGGGCATTCGGTACATCAACAGACTGCTGCTCTTTTGAATGGGTTATCTAATTAATCTCACTCACTTTATAGCCCTGCAAATGTTATGTTTCAAGTACAGAATGTTTCTAAATCCCTTTCAAAATTACTTTTCAATCTGTTACTTTTCAAAATTACTTTTCAATTGTGGGCGGCACGGTGGCACAGTGGTTAGCACTGCTGCCTCACAACGCCAGAGACCCGGGTTCATTTCCTGCCTCAGGCGACTGTGTGGAGTTTGCACGTTCTTCCCGTGTCTGTGTGGGTTTCCTCTGGGTGCTCCGGTTTCCTCCCACAGTCCAAAGATGTGCAGGTCAGGTGAATTGGCCATTCTAAATTGCCCATAGTGTTAGGTAAGGGGTAGATGTAGATGTAGGGGTATGGGTGGGTTACGCTTCGGCGGGGCGGTGTGGACTTGTTGGGCCGAAGGGCCTGTTTCCACACTGTAAGTAATCTAACGTTAACCACCCCCTATCATTCCAAATTAAAACATCCAACTTACCTGGTGTTCCATTTTCTGTTGCTTATTAAAAAGATTATTTTACTGGGATTTTCTTCTGGTTTTTATTAATTGTAGTAATAGTGCCCTATGAGGTACTTGTCATACTGATTTTATACAGATGCACTGTCACTGGGACATCATCGTTTCTCTCTGACAGGGAATGAGATAAAGATCTATGTGAGAAAGCACCCATCGTATTTAATTGAAGATAGCCAAAGGTTGCAATTCATGAGAGAGGCAATGCAGGTACATTTTGCAATTGGGTCAAATCTCTCAGTTTACAGAGCAGTGGCATTACACAACTCTGTTTCCATAAAAAGACTCACATTAAACAGTGTCTTCCGTAAGCCCTGGGCGTCCCAAAGAGCTTTCTACCCAATGAAGTGGTTTTGAAGTGCTGTAATATGGGATGTGCAGCAGCTAATCTGTGGCCAGCATACTCCCAACAAAACAGCAATGTGATAGTTCCCAGATAGTCTGGGATGCTGAGTGATAGTTAACTAGCAACCAGGAAACATGCCAGATCTGTACGTCTTTGGATTCAATCAGGGGACGTGGCTGTTACTATCTTTGAGAAGGTGCTGATGAGCTGCCTTTACAAACATGGAGAGGAAAGGTACACCCTGAGCATTGTTAGGAAGGGAGTTCCACAGATCTATTTTAAACACATACATAAATTCCGCCTAGTTTACAGGAGTTGAAAAATGTGGTGCTGGAAAAACACAGCAGGCCAGGCAGCATTCGAGGAGCAGGAGAATCGACTTTTCGGGCATAAGCCCTTCTTCAGGAATGAGGCTGGTGTGCCAGGCAGCTGAGATAAAAGGTAGGGGGCGGGGATTTGGGGGAGGGGCGTTGGGAATACGATAGGTGGAAGGAGGTGAGGGTGATGGTGATAGGCCAGAGAGTGGGTGGGGGCGGAGAGGTCGGGAAGAAGATTGCAGGTCAAGAAGGCGGTGCTGAATCCGGGGGTTGGGACTGAGATAAGGTGGGGGGAGGAGAAATGAAGAAGTTGGAGAAATCTACATTCATCCCGTGTGGTTGGAGGGTTCCTAGGTGGAAGATGAGGTGCTCTTCCTCCAGGCGTCGTGTGGCCAGGGTCTGGCGATGGAGGAGGCCAAGGATGTGCATCTCCTTGGCGGAGTGGGAGGGGGAGTTAAATTGTTCAGCCACGGGACGGTTGGGTTGGTTGGTGCGGGTAGGAACCCTCCAACCACACAGGATGAATGTAGATTTCTCCAGCTTCCTCATTTCCCCTCCCCCCACCTTATCTCAGTCCCAACCCCCGGATTCAGCACTGCCCTCTTGACCTGCAATCTTCTTCCCGACCTCTCCGCCCCCACCCCCTCGCCGGCCTATCACCCTCACCCTCACCTCCTTCCACCTATTGTATTCCCAGCGCCCCTCCCCCAAATCTCCTGCCCCCTACCTTTTATCTCAGCCCACCTGACACACCAGCCTCATTCCTGAAGAAGGGCTTATGCCCAAAACATCGATTCTCCTGCTCCTCGGATGTTGCCTGGCCTGCTGTGTTTTTCCAGCATCACATTTTTCAACTCTCGTCTCCAGCATCTGCAGTCCTCACTTTCTCCTAGTTTACAGGGCCACAAGGTAGCTGTCTGATCAGGGAGAGAGGTGGTGGTTTAGCCTGAGGACCACCGTGCCTTAGTCAAGGGGAAAGGTTGAGAAGGAGAGTCTTTCATGGTAACTTTGATTAGTGCAGGAATTGAACCCACGCTATTGGCATCACACTGTTTTGCAAACTAGCCACTGAGCTAACTGATCCCACATATTTACACTGTAGCTGGAATTCTTCATGGAGTGTAGTATATGTAATGAGGTGAATGAGGATTGCTGGCTCTGGCAATATATCAAACTTCATCACGTGATGTCCTGATGTGGCATTCCTGCTACAGTACCATTGGTTTCCCGACATATCCATCCCAACAGGCCACCATACTCCTGTGCCAACTGGAAAACAGACTGACATTCCTACAATTCCTGACTGCCAAACAGCCGTCATTTAGCCATCCCCAAATACTTTTATAACTAACAAAGAAAACTGAAATTTTATTTTTTCAGAGCTTCAACTTCCATCCAGCGCAACCTCCATGGCAGTATCCTGGCAATAATTTTGTATAACATGGAGACTTATGGGCAATCCTGGAGGATTGGTGGCCACAGGGTGAATGGACATCTCAATCTGTTTAAGAAAACTAAAATTTGATTTACCTATCACGACAGACGATTTCAGGGACACTTAATTTCCCAATAATTTGCTGGAAGGCCTGCTTACCGCTTGATTATCTGTTCTGTGGCTGTTAAACGTCCCACTGTCTATCTCTAGGGACTGCTTAATGTCCCATTATCTACCTCCATCACAGCTGGTTATTTAAAGGGACTTTGTCATCTGGAAAAACTGTCACGCAAAGCAATTTTGAGGTTGGTAAACAGAGGAAACATAAGATTAGTGGGACGATTAAATCACAGCAACTGGCATTCCAGATTGATTAGCTGTGTTGCTTTGTTTCTTGATGCTGATTCAAATCAATCTATCATAAAATAACCTGGTTCTGACTACACCATGAACATTCCTTTCAATATTTCACAATTTAAAATCTTCAGTTATGCTGCTGTCACTTAAAAGAGAGGGGGAAGGATACAGGACTTTCACTCAAATGATTTTAATTCAGTTTTGCATCTGAAGTTAAAAACCAAAAGAACTGCAGACGCTGTAAATCAGGAACAAAAACAGAAATGTTCTGAGGAAGGGTCACCAGACCTCAAACATTAACTCTGATTTCTCTCCACAGATGCTGCCAGACCTGCTGAGCTTTTCCAGCAGTTTCTGTTTCCGCCTCTGAAGTTGTCTCATAGCTCTTGACCAAATTGCAGTGTTGATTTCAAAATGGACAAGATGGCTGAACTCAGGAGGCAAAGAGAGTGACTGCCCTTGACAACAATACAACTTTTGACCTTGAGAAAAACTGATGTCAATGGGAATCAGTAAAGAAAACTCCCCATTGGTTGGAGTCATACCTTTCTTTTATCCATTTCTGAGCTGAGGACATCACTGGCCAGGCCAGCATTTATTACCCATCCCTAATTGCCCACAGGGCAGTTTTTAAGAGTGAAACGTGTTGCTAAGAATCTGGGTCACATGTAAGCCAGACCAGTTAAGGGTGACAGATTTACTTCCCTAAAGGATATTAGTGAACCAGATGGGCTTTTCCAGTAGTCGACAATGGTCATCATGAGACTCCAGATTTTTATTAAATTCAAATTCCACCATCTGCCATGGTGGGATTTGAACCTGGGTTTCCAGAACATTATGTGGGTCTCTGGACTAATAATTCAGCGATAATACCACTAGGCCATAACCTGGAAGTCAATCATCTCAGCTCCAGGACATCTCCGCAGGAGTTCTTCAGGGGAATGTCCTAGGGCCAACCATTCTCTGCTGCTTTATCAATGATCATAAGGTCAGAAGTAGGGATGTTTGCTGATGATTGCACAATGGTGATTCACAGGTCCTCAGATACTGATGCACTCTGTGTCCATGTGAAGTATAACCTGGACAACATTCAGGCTTTTGCTGATAAGCGCTAAGTAACATTTGGGCCACATACGTATCATACAATGACCACCTCAAACAAGTCAGAATCCTACCATCTCCATTTGTTATTCAATAGCATTACAATCACTGATACCTTTATCATCAATATCATGGGGGTTATAATTGACCAGAAGCTGCATTGAACTGGTTATGTATGGTTACCATTGATCAGAGACTGAATTGGATTGGCTAGGGGCTAGGAATCCTGCAAGAAGTCCATCACTTCCTATCTCTCCAATGCCTGCCCACGACAAAGCACATGTGATGGCACAAGGGTATGATGGAATACTCTGCATTTACCTGGATTGGTGGAGCTCCAAAGCATTCCACAAACTCAACACTATCTATAACACAACAGCCCATTTGATTATCACCCCATTCACCAACTTTATCATTCACTCCTTCCACCAACAATGCAGAGTGTGTACCATCAGTAAGATGCACTGCAGAAACCAGCCAAGCCTTTCTCAACAGCACCTTCCAAATGTGCAATCTCAACCATTGCAGTGCAAGGGAATACCATCACTATAATCATCCATAAATCATCCTGACTTAGAAATAAATCGCCATTCCTTCCCTGTAATTGGATCAAAATCCTGAACTCCCTCTCTAACAGCACTGTGGATTCACCTGTATCCCGTTGACTGCAATGGTTCAAGAAGGCAGCTAAGCATCGTCTTTTCAAGGCCAGCTTTTCTGGGCTAAGGAAAGACATTCTGGCCTTGAAGGGGGTCCCGAGGATGTTTACAAGAATGATCCTGGGGATAAACGGCTTGTCATATTAGGAGCGCTTGAGGACTCTGAGTCTATACTTGGTGGAGTTTAGAAGGACCGGGGATGGAGGGGGGGATCTGATTGAAACTGAGAGGCCTGCATAGAGTGGACATGGAGAAGATGTTTCTACTAGCAGGACAGACCAGAACCCGAGGGCACAGCCTCAGAGTGAAGCGACGACCCTATAGAACTGAGATGGGGAGGAATTTCTTCAGCCAGAGGGTGGGGAATCTGTGGAACTCATTGCCGCAGAGGGCTGTGGAGAACAAGTCATTCTGTGTCTTTAAGACAGAGATAGACAGGTTCTTGGATAGTAAGGGGTTCAAGGGTTACAGGGAGGGGTTGAGAGACATATCAGCCATGATCACATGGTAGAGCAGACTCAATGGTCCAAATGGTCTCAAATTTGCTCCTATATCGTACAGTTTCATGGACTTCGTTCGGGATGATTAAAAAAAAATCAGCATCATCCATACAGTGAAAATAAAGAAAAAGGTCTTTAAAATGCTCTCTGCCTGATTTTCCATCTTTTGCCACTCAATTCTCTAATTCCCAAGATGTACAGCCTCTCACCTGGAGAGTATATGAACACAGGGCAAAAGTGAAGACTGCAGATGCTGGAAACCAGAGTTTAGATTAGTGTGGTGCTGGAAAAGCACAGCAGGTCAGGCAGCATCCGAGGAGCAGGAAAATCACCGATTTTTTTGCCCGAAACGTCGATTTTTCTGCTCCTCGGATGCTGCCTGGCCTGCTGTGCTTCTTGAGTATGTGAACACACACCACTCAGTCCCTCTAGCCTGCTCTGTACACCGCACGATCATGGCAGATCCGATTGTAGCTGTACCTCCGCATTCCCTGGTAACCTTTGGCTCCTTTATTAGTGAAGAACCTGTCCACCTCTGCCTTAAAGGTATTTAATGACTGCATCTCCACCATAATCTGGGAATAAGAGTTCCAAAGAATTATGACCACCTAAAAGAAAGAAGTCCTCAGCTTGTCTTAAATGACAGGCTGCTTATTTTTAATCTGTTACCCCTCATTCCCAACTTGGCACAAAGAAGTAAGAACAATAGAATTTATCTTAACGGCCCTTTTAAAAATGTTCCTTTCCAGTTATTTTTCTTTTTCCATCTTTTAACTCTTCAAAAATTGGATGCTGATGTTCTGTGCCAATGAAATTATTTATTCATATCTATTTTGCTTGCTTAACGATTTTCACATTGTTCACTGTCTCTTCAAATACTTGTGCTTACATTAGGCTTTTCCTTAGATCCTGTCACTGGTAACTATGAACATGATATAGATTTCAATATTGACGCATCTTAGAATAAGATACTCCCAGACTCTCCAATTTCCTGTTCACATGGATTGTATTTTTATGCCAAGTACTTCGACAGCAGGAAATAGTTTTCTGTGGGCGAACTGCATGAGGGACAATACATAGAGCAGTTTTGCTTTAGTGAAATGCCCATAGTGTTAGTCATGGATTCAGTGTGTAACGGTCCCACGTCTGAGTCAGATGATTATGAACTTAAATACTTTTCCAGGACTAAAACACAACAAATTTAGACTGATACTCTAATGCAACACTGAGGCAATGCAGCACTGTTGGAGGCTCTGTCTCTCAGGGTGACTTGTTAAATTAAGATCCTAGCTGTCTCAATTCTTAGACAGATGTGAACGATTCCCTGGAAACCAATTTGAACATCTGAAGAGGAGTTATCTCTCATGTCCTGGAAAGTGGTGGCATGGTGACTCAGTGGTTAGCACTGCTGCATTACAGTGCCAGGGACCCAGGTTTAATTCTACCCTCAGTGACTGTCTGGGTGAGCCTAAATTGCACATAATGTCCAGGGATATGCAGGCTAGATGGGTTAGCCATGGATAATGCTGTGTTACAGGGATGGCCTGGGACTGGGTGCGATGGTCTTCAGAGGGTCAGTATTAATTCAATGGGCCAAATGGCCTAGTTCCACACTGCAAGGTTTCTATGATTCCAATCAATCAATGTCTAAAACAGAATATTTGATCATTAACATATTGCTATTTGTAGGAACTTGCTGTATGAAAATTGGCTTCTGTGTTTCTCTCATTACTTCAGAGATTACACTTAGAAACTCAAAGGTGCTTAATTGATTGTAAAGCATTTTGAAATGCACTGTGGCCCAAAATGGTGCTATATAAATGCAAGCCTTATTTTCATTTCAGTAAAAATACAAGGAACATGTATGTTTCCCAGCAGTCTAATGAACAATCCGTATTTTCCAATTCATCTTCAAGTGCCAGTCCTGGATGAATGAAAGATGTTTGAGTCTAATCATGGACACCTTCTTTTGACAATTTTTCAATAATTCCCTTTTAGTTTCATATTTGTGACTCCAGTGGCTAAAGTGAAGGTGAAATTTGTTTTGGTTTAACTTGCAAACACTAACCCAAAGGCTGAAATGAAAAAGTGACATAATTTGGAAAACTTACTCCTCGTCTGCTGATGTCAAACTTCCCAAACTTGTTTAAATACATAGAGCATGATCTTTAGAAAAGACAGAGCAGATATTTAAACCTTCTGTCCATCAGGAGCTGGACTAAGATTGTGCAAACCCATCCTATGCAGCATTCAATCACCTACATAAGTCTTTACACATTTATAAAACCAAGGTGGGCAGATAGAATTAAGACATAAATGAGCCAATATCTCACTGAGTGGAAGGACAGGTTTATGGGACTGAATTGTCCACTCTTATTTTAAAGTCATTAATTGTACGTGAATTATTTCGGGTCCTTTCTGAAATACGAAATGTGAAGTAAGATATTTTGGGCAAAGCAGTGGCATTGTGATGTCATCACTGGACTAGACATCCCGAGATGGGAGCTATTCCTCCTGGGACATGGGCTCCAGGGAGTGTAGCTACATCAGATGGTTCAGAAACCAATTCTCACTTCAAAAAGGTAACTCATCACCAGCTTCCTATGGGAAACGAGGGCTAGGCATTTAAAGCTGACCGAGCCAGCAACACCAACATCCCATGAGTGAATAATAAGCAAATTGGTCAGTAATGTTACCGATAATGCAATCATAATGTAGACTTAACACTCAGACAGGGAGCAAGTAGAGCAGAGACACGCAACACTCTGTATCTGCCTGGAGTAACATTTATATTGGTTATGAAGTATTGAAAGTGCTTGACTTCCCTATGTTCAGATTAATGGTAGGGTACAGCACATAAAGATTATATTTATTATCACATCAATCCCAAACCAAACAGGCAATGTACCTTGACCTATGAAGGAAGACTGGATCAACTGGGTTTGTATTCATTGAAATAGAAGGATGAGGGGGGAGTCTCATAGAAACATATAAAATCCTGATGGGGCTGGACAGGTTAGATGCAGGAACAATGTTGAGAAAGTCCAGAACTAGGGGTCACAGTCTACGAATAAGGGATTAAGCCATTCAGGACTGAGATGAGGACACATTTCTTCACTCAGGGAGTTGTGAACGTGTGGAATTCTCTCCCACAGGAAGCTGTTGGGACCAGTGCATTAAATATATTCAAGAGGGAGGTGGACATGGCTCTTGCAGCTAAAGGGATTGAGGGGCATGGAGAGAAAGTGGGAATAGGATACTGAAATTGCATGATCAGCCACGATCATAGTGAATGGTGGAATGATGGTGCAGGATGAAAGGGTTGAATAACCCATTACAGCACTTAGTATCTACGTTTAAGATAGATGTTTTTAGGTTCCTTTTGGCTCAACAAGTCCACACCAACCCTCCAAAGAGTAACCCCCCAGACCAATTCCTCTACCCTACATTTACCCTGACTAATGACTTAACACTATGGGCAATTTAGCATGGCCAATTGACCTGATCTGCACATCTTTGGACTGTGGGAGGAAACCAGAACACTCGGAGGAAACCCACGTAGACACGGGGAGAATGTGCAAACTCCACACAGACAATCACTCAAGGCGGGTATCAAACCTGGGTCCCTGGCACTGTGAGGCAGCAGTGCTAACCACTGAGCCACCGTGCCGCCCGTTAGGTGATATCATTGAGATGTGATGCTCCATTATAAAGGTGAACAGACCTCTGACTACATGTAAGAGATCGTCAGGCAATGTAAATACTTAACATTGTCAATAAACTTCCAGGCATCACTCTTAACGAAAAAACAGTCTCCAGGTACACATGACAAGAGCTAACATATGGGGAAAATTCAGAGAATATCAGACAGTGTTTGAGGGAGAAACTACATCAAGGACAGCACACAGTTGGATACCACAGGGGGTCAGGGACAAACTGGGTCTGAGGGTAAGGACATACAGGGCCATGATGCAGACCCTCACTGCAGCCGAACATCTCCAATCTACAAGGTAAAAAAGGGATAAAATAAAAATAAGTGAATCTTTAATTCTGAAAGAACGGAATAGTTGTTTTACAAACCATAAGTTTGTGACGTAAGCCAGAAGTTTGCTGAGCACAGGCCCTGTAACTCCAGCCCTACAGGGAAAAGTTTAGACAGTGTAATCTGTCTTTTACCAAAACTCTTCCACACTCACAATCTCGCTGTTACCCACTCACTCCTATCCCCATTTACTGATAAACTGACCTTCTGAAAGGAGATAGCGCTGTCTCCATCTGAAACTTTTCCAGCCTCGGTTGTCAATGCTTCACTTACATTTGCACAATTTGTCGCACTAATCACACGGTAGTGTGCTTGGCTCCTGAAGCCTTCCAGCTGCTGCTGTGTTTCTCTGCTCTCAGTATATTCCTATTACCAACCCACCTAGCGGATCTCACTGCCTGTGACCTTGCCTCTGTACTGATTTGTTACATGTTGGCATTTGACCTCTCAAATAAACTCTGCTATTCACAATAAGGAGCTGCTTTTATTTGACCCTCCGACACCCCCCCCACCCCCACCACATCTCAAGCCCTGATGGATTTAAGCCTCCAGCAAGACTGGAATTCCTTCTCTCCTATTTCACATTCTTTATAACCTCCATCAGGCCACGGCTGGATTGCTAACTCCTCAACACTGAAGACCTGAGAGCTAGATAGAGAGAGAGGGTGAAAGGGAGAGGGATGACCATATTAAAAAAAAACTTACTTTAAAATGTTACTGAAAAGGTGAACTACCACAATGCGTCACATGCATCATTGTTGGGGAATCTTTTCCCACTTTGCAGAGTTGTGGAAACAGAACTCTTCTGGACTCAGTAATGAGGTGAACAGGTAGGAGCAGAGGCACAGATGCAGCCTGTTACACTGAAGTCGATGTTCCCTTTCAGACTGCTCTCTGCTTCTCAAACTGCTCCAAGTATGTTATGGAATGTGTGTACCTTGATCTTGGCTCACGTACAAACCCGTCACTGAAAAACCTAGCTACGTTATGTACTTAAAGGAACAAACGTTGCAGGGTTCCACACCGAGCAGGACCACCGCACTACCAGGACTGCCAATGCTCCAGGAATGTCTCGGAAACTCCGTGAAGATTAATCTGCTGGCAGTGCCCAGGAGGAAAAACCATGCAGCAAGGAGGGAAAAAAATCTTTCAATGTTTTCATTTAATTACTAAAACACTGAACTTGGTAAAAGAAAAGTCCTATTGATGGACATGGCAGAGCACTTGAAATATCCAAGGCTGTGGGCCAAGTGATGGAAAGTGTAAATATGTCATCACAAACCTGATGGACTGAAGGGCCTCATCTGCACTGTGTGAATCATTGGATGGTCAAGAAAAATCCAACTGGCTACTGAACAATCTGTTTGTTTTGCTGCTAATTGTGAGAAGGTGATGAACCAAAGAAATGTACACAGCAATGATCGGAGATGGTAATAAGCTCCAAAAGGACTTAGACAGGATGGGGGAATGTAGACAGGGGAGGGGAATGGGTGGAGAGGGTGGGGGAATGTAGACAGGGGAGGGGAATGGGTGGAGAGGGTGGGGGAACATAGACAGGGGAGGGGAATGGGTGGAGAGGGTGGGGGAACATAGACAGGGGAGGGGAATGGGTGGAGAGGGTGGGGGAATGTAGACAGGGGAGGGGAATGGGTGGAGAGGGTGGGGGAACATAGACAGGGGAGGGGAATGGGTGGAGAGGGTGGGGGAATGTAGACAGGGGAGGGGAATGGGTGGAGAGGGTGGGGGAATGTAGACAGGGGAGGGGAATGGGTGGAGAGGGTGGGGGAACATAGACAGGGGAGGGGAATGGGTGGAGAGGGTGGGGGAACATAGACAGGGGAGGGGAATGGGTGGAGAGGGTGGGGGAACATAGACAGGGGAGGGGAATGGGTGGAGAGGGTGGGGGAATGTAGACAGGGGAGGGGAATGGGTGGAGAGGGTGGGGGAATGTAGACAGGGGAGGGGAATGGGTGGAGAGGGTGGGGGAATGTAGACAGGGGAGGGGAATGGGTGGAGAGGGTGGGGGAATGTAGACAGGGGAGGGGAATGGGTGGAGAGGGTGGGGGAATGTAGACAGGGGAGGGGAATGGGTGGAGAGGGTGGGGGAATGTAGACAGGGGAGGGGAATGGGTGGAGAGGGTGGGACAATGGGGAGAGAGGGTGAGGGAACGGGTGGAGAGGGAGGGTGGACAGAGTGTGGAATGGGTGGATGGATTACTGATGAGGTTGAATGCAGAGACATCATGGCAATAGGAAGAAAAGGAGAGACAATATTAACTACAAGACCACAAGAGCCCCAGGTAAAGAGTAAACTTTCAGATTTAATGCAGAGCAAGGGACACTCACTGAAGTTTATCATTAAAAACTGGGTTTTGGGTTCTGGTGACACAATGGTGGTCTCCTTACTTCTGAGCGAGAAGGCCTTGGTACAAGTCTCGCCTTCCCCAGAGGTGTATAATGAATCACTGGACAGGTTGATTAGGAACTATATACAAGTTGGGAGTTTCCAGCATGCCACTACAGAGGGAGAGGTCAAAGCATTTAGTTTTCGGTGGTCACCATTATCCCCCCCTCCAGCTCCATTTTAATTTATTCCTCTCCCTGTCTCCCTACCTTCCTTTTATCTGTTTCATTGTTGAACCGTCCTTGGGTAGGCAGGGCTTGTAACTTATTCGTTGTTTTAATGTGTTACCTGGGTAATTTGGTGATAGGTTTAGAAAAGAAGGAAAAAGAAAGCTGTGTTTTCCTGGGTGTCTTTAGAGCGGGATCATACAGTATTTCCCAGTACCCATGATGCTTTGACAGAAAGGTCAGTTGAAGGTGTTTTACCTTCCCTTCCCCCACACTATTCTCATTTAGTTGCTTCCTTTGTTTCTCACCCTCTCCCCAACTGTTTGAATGTTTTGTTATACTACACCTTTAACTGGAGGGGTGCTTGTGGCATAGTGGTAATGAACCTGTCTCTATGCCAGGAGACCGGGGTTGTACTCCCACCTGCTTCAGAGATGTGTTATAACATTTCTGAACAGGTTGATTTGAAACTATTGAGTCTTTAGCTGGCTTGGGGCCCCTGTGGTTCATTGGTAATGTCCCTACCTCTAAGCCAGGAAACCTGGGTTCAAATCCTACCTGCTCCATGTGCTTGTTATTTATTGAATTGGTTCTTTATTCATTTAGTGGTGGGTTTATTTATTTAAAAAAGGGGCTGGTGTATTTTTTCCCCAGTACGATAGAACAGTGTTAAATTGTGGAAAGTTGTCAGCTTCCTGATATGCTATGTGGATAGTCATCTATTAAACAGGCTGCAGATTTGATCAAGGTGTTTAAAACCATGAAGGGTCTGACAGAGTAGACAGGTTAACACTGTCCCCATTGACAGAAGGGTTGAGAACTGGATGCCTCTGAGTTAAAGTCATCGGTTAAGGAAACAATTACAACAGGAGGCGAAGCCTCTTTCAGCAGGGACTCGTTCAGATGTGGCGTGCACTGCCTGAGAATATGGTCGAGGCAGGTTCAATTGAGGTCTTCAAAGGAGAATTCAATCAGTATCTGAAATGTGAAAGCATTGCAATGCTATTGGGAGAAGGGAGGGGTGGTAAATTGCATTGGGTGACTTGCTGTTGGACAGCTTTTACAAACACAGTGGGTGGGGTGGCTTCCTTCGGCTTTATAATCACATCTCAGCACATGTACCAGACTTTACCTTTCCATTCCCTTCCATATACACTTCCTGTTCAGTAGCCCCTACCCCCACTGGGAAAAAATAAAATACCCAGCCCCCTTTTTAATGAATGATTTGCTTCTGTGCTATAAACATTCTGCCTTCTCTTGATGCCAGGAGGGGTTTCAGAGAAACAGTCACATGATGAAATCTTCCACCACCTACACTCGAAAGAGCAGCACTTGTTCTGCATGAGGCAAGAACACTTGCATGGGCCTGATTTGCATTGTCCAAGCTCTCTTCTATCTCGCAAAATTTCCTAATAATTCCTCAGCGTCAACCAATGAAGCAGTTTTCCTTAGTGTAACGAGATTTAAACTGAGGGAGAAATGGGAAAAAAGCCACAGAAGCTGTGGGAGGGGGGAGGGTGTAAAGTGTCTTGGGGATAAAGGTGAGCACATCACTAAATTGTTTTCTGCGGCTGCACTATCAAAATGGCTAATATCTAGGAATCTAGAATACTAGGCAGTAGAAATAGTGGCTCAACCATACAACACCCTGGTGAGACCACACTTGGACGAGGTCTGAGCAGTTTCAGGTACCACGCCTTAGGAAGGATGTATTATCTTTGGAATGACTTCAACAGCACTCCTTCTCTGGCGTAGCTTAATACCATTGGCAGAAACTTCGGTCTTTCCAAGTTGTGCTGCACATGTGTGATTTCTGTGGTTGCTGTCAGTACCAGAGGAAAACCGATGGTGAACACTGACAGTTTCAGGGTCATTATCGGCACAAAGCCTGCACCAAGTATTGAAATTCATCAACTTTAATCTTGAGAATAGAAAGCACTCATATTGAAACATCAACGTCAAGAAAGGGGACCAAATGGACAAATACCTGAAGTATCAACTGTAAGGCAGGCAAGAGGCAGGTTGCAGGACATTTTTTTCAGTTTTAATGGAATGAAATTAAGGCAATCGCTTGCAATGTTCATCCAAACTCTGAAGAAAGCAATCTTCAACTCACCTGCTCTTCCTCCTCTTAGCCTCTCTAATGATGCATCAAAACCGTCAAAGACCTCTTTGTGGGAATCTTCCATGAAGAATGGCTGCACATATAAAACAAGCTAGAATGGTCCCCAAACTCCGCTCATTATATTCTCTCAACGAGGTGCAAGATGTTAACCTTTCCTCCTTGAGGAGCTCAGTGAAAAGAGGCCTTTCAGAGCTCAGTGTATTACACTCCATTTCTGACTCTTCAGTTTTGTGCCAATTGCCAGGTCTCACTCTCGCCAAAGAAAGCACCATTAGAATTTGTGCAGATTTTTTATAATCTCCCTGCACCAACTCTCAATTCCAAAAATGCCACTAAATACTTGTAAAAATTATTACCACTGCTCTATTTTTATAGTTAACAGTCGATTGTAACTGTCTTGCTAAATATAAATGCAAGGTGTCAAGACGTAATCACGGCGATAATTGTGGTCTACTTTGGTTCACATGAAACAAAAGCAAAATAATATGCATCCTTGAACTTTTTTATCAGAGTAATTTTACTTAATTTCATTAAATTGAACTTTTCCCATTATAACTCATTTACAATCACTGAACTTTCGGTTTGCAACAAGCTCCTACCAAGCATCTTTAGCAACACTAAGCAAATGATTATCCTGCAGCCCCAGCAAGGCCACTGGATCGCACTGAATTGCAAAATTCTAAATGGGTAGTTAGGGTGGATGCAGAAAAGAAGTTTCCCCTTGGGGCCTAAAACCAGGGGCAAAGTCTCAGAATCAGGACCAAGCCAGATAGGACTGACTCAAGGAGGAATTTCCTCACTTCGTGACTGGTGAACCTCTGCAATTCTCTACCCTTGCAGGGCTGTGGAGGCTCGTTCATCAATCAATTTCAAGACAGAGATCAATAGATTTTTGGTGGAACAGGCTTATGTTTCTGTGTTTCCATGTTCCAAAAGGTGGAGAGTACCCCAGAATGGTGAGGCCCAAAGCACTGTCCTAAACTGACCCTCAGTCCTCATGGTTATAGCTCTGTTAAATTACAGGCAACGTTGAGGCCTTCTAAGTTTTGCCCAGTGCTAAGGTCCACAGTCACGCCTCCAGGGAGGGACAAGCAAGGGGTTTGGGAAGCAAAGGGCAAAAGTCCTCCTTTTTAGAAATCACTGTGTAAACCCTCTCTCCATCTACCTCTTTGTCATCCTCAAATCGCCTTTGGTCAAGCTTTTGATTATGGTGTGAGGGACGAGAAACCTCAGTTATGTGGACAGATTGAAGAACTTGGGAGAGGTGTCATTGGAGAGAAGAAGGCTAAGGGGAAAGTTGATAGAGGTTTTGAAAATCATGAGCAGGCTGGAGAGAGTAAATAAAGTGTTTCCACTCATATAAGGAACAAGAACAAGAGAGCAGTTAGGATAGGTGAAGTGAGTAGTTAGGGTACGGAATGGACTGCCTGGGAATGTGATGGAGACAGGTTCAATTGAAGCATTCATGGATGATTATTTGGATAAAAATAATGTGTAAGGGGACAAGAAAATAGCAGAAGATTGGCTCTAGGCGATGATGTTCACTTAAAGAGCCAGTGCAGGTACAATGGATTGAATGCGTTCTTTATGTGCTACAACACTTCTGTGATCTCATTTGACCTCCTCCACTTTAACCTTGCAACCATTTTATCTTCAGACTTCTCTGACGCATGCTTGGATCTTTTCTTTCCCTAACAATGATGTGTAAATTTTTAGTAGATGTCAGGGCAATTGTAGCCATCTCACGCTGTCAGATAATCCTTCATTTGATCACTGGGAGAGGAGTACTGCCAGTCCACCTGATAATCTACAGCCAGAAGACTGTAAAAGTCTGTCCACAGATTTACTGTGGTGGGTGACACTGCCATGTATAGTGGCACCTTGTGCATTGTACTGTCCTATTGGGAATATGGACTGTCCTATTGGTAATATATACCATTCTATCAGTAATATGTACTGTCCTATCGGTAATGTATACTGTCCAATCAGTAATATATACTGTCCGACTGGTAATATGGACTGATTGATTGGTAATATATACTGTCCTATTGGTAATATGTACTGTGAGCTGCCAATCCAGCACACTCTGACCCACAGTCAAAGTCCTCGTAAAACCTTCAATTATAAACCGCAAAACAAAAAACAGATGCTGGAAATGCACCACAGGACTCTCAGCATATGCATACTTAATATTTCAGGCAGAAATCTTCAATAGATTTTCACTTTGAGGATAGATTTTCATCTGAAACATTATCCTGCTTGTTCCTCCATCCTCTGTGTAGTTGCAGCATTTTTCTAGACAGGGCGTTTTTGTTAGTGGATGACCAGAGCATGGCGCAGATTGAAGCCAATAAAATGGTTTCAATCCTCATGCTGGCTGTGAAAGCTCATGGAGAAACCTATGTCCTCACTTTACTCCGCCCTTGAGGAATGGTTGTCCTCAAATTATACATTACCCATTGTCCATCTCGAATGGAGAGGTGGCTGTTGTCCTTTGTAGGACTGTGGTTCTTTTCATTATGTACAGCTGGCAAGTGGTCAGATTTGCCTAACCTCAAAGGCAGCACTTTCAATCGTGTACTACCCCATCTAAGCACTGGAATATCAGCCTTGATATTCACATTCGACTCTGAAATAAGGTGGAATGCACAATCTTTTGAGAACCCTCTCAGTTGAACTACAGTAGACAAGCAGGAGATTGGAAGAACACAGGTGGCATTAGGAGATGGAGAAGTTGGTGTTTCATGTGTAACCTTCTTCAGAAATTTCTTGAAGAAGGTTTATACCCAAAACATTGACTTCTTCACCTCCTGATGCTGCCTGGCTGGATGTGTTCTTCCAACCTCCTCCCTGTCTACTTTGGATTCCAGCGTCTGCAGGTTTTTTGAATTGAATTTATTGTCACATTTACCGAGTCACAGTGAAAAGCTTTGTCTTGCCAGCAATACAGGCAGATCACAGAGTTAAGTAACATAGGTAGTAAATCATAGGTAAACAGCTGACACTCTGTTACCACCCCTACTAACCTTGGCAGTCACACTATGCTTTCCAAAGCTGAGGTGTGATACAATATTGGAGAGTCAATCCATCAAGTCTCGCTTCCACAACTCTGCTGTCCAACATGCAAAAATCGCCATTACCCCATCACCTGAGTGTTTGCTGACTAATTTTTACTCACAGTCCAACACTACCTCAATTTACTAATTCTCATCCATTTTGTTAAAACCATCTATAATCCTGCACTGTTCTGTCTTAGAGGCTTCCTCCAGCTCCACTACCCTCCCGGTTCTCTGTGTTTCTTCAATTTGGTCTCCCGAACAGCCAAATGTAATCACCCAACCACTGACAACCAAACTCTGAAGATCTGGAATTCTGTCATAAAACTTCTCATATTAGAGACACTAAGACATTGGTCCAGCTCATTCATTCCGACCCAATATCCTAAATTAACCTAGTCCCATTTGCCAACATTTGGCTCACATCCCTCCAAACCCTTCCTGTTCATGTATCCATTGAGAGGTATTTTAAATGTTGTAATTGTATCAGCCTCCACCACTTCCTCTGGCAGTTCATTCCATACATGCACCACCAACTACGAGAAAAAGTTGCCCCTTAGGTCCCTTTTAAATCTTTCCCTTCACACCTTAAACCAATGTCGTCTAGCTTTGGACAAATCTATCCTGGGGAAAACACCTTGGCTATTCACCCTATCCTATTTTGTTGAATAACGTTGCTGTAAAACATTTTGGGATGTTTTCTTTTGTAAAGAACACTATGTATATGCAAGCTGTCATTGCTAAAATTGTCGCTTTTGTCTTGATTAATCGCAATGGGTATATTCTTCACCATTAATGAGTAAGTCAGAAAATATATCCTCACGTTTGACAGGACAGGGGGAGTTGTTGTTTGTAAGTGATTAATAGTGTTTGAAGTATGATGTGTAAGGTTCTTACAGACTCCTATAGTGCAGTGAGAATAATCAAAAGATCTATTTCTCAGCAAAAGGCTTTTTTTTGTTAAAAATTGAATTGGCACAAAATTTGTCAGTGCATCAAACCTGTTAAAAAGAACTTGCTGCTGGTGCTGGGCTTTGAAATTTTACTTTTATTTCTCATTTGATTCCAAATCATGCCGCAGAGAAACACAGGGCGAAGGTTTGTGGGAAAATTCATCTTTAATATCCCAGTTTTTAAGCAAAGTGTCACACTCAATCTGCTTTTCCATAAATTAAAGGTTGTATAATTAGGAACAATTGCCTCATTATAAATGGCTTTATTGTGCTCGTAACAGCATTGGTGCCAAAAGCTGATCAGGGAAATTCGAATGTATTGACACCACAAATATGCATTTGGAGTACTGGACATATGGACTGAATTTAGGATTTGTATGAAGTATTTCTAAAAGTACTTGAGTGCAATAAATATCACAGACAGATTTTTGGAAGCACACAAGTGGAAACATTTTTTTTGTCATTAAGTTACAATAGATTACCTTGTCTTATCTGAAGAAAAACATTATGCAATACTTTATAGAAGTTAACTAAGTCATTTAAACCCAAACATTAAACCTTACAGTGCACATGCAGTGTGCCAAATGTTTTTGTGACTGATGTTGTTTTCACATTGCTGGTCAGAATCATACACTGCCTACATTCTATGTGCTGTAGTCAAGTGTCGGCTTGGCTCTGTGACAGAACTCTGGCCTCTGAATCAGGATGTATTGCATTTGCATCTTTTTCAAGCCCATGCCCTAAGCTTACGCTGCAGTCTGGAATGAACGCACCTCTCTACATCTGGGTGGCTCCATCTATTGGAACAGAGTTTAAACTGAGGCTCCATCCACCAGTATAGTGGGTGCAGGTGCCCATGTTATTGAGGACACCGCTTTTATTCTTCATGGATGCACTTTTCCCTCAAGACGTACTTTATCTCATGGCTGGATGTAGAGTTGCATTAACCCCTTGCTCCAGGAGGCAATGGATGACCACTCATTGGCGACTCAATGAGGGAGGCCAAAAGACATTTTGGGGACTAAAAGAATGAATGAATGAGGACAGTGGGGGAACATGGATTTGATGCAGATGATCAGCCACAATTATGTTGAATATTGGACTATACAGAAAGGACCTATTCCTGTTCCTATTTTTTATATGCTTATGCTGTTATCTCACTGGCAGCATGGTGGCTCAGTGGTTAGCACAGCTGCCTCACAGTGCCAGGGACCCGGGTTTGATACCAGCCTCAGGCGACTGTCTGCATGGGTTTCCTCCGGGTGCTCTGGTTTCCTCCCACAGTTCAATGATGTGCAGGCTAGGTGCATTGGCCATGCTAAATTGCCCATAGTGGTCAGGGATGTGCAGGTTAGGTGCATTGGCCTGGGGTAAATAATGGAGAGGAATGGGTTACTATTTGCAGGGTCAGTGTGGACTTATTGGGCCAAAGGGCCTGTTTCCACACTGCAGGGATTCTATTCTATAATTCTACTAGCATGCTACCATGTCACTGGCCTATCAAATGTTTAACAAAATCATTGGTAAGCATTTCAAATGGCTCATATCGTGCTTCGCATGCATTGACATGTTTAGTGCGTTATTGTACATTACTGTACATTATTGGACCCTCTGAAGAATGTCCCACGCAGACTCACCCCTCTATTCTATCCCTGCAACCCTGCATTTCCTATGGCTAATCTACCTCACCTGCAGATCCCTGGACAAGGGCAATTTAGCACGGCCAATGCACCTAACCTGCACATCGGAGCACCCGGAGGAAACCCATACAAACACGGGGAGAATGTGCAAACTCCACACAGACAGCTGCCCGAGGCTGGCATCGAGCCCGGGTCCCTGACACTGTGAGGCAGCAGTGCTAACCACTGAGCCCCTTACGAAGAAAGATTCAACAATTTGGGTCCATATCCATTGGAGTTGAGAATGAGAGATGATCTGATTGAGTGTGTAAGATTCATTAAATGGTAGTACAGGCTCAGGGGACTGAATGGCCTATTCATGCTCTAAACCTTATGATCTTTTGATCTTACAAGCTTAAACAACAGACCCTCTTCCCTCTGCTTCCCTCTCCTTGTCCTTCCAACAGAAGTAGTCTTTATTCAAAAGAAATAAAGGATCCATTTACTTTAAGAAAACAGCTGTGAGATCCAGTAGCTACAAAAAGGGCACAAGATCCAAGATTTAATAAAAATAACTTCACAACGCTTCAATGCCCTTCAGCTGACAGTGAACTACCCAGATGCTTTGTCGACCGTAACCCCTGTTTACGTGCAATGCAGCGCTCATGTTTTGGAGTGTAGTGGCCTTGCAGTAAACAGACTACTTTCACTGTCACAGGGCAACACACTCCAGCTGGTTTTTCCAACTATTCGACTCCCATTGTTTGTCCTTGAATTTGTCTGAGGCATTCAGGGAGGAAACTGAATCAGCCTGCTTTCGAGTTCTAAGGAGATCCTCCTCCACATTAATAATGCATATTTGTTCTTGCTAGAGAACACAAATAAGCTGCACAAAGAACCTGCATAGTAATCTGCACAAACACTGAACAGTAAATGCTAGCTTACAGAAATAGTAGTCTCCCTTAAAGTAGTCATTTTTGTTTTATATTACAAGAAGTAAATCCAATTTTACAATGATATGTAACAGAAAGCATTACAGCCTAGCGGTTTTATATGTCAGGAAATTAATACACTGCACATAGAGTGACAAAGGCCAGATTCTCCCCATGGGATTCCTGAACCAATGGGGTCAATTTTCCTTCTGTCTGAGGGAATGGGATTTTGCCACATTTTCACCAATTAAATGTGCCAACACAGCCATTTGGTCCAGGTGTTCGAACAATGAATTAAACAGAATTTAAGTTACATAAAAGTGCTTTAAAAGGTTTCGCATTAAGAAGTGGTTTTTGAAATGCAGTTGATCTTGTTACATTGGCAAATGTGGCGGCCACTCAGTCCGAGCAACATCCCAGAGATAGCAGGACTAAGCAGGCGTGTGTTTCGAAGGCTTCTTATCCTCAGGAATTTGGAGGTGCCGGTGTTGGACTGGGGTGTACAAAGTTAAAAATCACACAACACCAGGTTATAGTCCAATAGGTTTAGTTGGAAGCACTAGCTTTTGGAGCGCTGCTTCTTCATCAGGTGGTTGCGCACTTCAAAAGCTAGTGCGCTTCCGATTAAACCTGTTGGACTATTACCTGGTGTTGTGTGATTTTAACTTTATCCTCAAGAATGATTGGACAGGGTTGGAGGGGAATATGGCTAAATAGAGAAGCATAAAAGGGCATAGTTTGATGGAGAGTAGATCCATAAATATATCCCTACCTCTGTATCACCAAAATCTCTGAACTCCTCCAATTCTGAGCCCTGGTGCATTCACAGTTCCCTTCATCACCCATTGGTGTCTGTATATGCTGCCAACTTGACTAAGCTCTGGAAGCCCCTCCCTAAGACGCCTCACTGTCTTGCCTCATTTTCCTCCTTTAAGACTTTCCTACTAATCCATCTATTTCACTCAGTTTTCAGATACCTGTCCTGAGATTTCACACAAAAACCAAAAGAACTGCAGATCCTGTAAATCAGAGACATAAACAGGAATTGCTGGAAAAGCTCAGCAGGTCTGGTGGCATCTGTGAGGAGAAATCAGAGTTAACGTTGAGTGACCCTTCCACAGCACTGATTACTGTCCGCAAACTCCTGTTTTGTCTCCGAGATTTCCACATGTGCCTCAAAGTCAAATATTGTCTGTAACTCTCCTGTGCAATGCCCTGGAATGTATTACTTTGCGAAAGGTAATAAATATATACTACTTTCAAATTAATAAAACATCAAGTACAATGCAAAATTTGACCCCAAACCACAATAGTTAATATTAGAGCAAGTGGGCAAAACTTTTGCCCCAAAAGGCAACATTTAAGGAATGATTAAAGGGGGATATAAAGAGGTTGAGATGTGCAGGAGTTGGGGAAGGGAATTCCAGACAGTTGAAGGTACAGCTATTAATGACAGAGTGATAAAAATTGGGAATATTCAAGAAACCAGTATTAGAGGGGTGCAGACAACTTGTGGTGAGGACAAAGAGGTAGGAAGAGCTGAATGCATCGAGGAATTTGAATACAAGGATGAGAATTTTAAAATCGATGCATTACTTGACTGGGGGCCAATGTAGGTCAGTGAGTGTCGGCGTGATGGGTAATTGAAGGGGTGATGGATAATTGGAACTGAATGTGAGTATGGGATGTGGGTAGCAGAGTCTGGGATGAGCTCAATTTTGTGGAAGGTAGGATAGAAAAGATCAGCCAGGGGAGTATTGGAATTGTCAAGTCAACAGGGAACTGAGGAAGAGATGAAGGTTTTGGCAGCAGATGAGGTTAATTTGGGCAGTTTTACAGTGGTGACATTCATGGTTTTAGTGCTGCCATGAATATACATCAGAAATCTTACCCCAGGGTCAAACACCAATGTTACGGACACTCTGATTTCGTCTTGGGCTGTTGCCGGGAAGATGCTGGGGAATCCTTAAATGATTTACATAAACGCCTGAAGTTATGATTTTGACTTCAAAATTTTGACCTTGCAATAAATGCTCT
Organism: Chiloscyllium punctatum; assembly: GCF_047496795.1. NCBI lineage: Eukaryota > Metazoa > Chordata > Chondrichthyes > Orectolobiformes > Hemiscylliidae > Chiloscyllium > Chiloscyllium punctatum. The sequence goes on from NC_092752.1 coordinate 7,407,433, forward strand.
TGCATCTGAGCATGTTAAGTAATTTCTAAAACTGATAATAAAACGGCAGGTACCCAAAACAGCTTGTTTTACATGTTTCCCTGACTGTAGGTTTGCAATCAACCAATTTTCGATCTCAAATGAAGTTACGAATACTTGTTCCATAACATGACATCTTAGTCTTCTATCCAGTGAAATAAATTGGTCCAAAGCACACTGTGCAACTTAGTGCAGAAACAGGACCTCCTCATAGTGCACACAGCTAGGTATCAGACAGCAGTGATTATGGACTCCCCAGCATGTAGTAGGGGCAAGCTAACAAGTGATTAAAGCAATCAAATACTCCAATTTGTTCATGGTTTGTCATTCCAGCAGAAAACGTAATAGAAATATGGGTTGCCAATGCAATGAATCATTAATCAGGCAGGTCTGATGACTTTATAAACTGTTTCGGACAAAGTGAGTTAGATTTACAGACTTAAATCCATTGCCAGCAATTTGTTATTCTTTGCAGAATGTTCTTGCAACTTCTTCTCCCCACTCAGAAGGAGCACTCAATTCCATGATTCCAGTCACCCTCCAGTACCTTGACAGAGTGGCCCTTATCAATGTGTGAGCCCCCTAGCAGTGAGAGTCAGCAAGCTGTTCAGGCATGAATGACCCCAAGCCTGTCTTTATGCACTGTGCACCCTTCTAGTATAGCTCAGCGTTAGGAGTAGGTAATCTTGCTGGTGTTTCCCCTCCCCAAGACATAACGCAATAGAAAACCAGGCAACTGTCTTTAAGGGAAATTACTGGGTAATTATGACTTCATGCAATGAGGTCAATTAGATGATAGTGAGCCTTTTTTACAGCTCTTGTGATTTTCTTACACTTAAATCACAGGATAATTCAGTCATACTGCAACAAGGCAGAAGTGCCCAGATTAGGTATTAGCTGTGGCTCAGTTTGTAACCCTCTTGCCTCTGAGAGCATACATTATTAGCAGGGCTTGAATCCAGAAATCCTGCATAATCCTTCAATTAGAAGGGAGTGAGGTGCCATCCTTCAACTGAGATTGCTCTTCCCAAGAATGCTATTTTGGAAAACAATGAAAGGAATTTCTTCCCAGCACCCCACTCAATATTTATCCCTCTAGCAACATCACAAAAATAGATTCTCTCAAAATTAATAAATTGCTATTTGTAGAGGGAGGTTGTTTCCAAATTGACTGCCATGTTTCTTCCAATATATAACGTCGGATATAATTCATTGGCTGTAGATTGGGACATCCTGAGATCATGCAGGGCGCTATACAAATACAAGTCTTTCTCTTTCTTTACATTGGCTCGCCTCACTGAATGAACGTGTTGTTTTAGGGGAGGAGCATTTATAACATTCTTTATTTCAGTGTTGACACATCATTTAAATTCTTACATTTTAGCAACAGAATCGTGTTCTCAGATGGCATCATCATACAATAAGCATGCTGTGACTAAAATTATAGCACGGACACCGATATTCATATAAAAACCACAAAAAAATCATGTTACATGTTTTTACAAGAAAGGAGCTAATTCTAGCCCAGTTTTTCAACCAAATGAAAACCAGCGGTTCTTGCAGATTCATAGGAAATGTGATCATACTGCAAATAAAGGATTTCATGGTAGCAATGACAACAACACTGTTAGTGTTCGCCATCATTACGCCACTGAATCGAACAGCAACTTTGGTGATCTGCATATGCACGGATAATATAAAAATAAACGATTGATTGATTTCATTTGATTTATTGTCACGTGTACCTAATTACAGTGAAAAGCTTTGTTCGTGAGCAGACATTGCTGCCAGTGATGTGATTCTCCAGAATGTGCATTGCTGTACAATTCAGGCAACATCCTATCATCCTGAATCTGATCAATGGAATTGCTGAGAACCTGCACTCTTATTTTGTTAAAGCCGATGAAAAAAATGTGCATTGACAAATTTACACCTTCCTGACTTAGGAAAGACTGGCTTTTTAAAGAAGTGCTAATTTCAACATTAGTGCTAAACATCCAATAAACTGATTTAATATTTGTGGACTGTCAACTCTCTTTATTAACATGAAAAATATCAATTTTTTTCAAAATAAATTATTTGATTTCTTTTTTCTTGCTTCTATCCTAATCCAGTCATGATCATTATTTTAAATTTTTTTTAAAAAACCTTAAAAATTAAATAAAAACTGAAGCATATTAAGCATTTTAGTTTAAACAAATATAACCTCAGTAGGTCTGGCAGTATCGATGGAGAGAAATCAGATTTAACAGTTCAGGTTGAGTGACCCTTCCCCAGTTCTTTCCACAGATGCTTCCAGACATGCTGAGCTTTTCTAGCAGTTTCTGTTTGTGTTTCTGATTTATAGCATCTGCAGTTCTTTTGTTTTTTTTATAAACTCAGTAGGTCTGGCAGTACCTGTAGAGAGTTAACATTTTGACTACAATATGACTCATTTTTTTTAAAGAGAAGAGACTCTTGCTGAAGAAGAGTCCATGTTAACTCTGTTTTTCTCTCCACAGATGCTGCCAGACCTGCTGAGTTCCTCCAGAATTTTTTAGTTTTATTCACTCGTGAGACGTGGGTGTCATTGGCTGGGTCAGTATCTACTTCCCATCCCTAGTTACCCTTCAGGAGGTGGTGGGGTGAATTGTCTTATGAACCGCTGCAGTCCACCTGTTGTAAGGTAGACCCACAATACCTTTAGGGAGGGAATTTCAGGCACTGATCCAGAGACACTTAAGAAACAGTAATATATTTCCAAGTCAAGGTGGCGATTGGCTTGGAGAGGAGCTTGCAAGGGGTGTTGTTCCCATGTATCTGCTGCCTTTGTACCTATGGATGGAAATGGTTGTGGGTTTGGAAGATGCTGTCTGAGGATCTTTGGCAAATTTCTGTAGTGCATCTTATAGGGCAGTATAGCCTGCTGTTCCTGAGTGTTAAGGGGAAGGCGGTGGCTTAGTGGTATTATCGCTTGACTATTAATCCAGAAATCCAGATAATGTTTTGGGGACCTGGGCTTAAATCTCACCATGGCAGATGGTGGAATTTGAATTCAACAAAAAAAAAATCTGAAATTAAGAGCCAACTGATGGCTATGAAACCATTGTCAAATGTTGGAAAAGCCCATCTGGTTCACTAATGCCTTTTAGGGAAAGACATCTACCAGTCTTACCTGGTTTGGCCTATGTGTGACTCCAGACCCACAATATTATGGTTGATTGTCACTGTCCCCTGAAAAGGCCGAGCAAGCCACTTGGTTGTATCAATCGCCAGAAAATCACAACAAAAAAATGAACCTGGACAGACCACCAGGCATCAACCTTGGAACCGGAAAAGACAATGGCAAAAACACAAATTGCAGTGATTCATGAAGGCAGCTCACCACCACCTTCTCAAGGCAAACAAGGGTGAGCTATCAGTGCTGGCCAGCCAGCAATGCCCAAGTCCCACAAACAAATGAAAAAAAAAAGTGAATGTTGGTGGATATGGTGCCAATCAAGTCGGCTGTTTTGTCCTGGATGGTGTCAAGCTTCTTGAGTGTTGTTGGAGCGGCACCCATCCGGGCAAGTTGGAGTATTCTATCACACTCCTGACCTGTGCCTTGTAGATAGTGGACAGGCTATGGGGATGCAGAAAGTGAATTACTCACCACAGTATTCCTAGCCTCTGACCCCTGCTATTGTAGCCACTGTATTTATGTGGCAAGTCCAGTTGAGTTTCTGGTCAATGGTAACTCCAAGGATGTTGATAGTGGGGGTTTCAATAAAGATCACAGCATTGAATGTCAATGGACCGTGGATTTTTTTCATATATAACTGCAGCTACAATACACAAAGGCACAGTACAACAGACAGATGTACAAGATCTTCTAATGACCAGCATCTGAGGTACCTCCAAAATGGGTGGTCTTCACAAAAGATGCAGAAACTGACCATTTAAGTCCATTTGTCATGTAAAGCTTCAACAAAGCCTGAGTAGTAGTGAATCTTCAGCAGCTGTTGACCTGCACCACTGCCTCATCTTTTATCTTTTACACCTCAGCGTGGGTATACATTTCTTCCACCACTTTGCTCTCATGTCATCAAGGGTCTTGCAACCATAGAACACAGACTGTCTTTTATTGGGGATGGCCATTGCCTGGCTTTTCTGTGGCACGTATGGTACTTGCCACTTGTCAGCCCAAGATATTATCCAGATCTTGTTGCTTTTGAACAGGGACTGCTTCAGTATCTGAGGAGTCATGAATAGTACTAAACACTGTGCAATCATCGGCGAACAATCCCACTTCTGACCTTATGATGGGTGGAAGATCATTGATGAAGTAGCTGAAGACATTTGGGCCTAGGACACTAACCTGAGGAACTCCTGCAGAGATGCCCTAGGCCTAAACATCTTCAGCTGCTTCAACAATGACCTGCAGAGATGTCCTGGAGCTAAGAAGACTGAATTCCAGCAACTATAACCACCTTCTTATGTGCCACAGAGGACTCCTGTGTTTATGTCAGATTTCCAGCATCTGCGGCGTTTTGTTTTAATTTAAGTTTTGGGAAAAGGGAAATCCACACTGCAGAGATCACAAGGTCTACGTAGCCAGCTCCCTTCAAGGTCCAAGTTAGGTGCTCCTACTTTACTACTCTCCACAAAATCCAGGGTAATGAATGGGATACAGGATAGATCCCTCAAAGACCCCTCCCTTCCTGGTAATGCTGTCTTACAACCTCTTCCATCAGGCAGAAGTTACAGAAGCTTGAATACATGCACCAGTTGGTTCCAGAACAGCTTCTTCCCCGTTATTAGACTGCTGAATGGACCCCCTAACTTCAAATAATGCTGATCTTGTGAATGTTGATCCTGCTTTGCGGCCCTCCTGTGCAGTGTAACACTGTACACCTTGCTCCGTACAAGCACCCTACGATCTATATCTCCTTGTCTTCTAGGATCTGCCTTTACTGCTCACAAAACCTCTCACCGTACTTAGGTACATGGGACTACAATAAATCAAATCAAATCAAATCATGTGAAGAAGTCAGCAGAGAGACAACAGCCTGAGGTGGGGAAGAAATCCTGGTGAGTCAAGAATACACAGTGAGCGGGACAGAGCCAACAATGGATGAGTGGCCTACCGCTGACTTGCTTCTCTCTATAAGCTCCTCCAGCCCTACAATAACCTGAGCGCTCTGCACTCTTCCCATTCTGGCATCTTGTACATTTCCAATTTGAATAATTCCACCATTGGTGACCATCCCTTCTGCTGCCTGAGCCATTAACGTGGAATTCTTTCTATACAATAACAATATTTGTAAGTCATCAGGAACAAGAATAGGAAGGGTTTAGACGATAGTGGGCCAAATGCCCGCAAATGGGACTAGATTAGTTTGGGATATCTGGTCGGCATGGATGAGTTAGACCGAAGGGTCTGTTTCCGTGCTGTACATTTCTATGTCTCTCTGACTCTCCTCCTTTACAACCTATCATTGGACCACACATCTGATCAGCGACCCAAATATTTCACTCAGTGCTGAATTCTGCTTGACAAACACCCATGACACAATGCAGGATGCGAAAGGCAATGTATAAATGAAACTTATTGTAGCTATTATTCCACAATGAAGCTTATGACAATTTCTACTTACGACTCAGAACAATGCAGCTTAAACTTCCAGCCTTCCAAACAGGTTTGATGATTACATCCCAAACAATTGCTGCTGGAACTTTGAATGAAATTATTGTTCAGAACACACGAGTAGCTTTAGATCCCACATACCCATATAGTGATACCTTTCCGCCTCTTTCGTTATGACCACACTATCCCTCTGCTCTGTATCTCCTTCATATGATGAGAGTCAAACTGACAATTCTTGTAAATAAATTGAACACCATGTTTTACAAAGAACAGTGAAGCTCTGGCAGTGAGTGTAAAGCAGTAATTTAATTTTGGTTTTGTGCTGACAGCTATGAACACTAATGCTATATCTTTGTGGTTAATGATATCATCAGAACCACTCAATTGAATTATTACCTTGTAACCCTTTGCTGGCTCTCTAGCTTTGGAATCAAGACCTTACGCAGATTGAATACAAAATCCTCACCCTTGTTTTCAAATCCCTCCTCGGATTGAACCATTCCTAATATCTGCTACATCTCCTCTGCACTCCTCTCTTCCCCCACTCAGTCCTGCAATGCAACAAGGTCTTTGCTTTTCTCCAATTCTGGCTGCTTGCTCATTACCAATTTTAACTGTAACGATATTGGCATCAGAGCTTTTAGTTGCTTGGGTCCCTAAGTCCTAGAAATCCACCCCAGACCTCTCTGTCTTCCTTCAGGCGCACTACAGAACCTAGTTATTGGATCAAGCTCTTGATCATTTGTTCCAATGGTTCCTTATGTGGTTCAGTTTCAAATTTTGTTTGATAACCTTCCTGGGAAGTATCCAACTTAAACATCTCTTTACCCTAAAAGCACCAGACAAATCTGGCATGCTTTTGGATGGATTTGAGTGGGCAGAGTAAACTGAAGTGCATTCAGTACATTGATCACTGCGAAAGGTATATTTCCACAGGCAGTGGAGGTCCTCTCCTTTCTGAATCAACGTCACCAGGATTTTTTAAAAAATTCACTCGTTGGATGCAAAATGTTTCTGGCTGGGCCAACATTTATTGCCAGTCCTTTCTACATGAACACAAAGAAAAACAAAATTCTTCAGAGGCTGGAAATCTGAAACAGGAACAGAATATGCCAGAGAGGCTCAGTATGTCCAGCAGCACATGTACAGAGAGAACAGACTCTGGTGGAACTGTGCCCAACCTGGTCATTTTATCTTTCAACCCCTTGGCACTACCTCCCCACCCACCCTCATCCCCTCATTCCTGATGAAGAGCTCGTGCTCAGAATGTCAACTCTCCGGCTCCTCAGATGCTGCCTGACCAGCCGTGCTTTTCCAGCACCACACTGTTTGACTCTAATCTCCAGCATCTGCACTCCTCACCTTCTCCAACCTGCCTCCCTCGGGTCATTGTTTCTTGTTGGATTATTCTTCTCAGCTTGGTTTATATTGAGGGCAGGGCTTGGTTATAGAAGCACTGTGAACCAACAAAAATGAGTTGGATGACACAAAACTTGCAGTCCAGAAGGAAGAAAGGAACAATAAAACCTGTGAATGAGATAAGACTGGCCAACTCATCTCATACATTTCAAACTGGACCTCCAGTATGCCCAGTACACTCAACCTCATATTATAACTTGTTTTATTCCCTCGAAGTGGAGTGGGATAGTATTTACTTCCTATTCCTCAGTTCAAAAGGTAGTAACACTTTGGTTATGTTCTCTGAATAGTAATCTGGCCTGACAGTGCAAAGATGAGAGTCATCTCGACTCAAAACATTAGCCTGATCTCTGTCCATTGACACTGCCTGACCCGCTGTGACCTCCAGTATTTGTAATTTTCAGTACAGACTCCAGCACTTACAGTAATTTATTCCTATTGTCTAAAATGTTGGCACAGAAAGAGCCCATTCATTTCTCCTCAAACGCACTTTTGCTGCAAGTCAGATCACAAGCAGTAGAGTTTTATATGATCTCAGCCGGTGCATTGCCATCTGGTGGTAGCAGGGACACAATTGGCGGTTTTGGCAGCAGAAGGGCTTTGAGACACGTTACTGAGCAGGGAAAAGCAATCATGAAACATGTCTCCAGCGCGTCCCCTCCATGTCCCAACCTCCGCCCTTGAACCCCACCCCTCCAATCGCAACAAGGACAGAACCCTCCAGTAATCACCTTCCACCCCACCAATGTCCGTATACATCGCATCATCCTCCACCATTTCCACCACCTACAGTCAGACCCCGCTACCATAGATATATTCCCTTCCCCAACCCATCTGCGTTTCGGAGAGACCATTTCCTCCGTGACTACCTCGTTAGGTCCACGCACCCCCCTCCAACCCACCCTCCACTCCCGGCCACCACAAGAGGTATAAAACCTACGCCCACACCTCCCCCCTCACCTCCATCCAAGTGCAGTAAGGATCCTTCCACATCTGGCAGAGATTTACCTGCACATTTAAACACCTCATCTACTGTGTCCGTTGCTCTAGATGTGGTCTCCTTTATGTTAGGGTGAACAGGACGCCAACTCGCGTAACATTTCAGAGAACATCTCTGGGACACACACACACCAAACAACTCCACTGCCCTGTGGGCGAATACTTCAACTCCCCCTCCTTCTCCACCAAGGCCATGCAAGTCCTGGGCTTCCACCACCTCCAAATTCTAGCTACCCGATGCCTGGAGGAAAAAAACCTCATCTTCCACCTTGAGACCCTCCAGCCATACAGGATCAATGCTGATTTCACTAGTTTTCTCATCTCCCCTCCCACCACCGTATCCCAGATCCAACCCTCCAACTCGGCACTACCCTCTTGGCTTGTCCATCTTCCTTCCCACCTATCCGCTACATCCTCTTCTCTGACCTATCACCATCACCACCCCCCCCACCTTCATTTACCTATCGTATTCCCAGCTACCTTCCCCCAGCACCACCCACCTCCCACTTATCTCTCAGTCTTCTTGGCCCCCACCACACATTCCTGATGAAGGGCTTCTGCTCGAAACGTCAATTTTCCTGCTCCTCAGATGCTGCCTGACCTGCTGTGCTTTTCCAGCACCACGCGTTTTAACTTGGACCTCCAGCATCTGCAGTCCTCACTTTCTCCTGGTTGTGAAACATGAGTTGCTCACTGTCCAGGGGATGCCGACTGCCCCGCTGTGATCTCAGCATTTGTTGTTTTCTTCAGATGGTGGAGTTTCCCACTCCTCTACCCAAAAAATAACATCTCCCTTCTGAGCACAGCAAGTAGCAGCCAATCAACAGCTCGATGAGCATCCATTCGCTGGAGACTATAATGTAAATTGTAATTGTAATTACACAAATGTAATGTAATGGCATATCTCCAGAAGAGGTAGAAGTTGATTCTGGACTTTCTGCCCCAGAGGTAGGAACATTACCACTGCACCAAACCCTGTGAAAACCTGCAAATTATGACTGATCAAATCTGGACTGGCTCCTTACAAAGTAGCCACGCTTACCCCTAGAGGAACCTTGCTGTCAGAGATGGTGCTATACGAGTATCTTGCCTCGAAGAGAGTTTGCTGTTGAGAACTCCATGTTTTGTGTATATAACATTGTGTCTCTACCTTGTCAGTTAGTCCTTGTGTTTACAGGTTGCACACTGCACAGACATTATTTAGTTGTTGTAAAGTGTGTGCCAAAATTTGTAATTGGGTTTACCCGTTCCAAATAAACGAACCCATGGAGATTTAAGCAGTGCCCTTGTTAGCTCTCAGCTGGAATATTATAGCCGCATTACAGAAAAAATGCAAATGCATTGCAGAGAATGCAGGAGCAACTTACTGGAATAGCTCCACGGATTCGAGCCTTCAGATAGGTGATAGATGGTAGAAGTTAGACCATAAGACATCGGAGCAGAATTTAGGCCATTCAGCCCATCGAGTCTGCTCTGCCAGTCAATCATGGCTGAAAAGTTTCTCAACCCCATTCTCCCACTTTCTCTCTGTTACCCTTGATCCCCTTGATATTCAAGAACCTATCCATCTCATCCTAGACTATACTCAATGACCTGGTCTCCATAGCCTTCTGTGGTAATGAATTCCATAGATTCCCCACTCTCTGGCTGAAGAGGTTTCTCCTTATCTCTGTTCTAAAAGGTCTTCCCTTTACTCTAAGGTTGTACCCTTGGGTCCTAATCTCTCCTACCAATGGAAACATCTTCCCAACATCCAGTCTGTCCAGACCATTCAATATACTGTATATTTCAATTAGATACTCCATTGGGTATAAATCCAGAGCCCTCAAACATTCCTCAGCTGTTAAGCTTTTCATTGCTGGGTCCATTCTCGTGAATCTCCTTTGAACATGCTCCAAGGCCAGTACATCCTTCTGGAGATATGGGGCTCAAAACTGTGCACAATACTCCAAATGTGGTCTGACCAGAGCCTTATAAAGCCTCAGAAGTACATCCCTGCTTTTATATTCAAGTCCTCTCAAAATAAATGCTAGTGTTGTATTTGCCTTCCTTACTACTGACTCAACCTGCAAATTTACCTTAAGAGAATCCTGGAGTACAATTCCCAAGTCTTTTGCACTTCAGACTTCTGAATTTTCTCCCCAGTTAGAAAGTAGTCCATGCTTCTATTCTTCCTATCAAAGTGCATGACCTCACACTTTCCCACATTGTACTCCATCTGCCACTTCTGTGCCCACTCTCCTAACCTGTCTAAATCCATCTGCAGCCTCCCCGCCTTCTCAATGCTACCTGTTCCTCTACCTATCTTTGTATCATCTGCAAACTTAGCCAGAATGCCCTCAGTTCCTTCACCTCAATCGTTAATCTGTGAAGTAAAAGGTTGAGGTCCCAACACTGAGCCTTGTGGAACACCACTTATCACCGGTGCCATCCTGAGAAGGACCCTTTTATCGACACTCTCTGCTTTCTGCCAGACAGCCAAGCTTCTATCCAGGCTAGCACCTTGCCTCTAACACCAGGGGCTTTTATCTTACTCAGTAGCCTCCTGTGCAGGACCTTGTCAAATGCCTTCTGAAGTCCAGGTAGGTAACATCTATTAGTTCTCCTTGGTCTAACCTGCTCGTTACTTCCTCAGAGAATTCTAGCAGATTTGTCAGGCATGCCCTCCCCTTGATGAGGCCTTGCTGACTTTGCCCTATTTTGCCATATGCTTCCAAGTAGTCAGAAATCTCACCCCTCACAGTGGCTTCCACAATCTTCCCCCAGTCAAGGTTAGACTAATCAGTTTGTAATTTTCCATCTTTTGCCTTTCTCCCTTTTTAAACAGGGGTGTCACATCAGTGATTTTCCAGTCCTCTGTGACCCCCCTCCCCCGATTTCAGCAATTCCTGAAAGATCATCACTAACGCCTCCACCATCTCTTCAGCTATCTCCCTTAGAACTCTGGGGTGGAGCTCCTACACAGGAGCCTCAGAGGAGAGCGGAGTGAGGCTTTCAAATCATCAGAAGGTTGGAGAGAGTAAGTAGGGTGAAGCTGTTTCTACTTATGAAGAAACACAAGAAAGAGAAAGCATACATTAGAAGTAACGTGCAAAATAAAATCAGGTAAACTTTTTCTCAAACAGTAAGTAGTTAGGGTGTGGACTGCACTGCCTAGAGATGTGGTGGAGGTAGATTCAACTGAGGATTTCAAGAAGACAGTGGATGGTCTTTTGGATAGAAATGGTGCACAGGGATATGGGGAAAACCAGAAGATTGCACTAGCTAATAGAACTGGTCCAGACACAATGGACCAAGTGGTCTCCTTGTGTGCTATGACAATTCCGTGATCCACGAGCGATTGATTGTTTCATCGTAATCATTAATGAGATGTGGCGATGTCTCCCTTTGCCTGAGCTTTAAGCGCTGAGTTATAAAGTTGAGTTATAAGGAAAGGTTGAATCGGCTGTGATTTTTTCCCTCTGGAACGTAGATGGTTTTGGGGTGACCTTATGGAGGCTTATAAAATCATGAGGGATATAGATAAGGTGAATGGCAGGTGTCTTTTCCTTAGGTTGGGGCATTTCAAGACTAGGGGCATATTTTTAAAGTGTGAGGAGAACGATTTTAAGAAGACCTGAAGGGTAACTTTTGTTACACAGAGACTAGTTCATGTGTGGAATGAACGTCCAGGCAAAGCGTTAGATGCTGATACAGTTATGTTTGAAAGACATTTGAATAAGCACATGTATAAAAAATGTCTGGAGGATGGGCCAAGTGCAGGCAGGTTTAGTTTAGTTTGGGGTTATGGTTGGCATGGACTGGTTGGACCGAAGGGTTTGTTTCTGTGCCGTATGACCGAATGACTCTAGAAATCCCTCTCCACCTTCTACCAGACCTCTTTCTTTTTAAAGAACGTTACAAAAATTGCTTTGCTGCATTTAGGCCCACATTGTTGCAATATCTTATAGTGAAGGACAGTTTGAAAAATCTTACACATTTCCTATTTTATTACACTCTTCTCCCAGTATTAACATATTTAAAAGGTAAAGTCACTATTTACTACATAGAGCTGCTTTCTCATTAGAGAGAGATGACTAGAGGCAGTTTAATGTGAGGGTGAGCGTGCCCCTGGCAAGGGCAGAGGTTGAGAAGGAGTGTCCTTTACGGTAACCTCAGCCAGTGTGGGAAGTGGACACACGCTGTTGGCGTCACTCTAGCATCATAAAACAGCTATCTAGCCAACTGAGCTAACCTCCATTAGACATTTTCAAGTTTGCCATTTGCGGGACTTTCCATAAATGTAACAGCAGGAATTACAGAGGTCGTTCTGATATTAGGCGCATTTTGTCAACATGAATTCACTGTAACACAATTGATGGATTGGGGATGCTGTTTCTAAAGGGCGAACTTTTAAAACGTGTGCTGGCTGTAATTGCCAACACTTTAAGTACTGTTTCTAAAGCGCGGTTTTTCTGTAACATGGGGTTGTACAAGAAAGCAACCCATTGTATTATCAAAGAACTGACTGTAACGGCATCTCAATCAATCCAATATGCAAGATAGTTTTGCCACTCTGAAACAACTATGGAATGCCCTGAAGCACTTTGCAAAGTCGTGTCCACATTATTGTACATGCAAAGCCATGAAGGAATGGCCACAGTGTAAATACTGTACTGTGATACTTCATTAGACAGCTTAATGCTTTCACTTGAAAGAGGAGGACACAGTCTGGTATTGGGAACAGACAGCTTTGTTTAAACTTGCGACAATGGCAAGAAAACAGAATTCTACTGAGTTGCTGTCATTCACACGAAGGGGGTGGGGGGGGAAGCGGGGGGGGGGGGGGGACGGGGGGGGGGAGCGGAATGTGGTGAAGCTATACCGATATGGGTGAGGATCTGCCAACAATTCTACACTCGCACAGACAAGTGAATTAACAAAAGCCTCAAACTTTCTCACACTCGAGTCGCACACAATGCAAAACAATCAAGGGGCCTCAGTGATGGGGCTGGCAAGGATTAACAGAAAGGAACTGCACACACCACCTTGGCCTGACCCATTCATTAGCGCCAGAACAGAGGTGCCAATTAACACCGGCAAGCGATGAATGAGCAAGGGTGCACGATCCCTGCAGACACCCAACCCTGAAATACTGACTCACAATTAGAGACAAATTGGAGTGTACTGTTCCGTGAAAACAGTTTGAACATGTCACACCTGACCCGTCTGTGATCCATATCAATTCTGAAAGAGGTTAGTGGGGGTGGGGTTGGGGGGGAGGATTCTTGAAGGGAAGCCACACTTCAGAAAGTTTTGTTAAATTTTAGGGAAAAAGCAACCAAAGACCTTTCCCACCCCGCTTGTACTCACTTCCATCGGCAGACGATATTGAAGTTTGAATACAAGTAGGGACAGCTTTCTCCGTGCTGTTATCAAACTGTTGAATGGACCTTTTAATGTTCATGTAGATTTCTCTCTCTGCACCTTCTCGGTAGCTATGACACCGCACCCTGCACCCTGTTCTGTTCCCCTGATGTACCTGTATCGTAAAGTCTGCCTGTAAAGCTAGTTAAAAAGAATGGTTTCACTGTCCTTCGGTACACAGGACTGTAATAAGTTAAATCAAACTTCAAAAACTCCCTCAGTAATTTGTGATTATTATTTGCGTGACAGCAGAATGGCCTCACACGCTGCCATCTAGTGTTTGCGCATTGATTTGATTTATTTATTGTCATATGTATCTTGTTACTAAATACAGTGGAAAATGTTGTATAGTGTCACCATTCTCTGGCGCCATTTTAAATCACAGAAAAATAAACCAAAACATGGAATATAAAGGTAGAAAAGTGGAGAAAAAAAGAAGTGTTCAGATGGACAGTCCTCCCCATGAAGTGCACCAATGGGCCATGGCTCTGGTGGCCAGACTTGAGGCCCTTTCACCGTGCTACCGATGGAAGGAAAGTCGCCCAATCTTCAACATCCTCCCACCCCCACCAACACCCTCTCACTTCCAACAACACCCTCCCACCCCCACTAACACCCTCTCACCTCCTCCAACACCCTCGCACCTCCTCCAACACCCTCTCACTTCCTCCAACACCCTCTCACTTCCTCCAACACCCTCTCACCTCCAACAACACCATCTCACCTCCTCCAACACCCTCTCACTTCCTCCAACACCCTCTCACCTCCTCCAACACCCTCTCACCTCCTCCAACACCCTCTCACTTCCTCCAACACCCTCTCACTTCCTCCAACACCCTCTCACTTCCTCCAACACCATCTCACCTCCTCCAACACCCTCGCACCTCCTCCAACAACCTCTCACCTCCTCCAACACCCTCTCACTTCCTCCAACACCCTCGCACCTCCTCCAACAACCTCTCACCTCCTCCAACTCCCTCCCACCTCCAACAACACCCTCTCACCTCCTCCAACAACCTCTCACCTCCTCCAACAACCTCTCACCTCCTCCAACTCTCTCCCACCTCCAACAACACCCTCTCACCTCCTCCAACACCCTCTCACCTCCTCCAACAACCTCTCACCTCCTCCAACACCCTCGCACCTCCTCCAACACCCTCTCACCTCCTCCAACACCCTCTCACTTCCTCCAACACCCTCGCACCTCCTCCAACACCCTCTCACCTCCTCCAACACCCTCTCACTTCCTCCAACACCCTCTCACCTCCAACAACACCATCTCACCTCCTCCAACAACCTCTCACCTCCTCCAACACCCTCTCACCTCCTCCAACACCCTCGCACCTCCTCCAACACCCTCGCACCTCCTCCAACACCCTCTCACCTCCTCCAACACCCTCTCACCTCCTCCAACAACCTCTCACCTCCTCCAACTCCCTCCCACCTCCAACAACACCATCTCACCTCCTCCAACAACCTCTCACCTCCTCCAACACCCTCTCACCTCCTCCAACACCCTCGCACCTCCTCCAACACCCTCTCACCTCCTCCAACAACCTCTCACCTCCTCCAACACCCTCCCACCTCCAACAACACCATCTCACCTCCTCCAACAACCTCTCACCTCCTCCAACACCCTCTCACCTCCTCCAACACCCTCGCACCTCCTCCAACAACCTCTCACCTCCTCCAACACCCTCTCACCTCCTCCAACACCCTCGCACCTCCTCCAACAACCTCTCACCTCCTCCAACTCCCTCCCACCTCCAACAACACCCTCTCACCTCCTCCAACAACCTCTCACCTCCTCCAACAACCTCTCACCTCCTCCAACTCTCTCCCACCTCCAACAACACCCTCTCACCTCCTGCAACAACCTCTCACCTCCTCCAACACCCTCTCACCTCCTCCAACAACCTCTCACCTTCTCCAACACCCTCTCAACTCCTCCAACACTTTCTCACTTCCAACACCCTTCCCACTGTGACGTCCCACTGGACCTCGCCAATGTAGACGCTGCCGTTATCACCGGCCTAAACAGAACTCCATCACCGCTATCATGTGTCTCACTGATGCAGCTGTTGTGGATGGTGCTGAGTCTCGTACTGGGCCCAGACTCACCAACATCACCCCCACCATGAATCTGTGCTGGATGCAGATGCCCCAAGGAACCCAGGCTCACCTCCACCACAGCAGGCTTGAGTTGGCGCCAGGACTGCTTTCAATGATGCAGAAACCGCCAGGAAGCCAAACTCCTCTCTGACACCAGCATTACATGTCCATGCTGCTGGGCCCCCACTCAGAGTCTGTGCTGCTGGGCCTACTCCAGTACGTGCTGCTGGGGCCCCCACTCAGAGTCCGCGCTGCTGGGCCCCACTTGGGGTCCATGCTGCTGGGCCCCCACTCAGAGTCTGTGCTGCTGGGCTCCCACTCAGAGTCTGTGCTGCTGGGCCCCCACTCAGAGTCTGTGCTGCTGGGCCTACTCCAGTCCGTGCTGCTGGGGCCCCCACTCGGAGTCTGCGCTGCTGGGCCCCACCTGGGGTCCATACTGCTGGGGCCCCACTCAGCGTCTGTGCTCTGGGCCCCCACTCAGAGTCGGTGCTGCTGGGCCCACTTGCTATCAATGGCATCACCACAACTGAGTTCTTCACCAAGAGGCGAGTGAAAAAAGAAGAAAATGGAGAAAAAGTAAGAAGTTAACGGGAAGGAGAGCAGACTGAGTGCCGTGTACAGAAGCCCTACTCCACCGCCATCTTATTGAAAGTTCATCAACATTGGTATTGTTTAATACGGAGACTTCATTATGACAAATGAGAGGGAAGGTTCTGATCATTGACAAACATGCCTCTATAAGAACAGAAAAATACTTGCATTTATAAAGCACTGTTCTTGCCTTTTGGACATTCCTGCTTTGCGGCCGATGATGTGGAAGTCCAGTCAGCGTTGTATTACAGGAGACAAAGGAGCTAATCTTGTGCACAGCAAGCTCCCATGAACAGTAATGTAATAGTGACCAGATAGTATAGCTCTGTGGGTTGTGGGGATAAATATCAGCAAGAACACTGGGGAAAAAAAATTGCTGCTTTTCTTTAAAATGATGCCATCGGATCTTTTACCTTTCTCGTCAGCAGGTGGATGGGACCACAACTTAATATTTGATGCAAAAGATATCACATTCGACTGTGCAGCACTGAGTGAGTGTTGAAACTACATGTGACTTTAACCAAGAAGCTCTTGAGTCAGAAGGGAACGTGGTAGTAACTAACACACTACTGCTGCACTTGTGCTCCATTTCCTTTTCACACTATATGTTATAAATATAGATAGTCCTTGATCAATGGTATCACTGTTAAACCACAGGACCATCTTTACCGACAACCTCCGAGATTGTCACCTCCTTCCAATTCTCACCCGCTGAGCATTATCAACTTATATCATCCCATAACTGAAAGCTCTATGTTTGCTGTCTCAGTCCGAGCAAATTGCATTTCTATAGCACCTCTCATGTAGTAACGTGCTCTGAGCCCATTTGCAGGAGTTACCACAAACAAAATTTGATTCCATAACAGATAAGGAATTATAAGGAAAGGTGATCCTAATCCGTGAAATAAAATTCTCTAAAGGGTGATGTGGCAAGTGTTAATGGTTTCCATTTTTTTGATTTCAAGGCTTCTGTAGAAACCAGACATGGCTTTGCCCTAGAATAAAGCATCATCAGGAGAGTGCCGCAGAGATGTAGATTAGATTAGATTAAATACAGTGTGGAAACAGGCCCTTCGGCCCAACAAGTCCACACCGGCCCTCCGAAGAGCAACCCACCCAGACCCATTCCCCCTTCACTTAACACTACGGGCAATTTAGCATGGCCAATTCACCTAACCTGCACATCTTTGGACTGTGGGAGGAAACTGGAGCACCCGGAGAAAGCCCACGCAGCCACGGAGAGAATGTGCAAACTCTACACAGACAGTTGCCTGAGGCGTGAATTGAACGCAGGTCTCTGGCGCTGTGAGATAGCAGTGCTAACCATTGTGCCATCGTGCCCCCCACCGTGTACAACACAGAAACAAACACTTCAGTCCAACCCATCCATGCCGACCAGATATCATAGAACATAGAACAGTACAGCACAGAACAGGCCCTTCAGCCCACGATGTTGTGCCGACCACTGATCCTCAGGTATGCACCCTCAAATTTCTGTGACCATATGCCTGTCCAGCAGTCTCTTAAATGTCTCCAATGATCTTGCTTCCACAACTGCTGCTGGCAATGCATTTCATGCTCTCACAACTCTCTGCATAAAGAACCGACCTCTGACATCCCCTCTATACTTTCAGCCAAACAGCTTAAAACTAAACCTCTCTTCATAAGATAAGCCCTCCAGTCCAGGCAGCATCCTGGTAAACCTCCTCTGAACCCTCTCCAAAGCATCCACATCTTTCCTATAATAGGGCAACCAGAACTGGATGCAGTATTCCAAGTGCTGTCTAACCAAAGTTTTATAGAGCTGCAACAAGATCTCACGACTCTTAAACTCAATCCCCTGTTAATGAAAGCTAAATCACCATATGCTTTCTTAACAACCCTGTCCACCTGGGTGGCCATTTTAAGGGATCTATGTACCTGCACACCAAGATCCCTTTGTTCCTCCACACTGCCAAGAATCCTATCCTTAATCCTGTACTCAGCTTTCAAATTCAACCTTCCAAAATGCATCACCTCGCATTTATCCAGGTTGAAATCCATCTGCCACTTCTCAGCCCATCTCTGCATCCTGTCAATGTCCCGCTGCAGCCTACAACATACTGTCAACGACACCTCCAACCTTTGTGTCACCTGCAAACTTGCTGACCCATCCTTCAATCCCCTCATCCAAATCATTAATAAATATTACAAACAGTAGAGGCCCAAGGACAGATCCCTGTGGAACACCACTCACCACAGACTTCCAGGCAGAAAATTTTCCTTCTACTACCATTCGCTGTCTTCTGTTGGCAAGCCAATTCTGTATTCAGACAGCTAAGTTCCCCTGTATCCCATTCCTCCTGACCTTCTGAATGAGCCTACCTTGGGGAACCTTATCAAATGCCTTGCTGAAGTCCATATACACCACATCCACAGCTGGGACCCTCATCAACTTTTCTTGTCACATCCTCAAAGAACTCGATAAGGTTTGTGAGGCTTAGCCTGTCTTTCACAAAGCCATGTTGACTGCATTTAATCAAGCCATGCTCTTCCAGATGGTCATAAATCCTATCCCTCAGAATCCTTTCTAACACCTTGCAGATGACAGACGTGAGACTGACTGGTCTGTTATTGCCGGGGATTTCCCTATTTCCTTTCTTGAAGAGAGGAATTACATTTGCCTCTCTCCAGTCCACAGGTACAACTCCAATGGAGAGCGAGGATGAAAAGATCTTCGCAAGTGGCGAAGCAATTGCATTTCTCGTTTTTCAAAGCATCCGAGGACAAATCTGGTCTGGGCCTGGCGACTTGTCAATCTTAATGTTTGACAAAATTTTCAGCACATCAGCTTCCTCTATCTCTATCCATTCCAGCATGCACACCTACTCTTCAAAGGTTTCATTCACTACAAAGTTCATTTCTTTCGTAAAGACTGAAGCAAAAAACTCATTTAGGGCTTCCCCTACTGCCTCAGACTCCACACACAAATTCCCTATGCTATCCCTGATCGGCTCTACTCTTTCTTTGACCATTCTCTTATTCCTCACATAGGTGTAAAATGCCTTTGTGTTTTCCATAATCCGTTCTGCCAAGCCATTTTCGTGCCCCCTCCTGGCTCTCCTCAGACCATTTTTAAGCTCCTTCCTTGCCTGCCTGTAATCCTGTAGAGCTGAGCTTGACCCTAGCTTCCTCCACCTTACGTAAGCTACCTTTTTCCTTTTGACAAGAAGGTCCACTGCTCTTGTCATCCAAGGTTCCTTTATCTTACTCCTTCTTGCCTGTCTCAGAGGGACATATTTATTCATCACTCACAACAACTGTTCCTTAAACAGTCTCCATATGTCTATAGTGCCTTCTCCATGGAACAATTGCTCCCAGTCCATGCTTCCTAACTCATGTCTAATTGCATCATAGTTTCCTCTTCCCCAATTAAATATCCTCCCATTTTGCCTAATCCTCTCCTTTTCCATAGCTATGTAGAATCTGAGGCAGTTGTGGTCACTATCACCAAATTGCTCTCCCACCACAAGATCTGATACCTGCCTCAGCTCGTTTCCGAGCACCAAGTCTAAAATATCCTAAATTAATCTAGTCCCATTTGCCAGTACTTGGCCCATAAACCTCTAAACCCTTCCTATTCATATATCCATCCAGATGCCTTTTAAATGTTGTAATTATACCAGCCTCCACCACTTCCTCTGGCAGCTCATTCCTTAAATGTACCACCCTCTGTGAGAAAAGGTTGCCCCTTAGGTCCATTTTAAATCTTTCCCCTCTCACCCTAAACCTTTGCTTTCTAGTTTTGGACTTGTAACCCTGGAAAAAAGTCCTTGTCTATTCAACCAATCTATATCCCACATGATTTTATAAACCTCTATAAGGTCCCCCCTCAGCCTTCAAAGCTCCAGGGAAAACAGGCCCCAGCCTGTTCAACTTCTCCCTATAGCTCAAACCCTCCTAGAAACATCTTTGTAAATCTTTTCTGCACTCTTTAAAGTTTCACAACATCTGAGCAGAGGCTAGCAGAGCAGGATAAGGTGCTTGAAGGGGAGGATAGGGGAATAAGTGAACTTAGAGAAAGGGAGGTAGACAATTAGATTGACTTTATCTGGTTGGATTAACATGGAAAGCTAGTTGGAATGAGTTACCAGTAACTGTAATTCCTCACTCACCAACAGTTCCACCCTCCTCAATATGACTGCTATCGCTGACCATCACTTTGCTGCTGTTTTGAACAAAAAGCTAAATTTTTTAAACATCGGCACAGATTTATAAATGAATGCATCCGTATTGCAATAAAATGTAAACAAATGAGCTTCATGAATTCAGTGTCTCTGTCATTTGCACTGCTCCTAGACTGTGCTGCCTCTGTGCCTATAACAGGGTTGCTGGGATTTGCTCATAAATAATGGGGGGCTGAGAGGTTTTAGAGGGATGAGGGGGGATGGATTGTATCACCAAAACACCACCCCCAGCCTGCACTCGGAGGGAAAACTTGCAAGCAGCCCCAGACTGAGAAGGATCCCAGCTCACACACTGCAGGGGAAACTAAACTGCCAGCCAATCTGAAACACAAACAGAAATTGCTGGAGAAACTCAACAGGTCTGGCAGCATCTGTAGTGAGAGAAACAGAGTTAACATTTCGAGTGCATTGACCCTTCATCAGAAGTGACAATAGTTGATGTTCCTGTTGATGTTGGGGTTGGATGCAGCATTAATGAGTAGAGGACAAAAAGATGAGAGAGAAAAGGGATAGGTAAACAAAGAGATTGCTGATGATACACCAAGAGAGAAAGGTAAATGCAGGATGCAGTTTGCAAGAGAAGTGGAAATGGTTGAAAATGGGTTAGCTGTGCTCATACGATCACATACAAGATAGGACCTCGGAATTGGGGGATTGGTGATGAACATGGAGGAAGGTGTTCATGCTGTGAAATTGCTCAACTCGATGTTGACTCCTGTAGGCTAACCAGGTAGAAGATGAGCTGACGTTCCTGTTTTTGAATGGTCTGGCCAACTTTGGGAAAAGCTGGAGGGTTGGTTTTGGAGAATGATACATTGGAGGGTACAATCTTTGGTGAAGATGCATAAAGGTTTCTGACAGCTCTTCATGCGGTTCCTAAGGGTTCGAGTTTGCTTATTTTTTTGTTAAAAATCACACAACACCAGGTTATAGTCCAACAGGTTTATTTGGAAGCACCAGCTTTCGGAGCACCGCTCCTTCATCAGGTGGTTGTTGTGCTCCGAAAGCTAGTGTGCTTCCAATTAAACCTGTTGGACTATAACCTGGTGTTGTGTGATTTTTAACTTTGTCCACCTCAGTCCAACACCGGCATCTCCAAGCCTTGTATTTTTGGTTCTTCCAACAGATGGAGCAAGACCACCATTGGATGCCCATCCCTGATCACCCTTGAACTAAGCCATTTCTGAGAGCATTAAGAACGAACCACCAAACTGTGCCTCGAATCTCTGCAGGAATAGGCCAGACCAGGCAAGGATGACAGACTTCCTTGCCTAAAGATGAACCAGATGGGCTTTTCCAACAACGAGTAACAGTTGTCATGGTCACTATAACAAAAACTAGGTTTTGCATTTTTGATTTATTTACTGAATTAAAATACTACCAGCTACCATGAAACTTCTTCCCCGCATCATTAGCCTAGCCCTTCTGGGATTCTGGTTCAGTGACATTACTTACCTTTCAGTGACTTTGGTGTATGTATCTGTAAGGTTTCCTTGTCATCTGTGGACCCCTTCTCACCTCCTTCACCATAGCCACCAGTGCTGTTTCCAACAATTGTGGATCCTGCTCTCTCTCTCTCTGGCATTGTGTCATTCCTCCCAGGGGGAGATTCACTTTGTGAATGTCTGCCAACAGCTCTTCCGGCCACAACACGTCTCTGGTGTGACCAGCCAGACGGTCCTGCTATTTTGATTTTGGGCTCCAATTGATGTGTACAGTCAGTGTAGCCACCCACCAAAGAGCAGGCAACACAAAATTGGTATCCTGCTCTCATTTCAATCAATGAGCAGGAGCTAGCTACTCACAGTGATCTTCGCATCCGGGTTTGGGAACTATCCAATTTAGCCCCCAGTGCCATTGGAATAAATGTATGCAGACACCATCAATGCATGACTCAAATGAGGTTCAGTATCAAATTCATGCGTTACCTGATGTATTCTGTGTTAAAGAAATGAAATAAAACAGACAACAGAATTACTCAAATTTCTCAGCAGGTCTGGCAGCATCTGTGAAGAGAAGGTAGAGTTAACATTTCGGGGTCCAGTGAATTTTCTTCAGAAGTGTCTATTCTGATAAAGAGGCACTGGTTTTGAAACACTGAGTCTGTTTCTCTCCACTGCCAGACCTGCTGAGTTTTTCCAGTACTTTCTGTACTTGTTTCAGATTTTGAGCAGCTGCAGTTTTTACTTTATTCAACTGAATTTCAGTCTACCCCAACTTCGATGGTGCATGGTGTGAGCAGAGTTGCTGATCTGATTATCACCAGCTAATTATTACTCAGTATGCCTTCCTGCTTATTGATTTCTGCACATAAACAGTGATGGGTATATCAGCGACTGGCATTCACCTCAAACTTTCAGAGAGTTGACAGAGATGTGTAGAGTGCTTCCAGAGTGAGTTATCAATTGAGCAATGTATCAAGTAATATAGTGCAGAGGGAGACCACTGAGGTCATCATGTCTGCACTAGCTTTCCAAGTCATGCCATTTTCCTTCCTAACCCTGCACATTGATTGTAGTTAAATAATTATAGAATCTCTACAGTGTGGAAACAGGCCTTTCAGCCCATCAAGTCCATATCGACCTTCCAAAGAGCATCTTACCCAGACCCATACCAAGAGCATCTCACTCCTCCCCATATTCCTGCATTTCCCATGGCTAACCCACCCAGCCTGCACATGCCTGACCACCCTCTGAAGAGTATCACTCCCTATCTCTGTTAGGCCAATCCACCTAACCTGCATACTAGATTAGATTAGATTAGTTTAGATTACTCACAGTGTGGAAACAGGACCTTAAGCCCAACAAGTCCACACCGACCCGCCGAAGCGCAACCCACCCAGACCCATCCCCTACATTTACCCCTTCACCTAACACTACGGGCAATTTAATTTGACCAATTTACCTAATCTGCACATTTTTGGACTGTGGGAGGAAACCGGAGCGTATCTTTGGACTGTCAGAAGAAATGTTGAAGAGTGTGGTGCTGGAAAAACACAGGTGGTCAGGAAGCATCCGAGGAGCATGAGAGTCAATGTTTCAGGTATTATTCCTCATAAAGGACTTATGCCTGAAATGTAGACTCTCCTGCTCCTCGGATGCTGCCTGACTGGCTGTGTTTTTCCAGCACCACACTCTTCGACTCTGATCTCCTGTCCTCAGTCTCTCCTCCAGTGTGGGAGAAAACCAGAACACCCAGAAGAAACCCACGCAGACTCAGGGAGAACGTGCAAACTTCACAGACAGTCACCCGAGGGTGGGAACAAAGCTGGGCCCCTGGAGCTGAGAAGCGGCAGTGCCAATCACAGAGCCACCATGCCACCTTAATCATCCTGTACCATCTGAATACCTGAATTGAATCTTTGTTCCAGGCAGTGGATTCCATACTCAAACCACTCATGTAGAAAAAGTCTTTCTTACCTCACATTCGTTTCTTTCACAATTCAATTTAAATTGGGTGCCCTTTTGTTCTTGAACCTTTTATGAGTGAGAACTGTTACTCCCTATTGACTCTGCCCAGTCCCCTCACAACTTCTATCAGATTTCCTCTTCACCTTGTTCACTCTGAGAACCATCCCAATCTCTCCGCATTAACCTGATGAGAAAACTTTTTCATCCCTGGAATCACTCTCGTAATTTTCTTGGGCAAATGTTTATTGTGTGCGATTTTACTGAATATATTGGAGTAAAAGTTCATCTCACGTAAAAGTTGACTCCCTAATTTTGGTCAAAAAAATCTGGAATTTTCCAATATCTCACAGATAAAGGTCAACCCTGGTTCTTCACAGATAACAGATCAACATTTGTGAGTTAAGGTATATTCCTGTACATAAATGCTACGATGAGGAAATGATTTTTTTTCTTGCGATTATGTGTTTTGATGTACAATTCACTACAATTGAGTGCGAACATTTAAGACATATCAGGTCAGAGTCAGGTGACAATCTCTCTTTGTGTGCAGCCCAGTTTAGATTAGATTAGATTACTTACAGTGTGGAAACAGGCACTTCGGCCCAACCAGTCCACACCAACCCTCCGAAGAGCAACCCACCCAGACCCATTCCCCTACATTCACCTAACACTAGGGGCAATTTAGCGTGGCCAATTCACCTAACCTGCACATCTTTTGGACTGTGGGAGGAAACCAGAGCACCCGGAGGAAATCCACAGGGAGAATGTGCAAACTCCACACAGACAGTTGCCTAAGGTGGGAATTGAACCTGGGTCTCTGGCACTGTGAGGCAGCAGTGCTAACGACTGTGCCACCGTGCCGCCCATACAAGTTTACAGAGATTTGTTGTGCTTTTTTATTTAGTTATTTAGAGATCAATTGGGCTTCTGCTAATTATATGGTATTTTGGACTGTAGCATGAATTTTAGCCCCTCAAAAGTAGTATTCATGTAATAGCAACCCCATAAGTTTAACCCAAAAAAGTCTAAAAAAATTGACTTTTACACGAGTATATACGGTAATTCTTCACTTTTAAAAAAATGTTAGTTTCTCTTATTTTGTGCAGAATGTTGCAAAAAAGGGAATAAGAGAGGACAGTGAATGACAGATGGATAGAAAGAAAGAAAACATTTGTATTTGTATAGCAACTTTCAGGATGTTTCACAGCCGATAATATACATATGACATGCAGTCACTGTTGTAATGCAAGAGCCAAAATGGGCACAGGGATGATCCCGTAACAAACAATGCAATTAACGATCAGACAGTCAGTGCATTAGTAAGAAACATGGAGAGTTGATTGAAAATCGGGAGTATGACAGGCTATCCAGAGGCAAGACAATGTGCTGATAGCTCCTGAGAGCCAGTCTCTCATTCCAGTGAGACCACTGATGGTGAATTTAATCTGTAGGCCACCACATCTCAACTCAGGTTGAGAAATCAGGACCTTCATGGTGACCTCAGGCTGAACAGGAATGGAACGATGGGGGATTGGCATTACTCCACCTCGCAAGCTAGCCATCCAGGCAACTGAGTTGAGAGTGTGGTGCTGGAAAAGCACAGCAGGTCAGGCAGCATCCGAGGAGCGGGAGAATTCAGGTCCCAGGCATAAGCCGTTTATCAAGCTCATTCCGAAATGTCGACTCTCCTGCTCCTTGGATACTGCCTGACCTGCTGTGCTTTTCCAGCACTACACTCTCGACTCTAATCCCTAGCATCTGCAGTCCTCGCTTTCTCCTATCCAACCAACTGAGCTAACTAACCCCAGCTGGTAGCAGGGAAGTGATCAGTGACTCAAGACTCTTCAATGAATGATTCCAATCAGGAAATAGCCCTCCCTCTGCATATAAAGCATTGCCTCTTGGTCCATACAAATGGGATCATGCAGTGTGAGGCAAATAAAATAGCAGAGGAATAGATTACCTTCAGGAAAGGTCTGGAAGTGCATCGTTATAACTGGAATACTTTTTTCTCGGTTTTCATTGTTCAGACCAGCTGCCAGCTTTCATTATAAAACATTAACACAACTGACGGCTTTTATTATTTGAAACGTTTGTTTCATCTGCCTTGATCTGACTCATTTTAATGATATTCACAATATTAGATCCCATTGTGAGACACAACTCATGCATAGTATTACTGGGCAGGCTTCCCAGAGGAAACCCACATTATCCCGGGGAGGGGGAAGAGGGCAGCACAGACGGCTGACCTTTAACTATCATTCTTTACACATTTTAGGAATTATTTGAATCAATTGAAAACATGCAGGTTAGTATGGAAGCCCAAGTCTGATTTAATGCGACTTACAAAAATGCAACCTTTTTTTTTGCCAAAATTAACTGCTTTAAGACAAAAGGCACATCTCAGCTGTTCCTTCATTGGCACTGGGTCAAAATCCATGGAACTACCTCCCCATCAGGACTGAGAGAGTACCTTCTCTCTACACTCGGCAGAAGGTTGAGAGGAAAGCACACTCTCAATCTCCCCAAACAAGAACAAACAACACTTGCATTTCTATAGTGCCTTTTGGGACCGTAGGATATTGCACAGTGCTCTACAGTCAATTATGTACTGCTGAGATGCAGTTGCTGTTGTAATAAAGGAATGACAGTGCCAGTTTGCATACAGCAAGCTCTCACAAATGTTCTAATGAACAGATAATCTGGTTTAGCAATCGTGATTGAGGGATTAATATCAGGCAGGCCCAATGGAGAACACTCCCTGATTTGCATCAAAAAAGAACAACCCAAGCAATGGGAGTAGGAGCTAGCCACTTCGTTCTTCAAACCATTTTGCTCTTCAATAAGATTATGACTGATCTTCTGCTTCAACATCGTTTTCCTGCTGTATCCATATACCTTTTGATGTTTTTCATTAATGTGTACAATGCCATGAGACTTAAGCAACATCCATCCAAGAGAATAGACGGCGCTGCCAACTGAGTTGCTGCTGTCACAACACAGGCAGGAGTGGGGCATAACTGTTGGCCTTGAGAGAGAACAATGCATCTGTGTAGCGACTTTCAGGATCTCACACTGTCTTAAAATGCTTCACAATCAATGAGACCCTCCTGGGACACTGTCGTCACCTCCTGTAATGTGTAGGTTGAGAATTGGTCACAAAAGATTTACTGATATCACTCTTCATCAATAGACATGATAGGGAGCTGCTGGTTTTGGAATGGGGTGGACAAAGTTAGAAGTCAGGAGAATGTAAGGATTGCAGGTGCTGGAGATCAGAGTCAAAACATTTGGTGCTGGAAAAGCACAGTTCGTCAGGTAGCATCCGAGGAGCAGGAGAGTTAACATTTCGAGCATAAGCTGTTCATCAGGAATATGACTTTGCTTGACTTCACCTTCTAGACTTCACCTGACAAAAGGACAGTGTTCTGAAAGCTTGTGATTTCAAATAAACCTGTTGGACTATAATCTGGTGTCATGTGACTTTTGACTTCATTAATAGATTCCTAGCAAGTTTTTAAAAGGGAAATGTTTTGCTGTGCTGCCTTTTACTTATTTTGATTTTAATTTAATTGTCATGTATATTTTACAGTAAAAATAGATATAATACAGTGAAAAGCTTTCACTTATCACCACAAAACGGTGCCGTTTTGAATAATTTAATAATATGGAAAAAAACCGATATATCTTGAAGAAAGTTCATCAGTCTTGAGCCTTTAAGCACATCCTCTTCAATGCTATAGTGGAAAATTCACAACGCTGGCATGACTATTTAACAACCCTTCACCCGTTGTATAACATAATGGATCTGAAAAAGTTAACATTGCAGCTACGTAGTCTTTGGGTGGAGAATAAATCAGTTGAGGGTAAGGTCCAAATGGAGACATCTGTAGCTTTTGATACTCTTTGTAATTCTTTCCAATCACTATTCCTGTGATGCCATGTGCTCCATTTTGATTGTGTGGGATAACTTCCTCTTCTTATTAAGATTCAATGGTGGTCTGTTGGCTACCACTGCCAGTTAGATAGGCTTGTGCACTTAACATGGAAAGGAGGTTTGTGTAAATTTCAGCCAATCGGTAATTTGTATTAAAGGCTATTTCACATAATTTTTGGGTTGTTTAAGAGTAGAAAGAACAATATTGTGGCTGTGCTATACCCCAAGCATAAGATGGCCATGTTTTGTACCAGAAAACACAGAATCCCCATATCTCTCTCTGCACAACTACACAATAACTCAAACCATTTGTTTCAACTTCCCATTGATTTAATTCAAAGGTTTTCAGAAAACCCCACCAAGTTCAGTAATATCTTTTAGGGAAGGAAATCTGCTACCCTTCCCTGCTCTGTCTACATGTGACTCCAGATTACACCAATGTGGTTAACTCTTAACTGCCCTCTGCAGTGACCTGGAGAGTCATTCAGTTCAGGGCCAACCAGCGATGGATAACAAATGCCAGCCTTGTCCATGACACCCACATTTATTTAGGAATAAAACAAAAACATCCAAATCAATCAACCTGGCCCTGGTCCTGTGGGATATCTGGAGCTCACTCGAGCTTGTGAAAACGGATGGGTTCTGAATGAGTGAAAATTGGCCTTGCTTTCTCAAATTGAAAAGTGTGGTCCT
Organism: Chiloscyllium punctatum; assembly: GCF_047496795.1. Lineage (NCBI taxonomy): Eukaryota > Metazoa > Chordata > Chondrichthyes > Orectolobiformes > Hemiscylliidae > Chiloscyllium > Chiloscyllium punctatum. The sequence continues at coordinate 7,435,849 of NC_092752.1, forward strand.
GGATAAAGCACAGCAGGTCAGGCAGCATCTGAGGAGCAGGAGAGTCAACGTTTCAGGCAACATCCCTGATGAAGGGTTTATGCCCGAAACGTCGATTCTCCTGTTCCTCAGATGCCGCCTGACCTGCTGCGCTTTTCCAGCACCACTCTCTCGATTCTGATCTCCAGCATCTGCAGTCCTCACTTTCTCCTCTCATTCTTGAAGATGAAATTAGCTGAAGGAAATCTGTTTCTGTTTTAGCATTTTTCAATAAATAAATGGGAAAAAAAAAACTTGCCAATTTTGTTTGCACTGTCTTTGCTCATAGCTCTCTGCAAGAAAGAAGAAAATTTGAAATTGGAAATTCTCTGGTCGTTCTTTTTTTATTGCTCAATCCCAAGCTACCTTCCTCTCTGTTACTGAGTGCCAGGCAGGTCGATCATGAGCATCTTCAATCGAGATTAACAGACTCAATAATTATACATGGAATGGTCTGAGCCAATATATACACACAGGAGAAAGTGAGGACTGCAGATGCTGGAGATCAGAGCTGAAAATGTGTTGCTGGAAAAGCGCAGCAGGTCAGGCAGCATCCAAGGAACAGGAGAATCGACGTTTCGGGCATAAGCCCTTCTTCAGGAATGAGGAAAGTGTGTCCAGCAGGCTAAGATAAAAGGTAGGGAGGAGGGACTTGGGGAAGGGCGTTGGAAATGCGATAGGTGGAAGGAGGTCAAGGTGAGGGTGATAGGCTAGAGTGGGGTGGGGGGCGGAGAGGTCAGGAAGAAGATTGCAGGTTAGGAAGGCGGTGCTGAGTTCGAGGGATTTGACTGAGACAAGGTGGGGGGAGGGGAAATGAGGAAACTGGAGAAATCTGCATTCATCCCTTGTGGTTGGAGGGTTCCTAGGCGGAAGATGAGGCGCTCTTCCTCCAGCCATCGTGTTGCTATGGTCTGGCGATGGAGGAGTCCAAGGCACACACCTGATAGACATATATGCACATAAACACACATGCTCACTCTCTCACACACGTGCGCATAGACAGGTAAACACATGTACACACTCAGATGCACACAAAGCCCACTCACACAATGAACTGCTACTTGTGTTAATTATCAAAGATCTTGAAAGAGGTGAAGGAGATAGAAAGGTAGCCTTTCATTGGGGTGGGTGGGCTGAAGACAGGGCTCCCCATTGTTACACAAAGGAAGAGTGCTGTGCACATGGGACAAGAGCACAGTGATAGAGTTCATAAGGGGACTGAGTGTTGCTGGAACAGGTGAGGTTACAGAGGGAGGGAGGGTGTGACACAACAAGGATGAGAATTTTAAATTTGCAGTATTGGGAGATCAGAAGCCAATCAAAGTCAGTGAAGACAGCAGTTGTAGAAGAATGATGAGACTTGGTTTGGGATAGGAAATGGAATTTGGGGAGGGGTGGGGGGGAGGGCAGCATGTGAATTGCTCCTGAGGAGGGCCAGTAAGGACGTGGTGGATCAAATCCTGTAGCGATCCTATAGGGGCAACGGGGTTTGGAAGGGATTGAGTTCAAGAGGGGGAAGGTGGGCAGAAGAGAACTTAGATGGTCAAAGTAGAATGCTTAACAAATACAGAAAAATAATATTGCAGTTATTTCATTTAAGTTTCAAATACTGTGGTATTCAAAAAGTTAATTTCACAAATCCATGAATAATTATTTTGTACTTGTCAAAATAAATTTTAAGTGCCTGTTTGAACTACAGCTGGACAAATCCTTCCAGGCAGTGAACTCGATTGTTTGCCAAACGAAGTTGTCGAATAAGAAACCCAAGTTTTCCAGTATCCATAATGGAATTATAAATGGATGTCAATCTGCTCTCTCACATTCACCCACAGACTCTCTGCAAATATTTGTTTTGGCTATAGATTCTTCATCCCGTGAAATGTTAAAAAGGTAAATTTGTCACATAAACCAAAATAATGTGATGGCTTTAAAGATCAGGTGGTCCATTTCTGGTAGATTGATTCCCTATGCACATATGTACACACACGCGTACACACACACACACACACACTTTCTCTCACACACACACTCACTCACACACTCCCTCCCTCTCTCTCTCACATACACACACAAAACTCTCCCTCTCTCTCTCACACACACTCCCTCTCTTTCTCACACACACACAAAACTCTCCCTCTCTCTCTCACACACACTCCCTCTCTCTCTCACACACACATTTTCTCTCATTCACCCCCCCCTTCACTCTTACACAAATTTTCCCTCTCACTCACACACACAAACATTCCCACTCTATCTCTCTCACACACAAACATTTCCACTCTCTCTCTCACACACACTCCCTCTCTCACACATACACACACTCCCTCTATCTCTCACACACACCCTCTCTCTCTCTCATGCACACACACATGCACACTCCCTCTCTCTCTCACAGACACACTCTCTCACACACACACACTCCCTCTCTCTCTTTCACACACACACACACACTCCCTCTCTCTCACACACACACTCCCTCTCTCTCACACTCTCTCAGACACACACACTCCCCCTCTCTCTCACACTCCCTCTCTTTCTCTCACACACACAGCCTCTCTCTCTCACACACACCCTCTCTCTCTCTCTCACACACACAAACACACTCCCTCTCTCTCACACACATGCACACTCCCTCTCTCTTTCACAGACACACTCTCTCGCACACACTCCACCTCTCTGTCAGACACACATACTCCCTCTCTCTCACACACACACTCTCTCAGACACACACACTCCCCCCCCCTCTCTCACGCTCCCTCTCTCTCTCACACACACACCCTCTCTCTCTCTCACACACACACACACACACACTCCCTCTCTCTTTCACACACACACACTCCCTCTCTCACACACATACAAACACACTCCCTCTCTCTCATAGACACTCTCTCAGACACACACACTCCCCCTCTTTCTCTCTCACACTCCCTCTCTCTCTCTCACACACACACCCTCTCGCTCTCTCACACACACACTCCCTCTCTCTCTCACACACACACAAACACACTCCCTCTCTCTCTCTCACACACACACCCTCTCGTGCTCTCTCACACACACACTCCCTCTCTCTCTCTCACAGATACTCTCTCAGACACACATACTCCCTCTCTCTCTCTCACACACACCCTCTCTCTCTCCCACACACAAACACACTCCCTCTCTCTCACACACATGCACACTCCCTCTCTCTTTCACAGAGACACTCTCTCGCACCCACTCCACCTCTCTCTCTCATACACACACACTCCCTCTCTCTCACAAACACACACTCCCTCTCTCTTTCTCTCACACTCTCTCAGACACACACACTCCCCCTCTCTCTCTCTCACACTCCCTCCCTCTCTCTTACACAAACCCTCTCTCTCTCACACACACAAACACACTCCTTCTCTCTCTCACACACACACTACCTCTCTCTCTCACACACACTCCCTCTCTCTCACACACACACGCACTCCCTCTCTCTCTCACACACACACTCCCTCTCTCTCTCTCACATACACACACACACACTCCCTCTCTCTCTCTCTCACACACACACACACGCACTCCCTCTCTCACACACTTCTCTCTCTCACACACACACCCTCTCTCTCTCACACATACCCTCTCTCACACACACACATACACTCCCTCTCTTTCTCACACACACTCCCTCCTCTCTCACACACCCCATCTCACTCTCACACACACACTCCCTCTCTCTCTCACAGACACACTCTCTCAGACACACACACTCCCCCTCTCTCTCACACACATACACTCCCGCTCTCTCTCACACACTCACACTCCCTCTCTCTCTCACACACACACCCCCTCTCTCTCTCATGCACACACACATGCACACTCCCTCTCTCTCTCACAGACACACTCTCTCACACACACACATTCCCTCTCTCACACACACACACACTCCCTCTCTCTCTTTCACACACACACTCCCTCTCTCTCTCACACACACACTATCTCTCTCACACACACACATGCACACTCCCTCTCTCTTTCACAGACACACTCTCTCGCACACACTCTACCTCTCTCTCAGACACACACACTCCCCCCCCTCTCTCACACTCCCTCCCTCTCTCACACACACCCTCACTCTCTCACACACACACAAACACACTCCCTCTCTCTCACACACATGCATTCCCTCTCTCTCTTACACACACTCCCTCTCTCTCTCACACACACTCCCTCTCTCTCTCACATACATACTCCCTCCCTCTTATCTCACACACACCCTCTCTCTCACACACACATACACTCCCTCTCTTTCTCACACACACACTCCCTCTCTCTCTCACACACACACTCCCTCCCTCATCTCTCTCACACCCCATTTCTCTCACACACACACAAACACTCCCTTTCTCTCTCCTGCACACACACACTCCCTTTCTCTCTCCCGCACACACACACTCTCTCTCCCACACATACACTCCCTCTCTCTCACACACACACTCCCTCCCTCATCTCTCTCACACCCCATTTCTCTCACACACACACAAACACTCCCTTTCTCTCTCCTGCACACACACACTCCCTTTCTCTCTCCCGCACACACACACTCTCTCTCCCACACATACACTCCCTCTCTCTCACACACACATACACTCCCTCTCTCTCACACACACACCCTCTTTCTCTCTCGTGCACACACGCATGCACACTCCCTCTCTCTCTCACAGACACACTCTCTCTCTCACACACACACTCCCTCTCTCTCTCTTTCACACACACACACACACTCCCTCTCTCTCTCTCGCACACACTGTCTCTCTCACACACACATGCATACTCCCTCTCTCTTTCACAGACACCCTCTCTCGCACACACTGTACCTCTCTCTCACTCACACACACACTTTCCCTCTCTCACACACACACTCCCTCTCTCTCTCACACACACACTCCCTCCCTCTTCTCTCACATACACCCTCTCTCTCACGCACACATACACTCCCTCTGTTTCTCACACACACACTCCCTCTCTCTCTCACACACACACTCCCTCTCTCTCTCACACACACCCTCTCTCTCACACACACCCTCTCTCTCACACACACCCTCTCTCTCACGCACACATACACTCCCTCTGTTTCTCACACACACACAGTCCCTCTCTCCCTCAAACACACACTCCCTCTCTCTCTCACACACACCCTCTCTCATACACACACACTCCCTCTCTCTCTCACTCACACACTCCCTCCCTCTTCTCTCACACACACCCTCTCTCTCACGCACACATACACTCCCTCTGTTTCTCACACACACATACTCCCTCTCTCTCTCAAACACACACTCCCTCCCTCTTCTCTCACACACACCCTCTCTCTCTCACACACACTCTCTCTCTCACACACATACACACTCCCTCTCTCACTCTCTCTCACACACACTCCCTCTCTCTCTCATACACACACACTCCCTCTCTCTCACACACACACACTCCCTCCCTCTTCTCTCACACACCCCACCTCTCTCACACACATACAAACACACTCCCTCTCTCTCTCACACACACATCCCTCTCTCTCTCACAGACACACATTCCGTCTCTTTCTCTCACACACACAAACACACTCCCTCTCTCTCACACACACACAACCTCTCTCTCTCACACACACACTCCCTCTCTCTCTCTCACACACACACACTCCCTCTCTCTCACACACACACTCCCTCTCTCTCTCTCACACACACACACTCCCTCTCTCTTGCACACACACTCTCTCACATGCGCACTCCCTCTCACTCTATTACACTCCCTCTCTCTCTCACACACACACACATACACACACACTCCGTCTCTCTCTCTCTCACACACACTCCCTCTCTCTCTCACACACACACACTATCTCTCTCACACATACTCCCTCTCTCTCATGCACACACTCCCTCCCTCTTCTCTCACACACAACCTCTCCCTCACGCACACATACACTCCCTCTGTTTCTCACACACACACTCTCTCTCTCACACACACCCTCTCTCACACACACCCTCTCTCACACACAAACACTCCCTCTCTCTCTCACTCACACACTCCCTCCCTCTTCTCTCACACACACCCTCTCTCTCACACACACACACACTCCCTCTCTCTCTCAAACACACATTCCCTCCCTCTTCTCTCACACACACCCTCTCTCTCACACACACACCCCCTCTCTCTAACACACACCCTCTCTCTCTCACACACACACCCTCTCTCTCTCACACACACACCCTCTCTCTCTCTCACACACATACACACTCCCTCTCTCACTCTCTCTCACACACACTCCCTCTGACTCTCACACACACACACTCCCTCTCTCTCTCACACACACACTCCCTCTCTCTCTCACACACACACTCCCTCTCTCTCTCACACACACACACTCCCCCTTTCTCTCTCACACACACTGTCTCTCTCACACACACATGCACACTCCCTCTCTCTTTCACAGACACACTCTCTTGCACACACTGTACCTCTCTCTCACACACACACTCCCTCTCTCTCTTGCACACCCACTCTCTCTCACACAACTCTCCCTCTCATTCTCTTACACTCCCTCTCTCTCTCACACACACCCCTCTCTCTCTCTCACACACACACACTCCATCTCTTTCTCTCACACACACAAACACACTCCCTCTCTCTCACACACACACAACCTATCTCTCACACACACACTCCCTCTCTCTCTCACTCACACTCCCTCTCTCTCTCACTCACACACTCTCTCTCACACACACATACACCCCCTCTCTTTCTCACACACACACTCCCTCTCTCTCACACACACACACTCCCTATTCTCTCACACACCCCATCTCTCTCTTCTCACACACACACTCCCTCTCGCTCACACACATACGCACTCTCTCTCTCACACACACTCCCTCTCTCTCACACACACTCCTCTCTCTCTCACACACACATGCACGCCCTCTCTCTCTCACACACACACGAAACCCCTCTCTCTTTCTCACACACACTCCCTCCTCTCTCACACACCCCATCTCTCTTTTACACACACACTCCCTCTCTCTCTGTCACAGACACATCTCTCTCACGGACACACACACTCCCTCTTCTCTCACACACCCCATCTCTCTCTTCTCTCACACCCCATCTCTCTCTCACACACACACAAACACTCCCTCTCTCTCACACACACACGCACTCTCTCTCTCTCTCACAAACACACTCCCTCTCTCTCTCACACACACATGCACGCCCTCTCTCTCTCACACACACACACGAACTCCCTCTCTCGTTCTCACACACACTCCCTCCTCTCTCACACACCCCATCTCTCTCTCACACACACACAAACACTCCCTCTCTCTCTCTCACACACACTCCCTCTGACTCACACACACTGTCTCTCTCACACACCACATGCACACTCCCTCTCTCTCTCACGGACACACACACTCCCTCTTCTCTCACACACCCCATCTCTCTCTTCTCACACACCCCATCTCTCTCTCACACACACACAAACACTCCCTCTCTATCACACACACAAACACTCCCTCTCTATCACACACACAAACACTCCCTCTCTCTCTCACACACACATTCCCTCTCTCTCACACACATACTCCCTCTCTCTGTCACAGGCACACTCTCTCAGACACACACACTCCATCTCTCTCTCTCTCACACACTCTCTTTCTCGCACACATACACTCCCTCCCTCACACACACACTCCCTCTCTCTCTCACACATACACACACTCCCTCTCTCTCACACAGACACAATCTCACTCATGCACACCACATGCACACTCCCTCTCTCTCACAGACACACTCTCTCGCGCACACACTCTACCTCTCTCTCTCACACACACACTCCCTCTCTCACACACACACTCCGTCTCTCTCTTGCACACACACTCTCTCACATGCGCACTCCCTCTCACTCTATTACACTCCCTCTCTCTCTCACACACACACACACACTAACTCCCTCTCTCTCAATTACACACTCCCTCTCTCTCTCTCACACACACACTCGCTCTCTTACACACACTCTCTCTCACACACACACTCGCTCTCTCTCTCACGCACTCTTCCTCTCTCTCACACACACACAATCCCTCTGTCTCACACACACACAATCTCCCTCTCTCTCTTACACACACACTCTCCCTCTCTTACGCACACACTTTCTCTCTCTTACACACACTCTCTCTCTCACACACACACACATGCACACTCTCTCTCTCTCACATACACACTCCCTCTCTCTCACACACACAAACACTCCCTCTCTCTCTCACACACACACTCCCTCTCTGTCTCACACACACTCCCTCTCTCTCTCATACACACATGCACGCCCTCTCTCTCTCACACACACACACGAACTCCCTCTCTCTTTCTCACACACACTCCCTCCTCTCTCACACACCCCATCTCTCTCTCACACACACACTCCCTCTCTCTCTGTCACAGACACATTCTCTCAGACACATACACTCCACCTCTTTCTCTTTCACACACTCTCTCTCGCACACATACACTTCCTCTCTCTCACATATATACACACACTCCCTCTCTCTGTCACACATACACACACTCCCTCTCTCTCACACACACACACACACACTCCCTGTCTCTCACACACACACCATCTCTCTCTCATGCACACATACATGCACACTCCCTCTCTCTCTCAGACACACTCTCTCGCACACACTCTCTCTTTCTCTCTCACACACACACACTCCCTCTCTCTCTCACACACACTGTCTCTCCCACACACCACATGCACACTCCCTCTCTCTCTCACGGACACACACACTCCCTCTTCTCTCTCACACCCCATCTCTCTCTCGCACACACACAAACACTCCCTCTCTCTAACACACACAAACACTCCCTCTCTCTCTCTCACACACACTCCCTCTGACTCACACACCCCATCTCTCTCTCACACACACACATGCACACTCTCTCTCTCTCACATACACACTCCCTCTCTCTCTCACACACACAAACACTCCCTCTCTCTCTCTCACACACACTCCCTCTGACTCACACACACTGTCTCTCTCACACACCACATGCACACTCCCTCTCTCTCTCACGGACACACACACTCCCTCTTCTCTCACACACCCCATCTCTCTCTTCTCACACACCCCATCTCTCTCTCACACACACACAAACACTCCCTCTCTATCACACACACAAACACTCCCTCTCTCTCTCACACACACACTCCCTCTCTCTCACACACATACTCCCTCTCTCTGTCACAGGCACACTCTCTCAGACACACACACTCCATCTCTCTCTCTCTCACACACTCTCTTTCTCGCACACATACACTCCCTCCCTCACACACACACTCCCTCTCTCTCTCACACATACACACACTCCCTCTCTCTCACACTGACACACTCCCTCTCTATCACACACACACTCCGTCTCTCTCTTGCACACACACTCTCTCACATGCGCACTCCCTCTCACTCTATTACACTCCCTCTCTCTCTCACACACACATACACTCACACTCCGTCTCTCTCTCACACACATAAACACACTCCCTCTCTCTCTCTCTCACACACACACTATCTCTCTCTCACACACACATACCCTCTCTCTCTCTCACACACCTTCTCTCTCACACATACACGCACTCCCTCTCTTTCTCACACACACACAGACACTCCCTCTTCTCTCAAACACCTCATCTATATCTCACACACACACAAACACACTCCCTCTCCCTCACACACACACAACCTCTCTCTCACACACACGCATTCCCTCTCTCTCTCACGTACACTCCCTCTCTCTCACACATACACACTCCCTCTCTCTCTCTCACACACCCCATCTCTCTCTCACACCACACAAATTCCCTCTCTCTCACAGACACACTCTCTCGCACACACACACTCCCTCTCTTTCTCACACACACACACTCCCTCTCTCTCTCACACATACACACACTCCCTCTTTCTCACACACACACCCTCTCTCTCTTATGCACACACACATGCATACTCCCTCTCTCACACAGAACACTCTCTCTCACACACACAATCCCTCTCTCTCACACACACAATCCCTCTCTCTCACTCACACACACACATACTCCCTCTCTCACATACACACTCCCTCTCTTTCTTACACACACTCTCCCTCTCTCTCTCTTACACACTCTCTCTCTTATACACTCCCTCTCTCTCACACACACACGCTCCCTCTCTCTCACTTACACACTCCCTCTCTCTCTCACACACACACACACTCGCTCGCTCTCTCATGCACTCTTCCTCTGTCCCACACATACACAATCCCTCTCTCTCACACACACACTCCCTCTCTCTCTCTTACAAACACACTCTCCCTCTCTTACACACACACTCTCTCTCTCACACACTCTCTCTCTCTCTCACACACACACACACACACATGCACACTCCCTCTCTCTCACATACACACTCCCTCTCTCTCACACACACATTCTCTCTCTCTCACACACTGTTCCTCTATCTCTCACACACACACAATCCCTCTCTCTCTCACACACACACACTCGCTCGCTCTCTCATGCACTCTTCCTCTGTCCCACACATACACAATCCCTCTCTCTCACACACACACTCCCTCTCTCTCTCTTACAAACACACTCTCCCTCTCTTACACACACACTCTCTCTCACACACTCTCTCTCTCTCTCTCTCTCACACACACACACACATGCACACTCCCTCTCTCTCACATACACACTCCCTCTCTCTCACACACACATTCTCTCTCTCTCACACACTGTTCCTCTATCTCTCACACACACACACTCGCTCTCTTACACACACTCTCTCTCTCACACACACACTCGCTCTCTCTCACACACACACTCGCTCTTTCTCACGCACTCTTCCTCTCTCTCACACACACACAATCCCTCTGTCTCACACACACACACTCCCTCTCTCTCTCTTACAAACACTCTCCCTCTCTCTCTTACACACACACTCTCCCTCTCTTACACACACACTTTCTCTCTCTTACACACACTCTCTCTCTCACACACACACACATGCACACTCTCTCTCTCTCACATACACACTCCCTCTCTCACACACACACAAACACTCCCTCTCTCTCTCACACACACACTCCCTCTCTGTCTCACACACACTGTCTCTCTCACACACCACATGCACACTCCCTCTCTCTCTCACGGACACACACACTCCCTCTTCTCTCACACACCCCATCTCTCTCTTCTCACACACCCCATCTCTCTCTCACACACACACAAACACTCCCTCTCTCTCACACACACAAACACTCCCTCTCTCTCTCACACACACACTCCCTCTCTCTCACACACACACTCCCTCTCTCTCTCATACACACATGCACGCCCTCTCTCTCTCACACACACACACGAACTCCCTCTCTCGTTCTCACACACACTCCCTCCTCTCTCACACACCCCATCTCTCTCTCACACACACACTCCCTCTCTCTCTGTCACAGACACATTCTCTCAGACACATACACTCCACCTCTTTCTCTTTCACACACTCTCTCTCGCACACATACACTTCCTCTCTCTCACATATATACACACACTCCCTCTCTCTGTCACACATACACACACTCCCTCTCTCTCACACACACACACACACACACTCTCTCTCACACACACACCCTCTCTCTCTCTCATGCACACATACATGCACACTCCCTCTCTCAGACACACTCTCTCGCACACACTCTCTCTTTCTCTCTCTCACACACACACACTCCGTCTCTCTCTCACACACACTGTCTCTCTCACACACCACATGCACACTCCCTCTCTCTCTCACGGACACACACACTCCCTCTTCTCTCTCACACCCCATCTCTCTCTCTCTCACACACACAAACACTCCCTCTCTCTCTCTCACACACACTCCCTCTCTGTCTCACACACACTGTCTCTCTCACACACCACATGCACACTCCCTCTCTCTCTCACGGACACACACACTCCCTCTTCTCTCACACACCCCATCTCTCTCTTCTCACACACGCCATCTCTCTCTCACACACACACAAACACTCCCTCTCTATCACACACACAAACACTCCCTCTCTCTCACACACACAAACACTCCCTCTCTCTCTCTCACACACACTCCCTCTCTGTCTCACACACACAAACACTCCCTCTCTCTCACACACACACACACTCCCTTTCTCTCTCACACACACAAACACTCCCTCTCTCTCTCACACACACACTCCCTCTCTCTCTCACACACACACTCCCTCTCTCTCACACACACACTCCCTCTCTCTCTCATACACACATGCACGCCCTCTCTCTCTCACACACACACACGAACTCCCTCTCTCTTTCTCACACACACTCCCTCCTC